>NC_090754.1:50555616-50643116 GCF_036898095.1 Palaemon carinicauda
TAACGAATTTTTGCTTGACTTTGGAACCTCCTTTGACTAACTCTTTGGATTCAAGATGTCTGACATTTCGCAAGCCCCCTCCCATAGACGATGTAGGTCTTGCAATAGGCGTATTCCGAAGGCCTCGGTAGATCCTCACACCGCTTGTTCTGACTGTAGGGACAGACCCTGTCAGTTAGAAAATCGATGTGAGGAATGCGCCGGACTTTCGGAATTGGAATTTGTCCGTCTTTTGAAATATTCAACTAAGTTAGAGAGAGGTAGAGTTAGGAGGAGTTCTTCTCACTCTTCACTGTTTTCCTCACCTCATGATCCCCTACCTTTTCCTACCCCTGTAGTGGCTACCCCCGAACCTACTGTTTGCCCTCCGCCTGATATGTCTGTTGTTTTGCGTGCTATTCAGGCCTTAGGCGATAAAGTAGAGTCAGTGGTAAGTGACCATAAGTCTCTGATGGCCGAAGTAAAGGAACTTAAGGTCAAGAGTGCAGTGGGTGGAATTAGTGCCAGTGCTGTGACGAGTGCTAGTGTCAGTGCAGTGCCAAGTGCTAGTGTCAGTGCCAGTGTGGTGCGTGAGGATATTTCTGTGCGAGCCAGTCGTCCTCCCAGTCCGGGACCTCTTGCAAGCTCCCAAGCCCAGGGGAGAAGCAATGTCGAAGGGCATAAGGGTTCGGCAGGCCTTGTTAGGCGCACAGAAGTATCCTCGGTGGTTGCGGGCGTGTCTTCCAAAGACCGTCACTCCCACCTGCAGACGATTGAGCCCGTCTTTATCTCGTCCGCTGATCAACTGTCTGGGAAGAAACGTTGGTCTCAGGTCTCGAGACCGCTTAAACGCAGAGTCCAGTCCGCGAGTGCTCAGCCAGGTTGCAGTCATTGGCTCAGCTCTGACTCGCCTCAGTCATCTGTCGACTGCACTCCGCCCAAGAGGAGTAAGGTTCTGCCACAACAGAGCTCGACTGTTAAGGCTTTTCCTCAGTCTGCTGTCGTTTCTGCCGATCCCAAGTGGACTCTTCTTCAGTCCATGCAAGCACAGCTTTCGGACTTGATGCGTGAGTGTCGGGCTGAGAGTGTTGCGCCTCCGCCTCCGCCTACACTCCCTCCGCCTGCTCTCGCTCCGCCTGCGTTCGCTCCGCCTACGCTCGCTCCGCCTACGCTCGCTCCGCCTGATCGCAGTACCACCTGCCAGGCGTACGATGTTGAGCCACATTCTGAGTTTGCTGTTCCCAGTGGTGTTCAGCCTACGCCTTCGTTAAGGCAACCTTTGCTTTGGGATCAGGAGGATTATTCCTCTCTTCCTCCGCCTCCCCTTGCTGCTCCACCAGTGGTGCAACTCTCGGTTGAGGTACAACAACCTCTCCCGTCCATGAGTCAGTCTCCTCAGCTCTCGCTGCAGCGAGCTCAACCCTCCACCAGGCAAGCACCACTACACCTTGGCCCTGCGCCTCAGGAGCCTCAGCTTGCGAGACAATTACCTTGTTCTGCGCAGCCTCAACCTCATCCGCTCATACCACAGGAACAGGAACTTGCTACTCCGCTTCCGCCAACCGCTCAGCAAGCGCTTTCCTTGGGTTCAACCTCTCATGCTAGGAGTCAGCCTCCTCCACCCATGCGCCTTCCTTCTGCTTCGTCTGTTATTCAGCCTTTGCAGTCTGAGCCTCAGGTTTTCCCTCAACAGTCACTTGAAGAGGAAACCACTATTATTGTTCCTTCTCGTTCTGACTCTGCAGTTCAGCATTCTTGTCCGATCTCTTCGCTACACTCTGGTGATGAGGTTTCGGATGATGAGGAGGCACACCTGGATCCCTCATCAGACGTGGATGAATCCAAGCTTTCTCCACAGTCTATTGATTTTCGTAAGGTCTTGGCTCTACTTAGGGAGGTTTACCCAGACCACTTTGTCTCTGCTATTCCCCGCTCTCCGCCATCTGAGTTTTCGCTGGGCGTACAACAAGCTAAGTCCACCTATACTAAGCTAGTCCTAGCTAGATCCTCTAAGAGGGCTTTAAGGATCTTAGGGGAATGGCTGCAGTCTAAACAACACCTTGGCAAGACTTCTTTCATGTTCCCTCCAACGAAGCTCACTTCGAAAGCGAGCGTTTGGTATGCCACAGGAGAAGCACCAGGCTTGGGAGTACCTGCCTCTGCCCAGGCTGACTTCTCAAGTCTGGTAGACTCGCCTCGGAGAACTGCAATGAGACGCTCGAAGGTTTGTTGGACCTTCTCAGACCTGGATCACTTACTGAAAGGAATGTTTAGAGCATTTGAAATGTTCAACTTTCTAGACTGGTGCCTGGGGGCCCTCAGCAAGAAGACCTCTCCTGCGGACAAAGATTCTGCCATGCTTTTAATGTCCTGCATGGATAAAGCCATTAGGGATGGTTCGGGTGAGCTTGCGTCGATGTTTGTATCAGGGGTTTTGAAGAAAAGGGAACAACTGTGTACCTTCCTTTCCGCCAGCATTACACCTTGCCAACGGTCCCAACTCCTTTTTGCTCCGCTCTCGAAGTTCCTCTTCCCCGAAGAGCTGGTTAAGGACTTGTCTGCTGCCCTGATACAAAAGGATACACACGATCTTGTAGCCTCATCGGCTCGTAAGTCTAAGGTTGCTACCTCAGTCCCCAAGACTTATCGCTCCCCAGTGGCTGATACCCCTGCTACGAGGTTCATACCGCCCTTTCGTGGTAGAGCCCCCAGCCGAGGAAGCTCCCGTCCAGACTCTCACAGGAGCAAGTCTAGGAAAGGATCCAGGACATCTAAAGGGAAAAACTGACTCTCCGCATCTCCAGACAGCAGTAGGAGCCAGACTCAAGATCTTCTGGCAAGCCTGGGAGAAGAGAGGTGCAGACGCCCAGTCTGTCAGTTGGCTGAGGAACGGTTACAGGATTCCATTCTGCCTCAAACCACCTCTGACCACATCGCCCATCAACCTCTCTCCCAACTACAAAGAAGAGGACAAGAGGCTAGCATTGCACCAGGAGGTGTCGCTACTTGTGCAGAAGAAGGCAGTGGTTATAGTCCGGGACCATCAATCCCCGGGCTTCTACAACCGTCTCTTTCTTGTGGCCAAGAAGACAGGAGGTTGGAGACCGGTGCTGGACGTCAGCGCTCTCAACGAGTATGTCACCAAGCAGACGTTCACGATGGAGACGACGAAGTCGGTCTTAGCAGCGGTCAGACAGGAGGACTGGATGGTCTCGTTGGACTTGAAAGATGCATACTTTCACGTTCCTATTCATCCAGACTCCCAACCTTTCCTGAGATTCGTTTTTGGAAAGGTTGTCTACCAATTCCAAGCCCTGTGTTTTGGCCTAAGCACAGCTCCTATGGTCTTTACTCATCTGATGAGGAATGTAGCAAAATTCCTACACTTGTCGAACATCAGAGCCTCCCTCTACTTAGACGACTGGCTGTTGAGAGCCTCCACGAGTCGTCGTTGTCTGGAGAATCTCAATTGGACTTTAGACTTAATCAGAGACCTAGGTCTATTAGTCAACATAGAGAAGTCTCAACTCATTCCCTCCCAATCCATTGTGTACCTGGGAATGGAGATTCGGAGTCAGGATTTTCGGGCTTTTCCATCGGCCCCCAGGATAAGCCAGGCCCTAGAGTGCATCATGAGCATGCTGAAGAGGAGCAGTTGCTCAGTGAGACAGTGGATGAGTCTCACAGGGACCCTCTCATCACTGGCCCTGTTTGTCGAGCTAGGGAGACTCCACCTCCGCCCTCTTCAATTCCATCTTGCAGCTCATTGGGACAAGGGTTCGACTCTCGAAGCAGTCTCTATCCCTATCAACCAAGAGATGAAGACCACTCTCCTGTGGTGGAAGCACAACCTCCTTCTCAAGGAGGGTCTATCGTTGGCCATTCAGACCCCCAATCTTCATCTCTTCTCAGATGCATCGGACTCGGGCTGGGGTGCAACCTTGGACGGACGGGAATGCTCGGGAACGTGGAACAAGGAACAAGGATTACTCCACATCAACTGCAAGGAGCTGCTAGCAGTTCATCTAGCCCTGTTGAACTTCAAGTCCCTCCTGCTAGGCAAAGTGGTGGAGGTGAACTCAGACAATACCACAGCCTTGGCTTACATCTCCAAGCAAGGAGGGACCCATTCGAGGAGCCTATACGAGATCGCAAGGGACCTCCTCATTTGGTCAAGAGGTCTAAACCTCACTCTGGTCACGAGGTTCATTCAGGGCGATATGAACGTCTCAGCAGATCGCCTAAGCAGAAGGAATCAGGTCATTCCCACGGAATGGACCCTCCACAAGAGTGTGTGCAACAGACTTTGGACCTTGTGGGGTCAACCTACCATAGATCTGTTTGCCACCTCCATAACCAAGAGACTTCCGCTGTATTGTTCCCCTGTTCCAGACCCTGCAGCAGTTCATGTGGATGCTTTTCTACTGAACTGGTCCCATCTCGACCTGTACGCATTCCCACCGTTCAAGATAATAAACAAAGTTCTGCAGAAATTCGTCTCGCACGAAGGGACACGGCTGACGCTGGTTGCTCCCCTTTGGCCTGCAAGAGAATGGTTCACAGAGGTACTTCAATGGCTAGTCGACTTCCCCAGGACTCTACCTCTAAGAGTGGACCTTCTACGTCAACCTCACGTAGACAGGTTGCACCCAAACCTCCACGCTCTTCGGCTGACTGCCTTCAGACTGTCGAAAGATTCGCTAGAGCTAGAGGCTTTTCGAAGGAGGCAGCCAGTGCGATTGCCAGAGCAAGAAGGGTTTCCACTCGTAGAGTCTACCAGTCTAAGTGGGAGGTCTTCCGAAGCTGGTGTAGAGCCAATTCAATATCCTCTACCAATACCTCTGTGACCCAAATAGCTGACTTCCTTCTACATCTTAGGAATGAGAGATCCCTTTCAGCACCTACGATTAAAGGATATAGGAGTATGTTGGCTTCAGTTCTCCGCCACAGAGGTTTGGACCTGTCTTCCAACAAGGACCTTCAAGACATTCTTAAGTCTTTTGAGACGTCTAAAGAACGTCGTCTTTCCACTCCAGGCTGGAATCTAGACGTAGTCTTAAGGTTCCTTATGTCATCTAGGTTCGAACCTCTCCAGTCAGCTTCCTTCAAGGACCTTACCCTCAAGACTCTTTTTCTCGTTTGCCTTGCAACAGCTAAGAGAGTCAGTGAGGTTCATGCCTTCAGCAAGAACATTGGTTTCACAACCGAATCTGCAACATGTTCTTTTCAGCTTGGATTCCTAGCAAAGAACGAGCTTCCTTCACGTCCTTGGCCTAGATCGTTCGAAATACCTAGCCTCTCCAACATGGTAGGTAACGAACTAGAGAGAGTTCTTTGCCCTGTCAGAGCTCTCAAATATTATCTTAAGAGGTCTAAACCTATTCGAGGACAGTCAGAAGCCTTATGGTGTGCCATCAAGAGACCTTCGAGACCCATGTCCAAGAATGGGCTTTCGTATTATATAAGGCTTCTGATCAGAGAAGCACATTCTCACTTAAAGGAGGAAGACCTTGCATTGCTGAAGGTAAGGACCCACGAAGTAAGAGCCGTAGCTACTTCGATGGCCTTTAATAAAAACCGTTCTCTGCAGAGCATAATGGATGCAACCTATTGGAGGAGCAAGTCAGTGTTTGCATCATTTTATCTGAAAGATGTCCAGTCTCTTTACGAGAACTGCTACACCCTGGGACCATTCGTAGCAGCGAGTGCAGTAGTAGGTGAGGGCTCAGCCACTACATTCCCTTAATCCCATAACCTTTTTTAACCTTTCTCTTGAATACTTTTATTGTTGTTTTTATGGTTGTTACGGTAGGCTAAGAAGCCTTCCGCATCCTTTGATTTGGCGGGTGGTCTATTCATTCTTGAGAAGCGCCTGGGTTAAAGGTTTGGTAGAGGTCCTTTAGTAGGGGTTGCAACCCCGTGTACTTTGGCACCTTTGGGTTGATTCAGCCTCCAAGAGGAACGCTGCGCTCAGTAAGGAAGACGAACTTTAAATAAAGAGGCAGAGTAACGGTTCTATTCGACTTCCTTACCAGGTACTTATTATTTCATTGTTATTTGAGATAACTGTTATATGAAATATGGGATACTTAGCTATCCTTTAATCTTGTACACTGGTTTTCACCCACCTCCCTGGGTGTGAATCAGCTACATGATTATCGGGTAAGTTTAATATTGAAAAATGTTATTTTTATTAGTAAAATAAATTTTTGAATATACTTACCCGATAATCATGATTTAATCGACCCTCCCTTCCTCCCCAGAGAGAACCAGTGGACCGAGGAATAATTGAGGAGGTGTCAACAAGAAGTACTTGAGTACCTGGCCACAGGTGGCGCTGGTAAGTACACCCCCTTCTAGTATTGTGATAGCTGGCGTATCCCTCCATAGAATTCTGTCGGGCAACGGAGTTGACAGCTACATGATTATCGGGTAAGTATATTCAAAAATTTATTTTACTAATAAAAATAACATATTCTGTTGATTTTCCTATTAGCTGGTTAATTACTTGGATATGGTCAGTTGTTGAATACCCACTTATAAAGCCTGCCTACTATTTTGATTAATTAAAGTCTTTCTATATCATCTCTTGGATTTTACTCTTATTTCCAATCTTTTCTGTATTAGGATTCTTATATAGAGTTAAAAGAGGGCTATATATTGTTCTTCAGAGGATATGAAAGGGACTAAGAAAGTGGTGGGGGTTTTCCTGTTATTAAAAATTTTGCAGGTACCAGAAGAATTTTGTAGTATTAGTGATAGAATTGTAGGATTGATTATCAGACTAAATTAGAATATAAACTGAAGATCATTTAAACATATGCACCAACAACATCCTATACAGAGGAAGTAGAAACTTTTTATGAAGATCTGGAGATATCCTTGAAAAGACAGTACTCAATTTACATGTTTTTGGGTGATTCAATGCTAAAGTAGGCCAAAAAAAAAGAGAGGAGAATCATCAATTGGTAAATTTGGAGTAAGCACAAGAAATGACAGAGGAGATATGCTTGTAGAATTTGATGAAAGAAACAATCTTAAAATCATGAATACCTTTTTTTTATAAAAAGTAGCATAGAAGATGGACATGGAGAACCCAGATGGAGAAACAAAAAACAAAATAGATTTTATTTTCAGTGAAATACTACCGCTAGAGAGTTACAGTATTGGGTCCTTTGACTGGCCAAACAGTACTACATTGGATCTCTATCTCTGGTAACGGCTTATTTTTCGTTTGCCTATTCTTTACACATCCCCCACTGTCTTCATACACCTGACAACACTGAGATTACTAAACAATTCGTTTTCACTCAAGGGATTAACTACTGCACTGTAATTGTTCAGTGACTACTTTTCTCTTGGTAAGGGTAAAAAAGACTTTAGCTTTGGTAAGCAGCTCATCTAGGAGAAACAATCCAAAATCAAACTTTTGTTCTCTAGTCTTGGGTAGTGCTATAACCTCTGTACCATGGTCTTCTCCTGTACAGTTCGCTTGCTTGAGGGTACACTTGGGCACACTATTCTATCTTATCTCTCTTCCTCTTGTTTTTTAAAAGTCTTATATACAGTAGTTTATATAGGAAAGATCTATTTTAATGTTTTTACTGTTCTAAAAATATTTTATTTCAATTGTTCATTACTTCTCATATTGTTTGTTAATTTCCTTTCCTCATTGGGCTATTTTTCCTGTTGGAGTCATTGGGCTTATAGCATCCTGCTTTTCCAACTAGGGTTGTAGCTTAGCTAGTAATAATAATAATAATAATAATAATAATAATAATATAATAGATTTAATTATATATATAGTTTATTTATATACACTTCCATTTGTACCCTTGTAAGAGAAAGTGCCATCAGTTAACCTCAAGCTGTGCACTGTAGGCATTACTTTCAGGTCTTTGCATTATCCTCTTTGTCCCCTAGCTACACTCACTTTTTAGCCTTCTTCTATATATACGGTCACACTTTCTCCCTCACATCTTGCAGTCCAACCTCTTTAACATTTACGTCATACTGCAACTCTGGTGTTTTATACCAATTGCTCATTGGCACTAAATGGCCTTCCAGGGCTCAGTGCTGGGCCTTATGGCCAAAATTCCTGAATCCAAACTTTCATTATTTCTTTCAATTTTTTTCTGCTTTCTTATTTTTGACTAACATATTGATAAGATGGCAACATTCCCAAGGAAATACTGTAATGTTTTTGGATATACACTACTATAAGATAAAGTTCATGTATGATTGTACAGTGCTAATCAACAAAAATTAACAATTCAGAAATGATTTTGCTCTTTTTTTTTTTTTAGAAATTGCAAGAGGAAGAAAAGCAGACTCAAACAGCAGCTTTAAATCAGTGGCACCAGGTATCAGAAAACCTTCATCAGCTTCAGGGTTCCACCAACACTCCATGGTGGCGTAAAGGTCGTGCAAGATTGGCTGAAGAACCCCAAGATCACGCACCTATTTTGAGTCGGGTAAAGATGGCAACTGTTACTTTCAATTTTGTCTTAGGCTTTGGAAATGTATAAATTTTTCAATATTAAACTTACCCGATAATCATGTAGCTGTCAACTCCGTTGCCCGACAGAATTCTATGGAGGGATACGCCAGCTATCACAATACTAGAAGGGGGTGTATTTACCAGCGCCACCTGTGGCCAGGTACTCAAGTACTTCTTGTTGACACCTCCTCAATTATTCCTCTGTCGTGCTTCCGGCAAGACGTTCTGGGATACGCTTATGTTCTTGGAGTATTTTCACGACTTTGGTGAAGTATTTCTCTTTGATTTCGGCTGTCGCTTTACTGGAAAACTTCTATATTAGCTTAGTTAGCTTTTGGAATTAATTTGATTAATTTTGGTGACGAGAGAGTATGAACTCTCGTTCACCTTTCAATGGCCGACCCTTCCCTTAGACGGAAGTGTTGGTGTCTAAGAGAGTATAGACTCTCTTTCTTAATTTTGCTTAACAAAAGTTATAGATTTATTTTATATCTCTCCGCCTCTTATAGGCCTCTTCGATTAACTTCCTTTTATTATAATCTCATTAAAATTAATTTTTATATTTGTTTATATTCGACCTTCCTAATAGTAGGCGGTCTTTTACCGAAGTTAATAAACTTTGAGCCCGTCATTTCGGTTTTACCTGTTAACATATTATGCTATTTCCGCCACAGAGTTTGAAAGATTTTCTTTGACAGTCTCGTACTGTTTTCAAAGCTGAACTAACGTTTTGTTTTGTCTCTGCAGTTGTTGACGTTCAGAACGTTCAACTTGCACTCTATCGTTACGATAGAGAAAGAATGTTCACGGTTTCACGTTGCAGTAAGAGTAACCGTGTCTAGCGTTTTGTTCATTCTTTCTTAACTTAATGGTTTTGATCCTAATAAAGGAACTTTTCCTTTAACAATAATATGTTTTAACGATATATATGATTGGGCTCTTCTCTCAGGTTCTAAGTCAAGAGAGAGAGAGAGAGAGAGAGATAGAGACGGAGGGAGAAAGAGGATAAACGTTTCATTCAAGCCTGCCAGGCGTACGAGTAACGTCGTTATCGTTTTTTTTTGCTCTTCTCCCTAGTCTCTTTAGGGGAAGAAACTAAACGTTTCTAGAGTGATCTAGTGTTTAGTCTCTTTCCAACCACTGATTTATCTTTCATTAGATTTTTCTGTTACATTGTAATTCTGTTTTCGCAATTACTAACTTTGAGAAAGGATAGAATTGCGTATTTCAGGTACAAACCACTTAAAGTTTCGAGTTCAGTGAAATAAGTGCAAACAGAAATCAAAGTGATAAGTGATTAGTGCGTGAGGGTACTTTTGTGCGCGCCAGTTGTCCTCCCAGTCCGGGACCTCTTGCAAGCTCCCAAGCCCAGGGGAGAAGCAATGTCGAAGGGCATAAGGGTTCAGCAGGCCTTGATCGGCGCACAGAAGTATTCTCGGTGGTTGTGGGCGTGTCTTACCGAGACCGTCACTCCCACCCGCAGACGATTGAGCCCTTATTTTGCTCGTCTGCAGAAGAGATTAGGGGAGAAAATAAAAGCAGAGTAACGCTGGTCTCAGGTCTCAAGACTTCTTAAACGTTAAGTCCAGACCTATGCCAGACGTACGAAGTTAAAGTTCACAACCCGAATGCAGTCATTGGGTTAGCTCTGACTCTCCTCAGTCATCAGTTGATTACACTCCGACTAAGAGGAGTAAGGTTCTGCCACAACAGATCTCTGCTGTTAAGGCTTTACCTCAGCAGAACTTAGTGTCTGCCGACCCCAAGTTAACTCTACTGCAGTCCATACAGTCACAACTTTCGGTCTTGATGCGTGAGTGTCGGGCTGAGAGTGTTGCACCGCCTGCACTCCCTCCACCTGTTCTCGCTGCACCTGTGCTCGCCCAGCCTGCACCTGCTCCGCCTGGTCGCAGCACCATCTGCCAGGCGTACGATGTTGTGAACTCTACTACAGTCCATGCAAGCACAGCTTTCGGACTTGATGAGTGAGTGTCGGGCTGAGAGTGTTGCTCCTCCGCCTCCGCCTACACTCCCTCCTCCTACACTCGCTCCGCCTGATCACAGTACCATCTGCCAGGCGTACGATGTTGTGGACTCTACTACAGTCCATGCAAGCACAGCTTTCGGACTTGATGAGTGAGTGTCGGGCTGAGAGTGTTGCTCCTACGCCTCCGCCTACACTCCCTCCTCCTACACTCGCTCCGCCTGATCACAGTACCATCTGCCAGGCGTATGATGTTGTGGACTCTACTACAGTCCATGCAAGCACAGCTTTCGGACTTGATGCGTGAGTGTCGGGCTGAGAGTGTTGCACCTCCTGCACTCCCTCCTCCTGTTCTCGCTGCACCTGTGCTCGCCCAGCCTGCACCTGCTCCGCCTGTGCTCGCTCAGCCTGCACCTGCTCCGCCTGGTCGCAGCACCATCTGCCAGGCGTACGATGTTGAACCACTTTCTGAGTTTGCTGTTCACAGTGTTGTTCAGCCTCAGCCTTCTTTAAGGCAACCCTTGCTTTGGGATCAGGAGAGTTACACTCTTCCTCCTCCTCCCCTTGCTGCTCCACCAGTGGTGCAACTCTCGGTTGGGGTACAACAACCTCTCCCCTCCGTGAGTCTGTCTGCTCAACCAGCGCTGCACCGAGTTCAACCCTCATCTTGGCAAGCTCATCTACACCATGCACTTGCGCCTCAGGAGCCTCAGCTTGCTAGAACTTTACCTTGTTCTGCGCAGCCTCAACCTTCTCATGCTCCACTCATCTCTCAGGAACAGGAACGGACTACTCCGCCTCCGTCCTCCGCTCAGCTGGTGCAATCCTTGGGTGCAACTCTTGCTAGGAGTCAACCTCCTTCACCCTTGCACCTGCCTTCTGCTCCGTCTGTTGTTCAGCCTATGCAGTCTGAACCTCAGGTTTTCCCTCAAGTTGAGGAAACCTCTGTTGTTGTTCCAGCTCGTTCTGACTCTGCTGTTCAGCATACCATGGTTTAAACCCCATGCAAGCATGCATAAAGCACTCTAGCACTGGTCATGGAATTTCTGAGAAATGTTAAACGCCATGCACACGCTCTGCTTTCCTTTCAGCAGGCTCTGCTTACAGCAGGCTCTACTTACTACATGCTCAGCATTCAGCATGCTCTGCATTCAGCATGCTCTGCATACAACATGCTCTGCATACAGCATGCTCTGCATTCAGCATGCTCTGCATACAACATGCTCTACATACAGCATGCTCTGCATACAGCATACTCTGCATACATCATGCTCTGCATACCTTACCGCATGCTTCTCAACACATCTTGGGTTGTTGCCAACTCACTAGACTGTCAAGCAGTTTCATAACGTTGTCTTCTAGTCTGCTGCTTTGCACCAGTGAACCCTCACTCAGAGAACTTAGCTTTTCTAGGATAAGGTCCCTGTAGATGAGAAAGTTCTTTTCTCCCTCCTTCTGATATTCCCTTGAGGACTCTGTCATTTGGAGGGAGCCTTTAGCTGCATAACCTCTTATGGACTTTTATTTAAGCATAACATGCTTACAGGGAAGGTAATGGTTACACTTCAGCCGCTAATCCCGTCTGTTACCACACCTGCTCCCATAGACCTTGAGCTGTGTTGCATGACATGCAGTCCAAGCTTAGTCCTTGTTAGAGGATTTTTTGTTTACGGAGTCAATGTGTCACGGGGAAGACGTTCAACAACCAACAGAAGGGACTTGTTGTGACGCAGTGGGCAACCTCAGCAACCCGTTAAGGAGTTGTCTGTACGACCCAGACAGTCTAGACAGATTCGGGTTGTCACTGTACTTCCTCGCTTGCCCATGATTGACAGTTTACAGACTGTGCAGCAGTATCATGATCTTGTGTCCGGCTCCGTCAGACGACTGGCTTTTAAGAGCTCCCTCAAGTCGTCGCTGTCTGGAGATTTTCAAATGGACTATGGATCTGACCAAGGAACTGGGCCTCCTGGTCAATTTTGAGGAGTCTCAGCTCGTTCCATCCCAGACCATTGTCTCCTTGGGTATGGATCTTCAGAGTCGAGCTTTTCGGACTTGTCCGTCGGCCCCAAGGATCTTCCAAGCCCTAGAATGCATCCAGAGCATGCTGAGAAGGAACCGATGCTTAGTCAGGCAGTGGATGAGTCTAACAGGGACACTTTCATCGCTGGCCCTGTTCATCGAGTTAGGGAGACTCCACCTCCGCCCCCTTCAGTATCATCTAGCTGCTCACTGGATAAAGGACATGACGCTAGAGACGGGCTCAGTTCCTGTTTCCGAAGAGATGAGGTCTACTCTAACGTGGTGGAAGAACAGCATTCTTCTCAAGGAAGGTCTACCATTGGCTGTTCAGTCCTCCGACCACCGTCTCTTCTCGGACGCATCGGACACGGGCTGGGGTGCGACACTGGACGGACAGGAATGCTCGGGAACATGGAATCAGGAGCAAAGGACACTTCACATCTATTGCAAGGAGTTGTTGGCAGTTCATTTGGCCTTGATAAACTTCAAGTCCCTCCAGCTTAACAAGGTGGTGGAGGTGAACTCCGACTACACCACAGCCTTGGCTTATATCTCCAAGCAGGGAGGGACTCATTCGAGGAAGTTGTTCGAGATCGCAAGGGACCTCCTCATTTGGTCAAAAGATCGAAAGCTCACGCTGGTAACGAGGCTCATTCAGGGCGATATGAATGTCATGGCAGATCGCCTCAGCCGGAAGGGTCAGGTCTTCCCCACAGAGTGGACCCTTCACAAGAATGTTTGCAGCAGACTTTGGGCCCTGTGGGGTCAGCCAACCATAGATCTATTCGCTACCTCGATGACCAAGAGGCTCCTCTTGTATTGTTCTCCGATTCCAGACCCAGCAGCAGTTCGCGTGGATGCCTTTCTGCTGGATTGGTCCCATCTCAACCTGTATGCATTCCCGCCGTTCAAGATTGTCAACAGGGTACTTCAGAAGTTCGCCTCTCACAAAGGGACACGGCTGACGTTGGTTGCTCCCCTCTGGCCCGCGAGAGAATGGTTCACTGAGGTACTGCAATGGCTGGTCGACGTTCCCAGGACTCTTCCTCCTAGAGTGGACCTTCTGCGTCAACCTCACGTAAAGAAGGTACACCCAACCTCCACGCTCTTCGTCTGACTGCCTTCAGACTATCGAAAGACTCTCAAGAGCTAGAGGCTTTTCGAAGGAGGCAGCCAGAGCGATTGCCAGAGCAAGGACGACATCCACTCTCAGAGTCTATCAGTCTTTATGGGAAGTCTTCCGAAGCTGGTGCAAGGCCAATGCAGTTTTCCTCAACCAGTACCAATGTAACCCAGATTGCTGACTTCCTGTTACATCTAAGGAACGTAAGCTCCCTATCAGCTCCTACGATCAAGGGTTACAGAAGTTTGTTGGCAGCGGTTTTCCGCCACAGAGGCTTGGATCTTTCCTCCAACAAAGATCTTCAGGACCTCCTTAGGTCTTTTGAGACCTCAAAGGAACGTCGGTTGTCCACTCCAGGCTGGAATCTAGACGTGGTCCTAAGGTTCCTAATGTCATCAGGATTTGAACCGCTCCAATCAGCCTCTTTTAAGGACCTCACATTAAAAAACTCTTTTCCTCGTGTGCTTAGCAACAGGTAAAAGAGTAAGTGAGATCCACGCCTTCAGCAGGAACATAGGTTTCACATCTGAAACGGCTACATGTTCCTTACAGCTCGGTTTTTTGGCTAAAAACGAGCTTCCTTCCCGTCCTTGGCCTAAGTCGTTCGAGATCCCAAGCCTGTCCAACATGGTGGGGAACGAACTGGAGAGAGTACTTTGCCCAGTTAGAGCTCTTAAGTACTATCTAAAGGTCAAAACCATTACGAGGACAATCAGAAGCCTTATGGTGTGCTATCAAGAAGCCTTCTCTACCAATGTCTAAGAACTCAGTTTCTTACTACATCAGGCTTCTGATTAGAGAAGCAAATTCTCATCTGAAGGAAGAAGACCTTGCTTTGCTGAAGGTAAGGACACATGAAGTGAGAGCTGTGGCTACTTCAGTGGCCTTCAAACAGAACCGTTCTCTGCAGAGTGTTATGGATGCAACCTATTGGACAAACAAGTCAGTGTTCGCATCATTCTATCTCAAAGATGTCCAGTCTCTTTACGAGTACTGCTACACCCTGGGTCTATTCGTAGCAACGAATGCAGTAGTAGGCGAGGGCTCAGCCACTACATTCCCATAATCCCATAACTTTTTAACCTTTCTCTTGAATACTTTTTATGGGTTGTACGGTCGGCTAAGAAGCCTTCCACATCCTTGTTGATTTGGCGGGTGGTCAATTCTTTCTTGAGAAGCGCCAAGGTTAAAGGTTGTGATGAGGTCCTTTAGTATGGGTTGCAGCCCTGTATACTTTAGCACCTTTGAGTTGATTCAGCCTCCCAAGAGGAACGCTGCGCTCAGTAAGGAAGACGATCTTATTAAAGGCAGAGTAACGGTTCAAGTCGACTTCCTTACCAGGTACTTATTATTTCATTGTTATTGTGGATAACTGATTATATGAAATATGGGATACTTAGCTATCCTTTAATCTTGTACACTGGTTTTCACCCACCCCCCTGGGTGTGAATCAGCTACATGATTATCGGGTAAGTTTAATATTGAAAAATGTTATTTTTATTAATAAAATAAATTTTTGAATATACTTACCCGATAATCATGATTTAATCGACCCTCCCTTCCTCCCCATAGAGAACCAGTGGACCGAGGAATAATTGAGGAGGTGTCAACAAGAAGTACTTGAGTACCTGGCCACAGGTGGCGCTGGTAAATACACCCCCTTCTAGTATTGTGATAGCTGGCGTATCCCTCCATAGAATTCTGTCGGGCAACGGAGTTGACAGCTACATGATTATCGGGTAAGTATATTCAAAAATTTATTTTATTAATAAAAATAACATATTTATGTAGTTTATTCATTCAGAGTGAGATGGATTCTCCACAAAGAACATGTTTAATTTGAAGAGTCAACAAGACCCCATAAGCATTAGAATTATTTAAAAAGTTAAATTGGTATATTGAATTAAAGATGTTTATTTGTCTGAGTACCGAAGAATCATATGTAATTGTGGGAGTAAACACAGAATAACTAGTCCCAACGAAACTGGTATAAGAAGTAGAAAACTATACATTATATATATTCATACAAATTTCTGATCTCAGTCAATATTACATCTGAGAAACAAGTCTCAGAATCCATATCTTGAGCTTTAAAAAGCCTCTATAGTTGAATTTATTGGCAGGAAAGCTTGTGGCAGGTGGAGCCTGTTATCAACTTTATCACTTTTAACAGCTTTAATTGCTAATGACCCCATTCAGGAACTTATGGTCTGTTTAATTTCTTATTCCTGATCTAAATATTAATCTGTCGCTGTCATTGCATGAGATTTTTCACAATACTGTACAGTACTGACCATCCTTTGCATTCAGATCATCTCAGACAATAGCATCCTGTTCATAATACTAGGAATGGAGTTAATTCTAATCGTCATGGCTTCATCATAAGGCTCAATACTGCACTGTATTATAAAAGGTTTATTCCAGCTGTGCCCAAGTTGTGGAATGGTCTTTCTAATCAAGTGGTTGAATTTGTGGAACTTCAAAAGTTCAAACTTGCAGCCAATGTTTTTATGTTGAGCAGGCTGATATAAGTAACTTTTTATAGTTTATATATGAAAGATCTATTTTAATGATGTTACTGTTCTTAAAATACTTTATTTTAATTGTTCATTACTTCTCCTGCAGTTTAATTCCTTAGTTCCTTTCCTTACTGGGCTATTTTTCCCTGTTGGAGCCCCTGGACTTATAGCATCCTGCGTTTCCAACTAGGGTTGTAGCTGAGCTAGTAATAATAATAGGATGGAATTGGTCTCCTTAGGAAAAGAGACTCCTAAGCTTCTTTAATGTCTTCCTAGGGATTCTTTTAATTGCTTTGGAAAATCATTCCTCAAGCTCCAATTTCTTTGCTTCAGCTTTTATAGATGTTCAAAGCTTTAACAGAATTCATATCTATTCGAAAATTAACATTGCTATATGGAGTAACTGTATTTTGATATGATCATAATCTTTTACAGTACATCAGTTTGTCTCTGTATGGAGTTAAGACATGAAATTATTCTATCTCCTTTCTTCTGTCCTGAACTCTGTCTCTCTGAGCTCCCACCATCTCTACGTCTTAATCTATTCCCTTCTTTCATAATTTCATGTGTCTGGCATTAGTCTAACCATCTTTTCATCCACTGTTTTTATAGTACTTAGTATATTCATATAGATACTTTATAAATTCTAGGAATCAAATGCAATATCGGCAGAGTTCATTTTTGTATGTATTTGTTCTTTTTTTTGTTCATCCATCAAGATGTCTTAAGAACCATTAAAGATTAAACAAACATGCAAAAAACATTGTAATTAGATCAAGAATAAGTCAGTAAGTCCTGGAAAACATTTTGTTTGATTTTTGACTGACTTTTCCCAATGAAAAAAAAAACTAAACAAAGTACAGGACTTGGAAGCTTAATGCACAAAATGTATAACCTAAACTTATAAAAATGAAAGTCAGGGTGACTTTATATAAAAATGAAAGTCAGGGTGACTGTAATCTTTGTTTTTTTTTCAGTTTTGTTGCTTACACTGTTGGAGGTCATTGGATGTCTTATTATAAGTCTAATTCCAAATGTATTGATTTATTTATAGCCACTATAGTGACTTATCAACAACTGTTCTTTGGATTATAATACTTAAAAGATTTAATCTTGAGAAATGTTGTCCTTCTCTCATCTGTCTAAGTCTGAAAACAAAGACCTCATGTTCAAAATGGTTGAATGCAACACTAGAGTCAAGACCAAATTATACAAACTAGGTACCAGAATATGAATTTCTTTATAACATAAAAATTCAAAGTACACTATAAGGACCCAAGTCCTTATAAAAACCAAACTAAATCAAGCATCTCATAACGTCCCCCTCAATGTTTTTATTACGACACAGGTACACACTCAATCATGAATGTTCTTAAAGATTATTTTAACCCTTTTACCCCCAATGGACGTACTGGTACATTTCACAAAACTCATCCCTTTACTCCCTTGGACATACCGGTACATCCTTGCAAAAAAACTGCTATTTACATTTTTTGCATATTATTTATAACTATGAGAAACTTCTGGTATTTTCCAAAATAATGAGACCAACCTGACCTCTCTATGATGAAAATTAAGGCTGTTAGCGCAATTTAAAGAAAATATATTGCAAAATGTGCTTGAAAAAGAAAATGCCTGGGGATTAAGGGTTGGAAAGTTCCAAATAGCGTTGGGGGTAAAAGGGTTAATATGCCACATATATGTGAGTAAAAGACTAATATAAAGGACTATTGAATTTCAAATTGTTAAAGTAGTTTGCTCAAAATCAGTGTTCAGCATATATCAGCCCTAAAAAAAATTTTTATTGATCGGTTAAATGCTCAAGATTGTGCAAGGTAGTGTGTGGAAACTTTTAAACATATTTTTAGGATTCATAGAGTTGTAAATGAGCTACATTAGCCCATTATCTTGGTATGGAGCTTTGAAATTTATAACTCTCTCTTGCTTTCATCTTAATTCTTTTTTACACACATTTGGATTTTCCAGGCACTGATGTATGCATCATTGTTTGAAGACCATTATGAAGGTTCGTCGCCAGATGACGTAAATTACAGTGAGATATACATGTACGGTTTACTACTATTCATGAAATTTAGTTTGTTTTGCAAGTATATATGTGAGAAATTGACCTTGATGAAATACTGTACTTGAAAATTTCTTATTTCGTGATCATCAAATCATTATTATTCACCATTTTTATGGTATACTTGTATGCATTGAAACCATCCATAAATGTGTGAATGTTCCCATTTAACCAAAAGAGGGAGGAATGTGTAACTAGCAAAACAGGGTTATCTAACATGTTGTGTATTTTGTTTAGAGTAAAATTATGGTTTACATGGCAAATTCTTTAAGAAAAGTCTATTTTAGATATGTTTTATTAGCATTGAAATGACACACACCTTTAGATAGAAGCATTATAGAGAGGCAACAAGATAGAGTACCCTGTCAAGGGATGAAAGCTGTACTGCTGTTTTCCATCACTTACAGATCTGTAAAATTTGTGGCACTAATAAGGATTTATCTAAATTCTTAAGCAAAACTTAAGTGATGAAAACAAACAACTTAGCATTTCAAGTTGAGCCTCTTTATACTCAATTTGTAAATAAAGTCCTTCTCACCAAGTACAATGTTGATATATGAGGGAAGTTTTTGTTACTCATAAAATAGTATAGTAAAACAGGAAGTGGTTTTAAAGCTATTGAAGTTATTGGGAGTAAATTGGTTTGCATGACTATTTTTACTTTTTAGAGAAGAAACAATCTTTTATTAACTGATGCTCTTTTTCTAGAATATTGTTAATCATTTACCCCTTAACTTTTCAGGTACTTGTCTCATTTAGTATCAGGAAAGGAACCAATTCAGGTTAGTCCTGGAAGTGCTGCTAAGATTTTAGAAATGCTGGCCAAAATGAAAAATGTGCTGTCTGACAAGAGTACATTAGATTACATGAAACATCTACTGAATCTCAATGTATCTTACCTGACTTCAATAGTAAGTAAATGGTTTGGCTCATTTGTTCACTTTCTGATTAGTATAAGTTACAGTTAAATTCGTTGCTGATAATCTTAAATGCCTGACTTAATTACCACGTTTCCTTTGCGTCTTTTAAATTCGTAATTTTTTTATTATTTTTTTTTTTACTATACTTTTGTGTAGATAGATGGCCTATTTAAGCATTCATGAAAATTTTGCAGATGGAACCAATATCAAGAGTAGACTGCATGTTATTACTGTTTTAATACAATACTTGGTTCAATTCAAGGTTTATACAGTTTTAGATTTGTGAATTTGGGCCATAAGGAAACAAAGTTAATAGGTTGAAGAGTATGATGAAATAAAGGAGGTTGGAACTCAGGGTGATAGGGAACTACTTAAAGGATCAAATGTATAGTATAGATAAAGGCTGATCCTGCTTGGTTTGTTAATAAACAGTAAATGAAGGAACTTGGTAATGTATCTGCTCTCCCAAACCCTTTTCTTCTTAGATCACAATTAAATTGACAAGTCAAAATCCATTCTTAGTTTTCAAATTTATGTCTCTTTATCTAATATTCTTTAATAACTGAAACAGGTCCTTATGAAATAAAAACGAAGATATTTACGAATATACCTACATTGAACTTGGTTTTTTAAAAACCATCCTTGATTTTAACTAATCAAAAGAAACATGACATTGTCCTCACTATAAGTTATTGTAAGAAATTCTTTTCATACTGAAATGGATAATGTAGATGACTGGGAGAACCCCTTTTACCCAGGATAATACGGCTCAGTCTCCATGAAGCTACCTAAAATACTTGAAGAGTTTTGGGTGTCACTTTCACTAGGTACTGAATGATATATCTGTCAAATTTAATAAATTAGTATTGGCAGCGAAGTATTTGTTGCTGAGCCGGTAGTCAAAGGGACTGGGTGATGCATCTGCTGTCCTTACTCATTATTCTACCTTGGCTTCCAATTATATTTCATGTGAGCCTGATCCCAATCTTAGCCTTGCTATCTTTTAAGGCCCTATAACTTGTCAAATTTGATAAAATAAAAGATTCAAAGTAGAACCCCAACTTATAGAGAGCCAGAAGTTTATACATATTCATTCTACAAAACCGAAAGCCCATGGATGAATGCCTGTACTAATAGATGGTTTCATTGCTTTACTGGGGTATGTACTGTTCGTAAGCAAACAACATGGAAATTTTTTATACAATAAATTTTTGGGCATAAAAGTTGATAAAACCGAGCTTCTGGAGAAGCAATTTGAACATCAGGGGAGTATAGAAATTAAAAATTTTATCAAAATTCTGTTATTTACTCCCTAAAATCATTCAATTCCTTTGCATACAAAGGGCCTAGCAACAAGGGCTTTATTATCTAAATTTATATTAAGTACACCACTATAGTGCTCCCATTAGTATGACTTCTGATTTTTTCATTATGTGTATCTACAAAGTTTGGGATTTATTTTTTAGCTGCTTTTAATGGGAAATAATAGCATCGATGTAGACATGTGTTAAGACAAAGCATTGTGTATTAATTATTTTTGCCATTTTAATTCTTTTACTCTTTATTTTACTTACAGAAAAAAGAAAATAAAAAAGAATCACAGAATAGAACTGGAAAAAGAAGGTATGTTACAGTATTCATTCAAAAGTTAACATCTGAGCATTTTGAATATAGAGAAATAGATGAGCCAAATATTGATAACTCCTGATTACAATAAATGAAACTCTGTTATTCCTATCTCTAAGTATAGTTTAGTCATTTATATGAAACAATGCATACTTTACTATAATATCTTTTTAATGTAGGTCTTAAAACTATAAAACATCAAGTCTAAATTTGTTAAAAGTAAAATTGAAAATGATTCAACTAGAAATAATAATACACAGTTCTAACAAGATGGACCATAAAAAATCTTTTCATTGTACTTCAAGTTTAGATAGTATAATGAATGTCACCATGTACACCTTCATGAAAATACTAGATGATTTCTTGTAAATTATGCTAAATAATCATTAGTACCAGAAGTTAATTGCACTTTCCAAAAATTTAACATCTTAGATTGTCAAGTATACAAAAATGCAGTACAGCAGACATTGCTTCCTGATAGTCAGCAATCTTGTAAGAAATGTTTAGATACTTTTGATACTTTTAAGATAATGGCAATAGTGATTGAAAGTATTTTAGCAACCCCATCTTAACCCCCTTTTACCCCCAGGCTATTTGGAAATTTCCAACCCTTAACCCCCAGGGGGTTATTTTTTTCCCAGCACATTTTGCAGTATATTTTTTTTAAATTGCTCTAACAGCCTTAATTTTTGTCATAGAGAGGTCAGGTTGGTCTCATTCTCTTGGAAAATGCCTGAAGTTTCTCAAAAAATTATAAAAAATATGAATAAAAATATTTTATAGCATTTTTTTTGCAAGGACGTACCGGTACGTCCATGGGGGTAAAGGGATGGCTTTTGTGAAACGTACCAGTACGTCCTTTGGGGGTAAAAGGGGTAATATCGTCTTTTCTCATGGTAGTGTTCTGGAACCCTTTTTATTTCTATGTGTTTACAAATGATTTTTATTAGTCTAGAAATTAAAGTAGCATAATATACAGATAAAGGTGGGTGTAATAAACAGATTAAGTTACTCATACAGTGTTTGCTAGTGATGGTCTTGAAAATTATGTAATGTAATATGGAGATGAAGGTGCTCATACTACTGGAAATGTTAAATGGAGTTCCTATTAGTCTTAACAGAAATCTAGATCTGGAAAGTATCATCAGAGGCACAGTCAGCAGGACGTGAGCTGAATTCCAGCTAAACCAAAGCTTTATTGAATAGCCAATCTCTATGAAATGCTTTGCTAGACAAAAGTGTAGTTTATGACCTGAATATCTATCAAATAATATTTAGTGCTGCTTTTGACAAGGGGTTTCTTTTCACAGCATTTAAATATTTATCTTCAATGTATTTAGAGGTAGTGTTTGTAAGACAATCTATATCTTACATATGTAATGAGACAAGTACCACATTCTGCAGTAATTTTATTTTCCATCTGTGTTCGTATACTGTTCTCCAACTTGCGTGTCTTTAGTCTCTTAGAATCTTACCCTTGTGGAGATGGTTGCTTTTAGTGGTCATTTTACTTTTCAAAAATGATAGTAATTATGATAAAGACCATTGCAAGCAGTATCCTGTTTGAGCATTTTCTCTGTCTATATCAACAGAACTTTCATTATTCCGTTTACTAAGTGTACCCTGCAAAAAAAGTGTGTAGTCATCATTTCGTAGAGTCTTTAAGGTGCCATATGTAGCATACTGCTCTTTAAAAGTCTTATTCTTAAACTATTAAGCTGTGGCATTCTCTAATCATTTTGGGCAATGTCTATTTTCTTTTACATTCCAATTTATCTTTCCATCACATGAACCATTGCCTATGATTTTTATGACATAGTACATTGTTTTAAAACTTAAAAACATTACTTTATTGCTTTATTTGGTAACAGTTTCTTTTCTCCAACTGTTAACCAGTTGATCTATCTACTTGCAACTTTTGTCCTTGTGGTCTTTTTCCATTCAAGATGTTTGTTAGATGCTTTACAGCCTTTTCTACCTGTCTTTTGCATGTGTTATTCAGGCATGTGCCAGCATGGGCATTATGTTATTCATCCTGTCAGCTTCTGTATTTTAAAGAATTGCAGCAATGTTTATACCTATTAGTGATGTGTGAATAAAATTCTAGTCAGATTTTTATAATTAAACTTCCTTCATATTTCAGCACATCTGAAGTGGCTGCCTATCCCGAAACATGTCCCCTCTTTGAAGAAGATGAAGGAGAAGTTGAGGCGGTGGAAGAAACAATTATTCTGGAACCTGGGGATCCTTATTACGAAGAGAAGAGGGAACTTTTGGTCAAAAAGGTATTAATGATGTCTTATTTACAGCTTTGTTCAATTAAAGGAAAATTTCAATTATGCTGGATTTAAAAGGGATTTTGATGAAGGAAAAATCTATTTCTGGGCTCAACCTGTGTCGCTCCGTGAAATGCTCCTTATAGCACCATTTCTAAGGTATAAATGCTGCTAAATATACCAGAGAAAAAAGTTGCATGGAATGCCAGGAATATACCCAGCTCGCTCACCCTTATAGAGTGTCGGTATAGTAACTGGGGCGTGTTAAAACCACTATCAGAGGTCCCGTACCAATTAGTCTTCTCATTCCTCAACATCCCCCGTTACTACGAGGTGCCGTTCTACATCTGACTACTGCCCGCTACTATGGCTGCTGCCCCCACACCCTTACCACTACCCACTCTCTCTCTTCTACTCCCAAGTTAAGTATTGCAATTATCAATTTTGACGAGCTGAGGTAGCGACATATAAAAATTTTTATAACATTGTTAATTTAGTCTGGATGGGTAGCTACAGTGTTGTTGATGCTTCTCCCCTGGCAGCCATTTTGGTGTCGCTACCTCCAAGAGCTTCATGCTTACTTGACGACTTCCAATTAGTTCCTCATACTAATTGTAGTCTTGTTTATTTAGCTCTAGATATCTCATACAATGATTATTTATGATTATTAGATTGCAATTAAAGACTGATTTATTGGAGGAACTTTTTCAGAATAGATTGGAAATAATCTTCATGGAAGTGACAACTGGATTTAATCACAATACCAATTTATTTAGAAATGGCATTCTTTCTTCAGTTTTCATTTGTGACCTGAGTACATTGTTATTTATTGTATTGTATTAATAGTAATATAGTAATGATAAACAGAATTTTAATGACAAAATTTAATACTTTTATACTCCTCTTATGCTCATAATCCTCTTCTTCTCCTCTGCTAATAGACGCAACAGTCAAGACCCTAACACCGGGTACCCTTGTGTCACAATGAGTTTCTGAAGCTTGTCCCGGAAAGTTTTTGCTGCCTCATGGTTCACAAAGGCCAACTGCCCAGTAATTTTTATGTTCTTCAGGCCAAAATGCTGTTTAAACTTACCAAACCCGCATTTGGAAAGACATATGAGGGGATGTGCCATCTTGGCTGGTGAACAACTGAGCTTCATCTTCTGTGAAGTGGTGGAGCAGAGATTGGGCCTTTTCCCAGATGAAATGCAAGTCGATGGTGATTCCCTTGTGTTGCCGATCCTTGATGCACAGAAACGGCATTTTACGTCACCTTGAATGCAACTTTTGCACTGCGTGGGGCACTTGCACCCACAGCAGCGCGAATTTTCATCGCATTCTTCTCAGTATACCTTATAGTATTCTCGTTAACACCGAAAAGTCTTCCTACGGCTACGTACTTCTTTCGTTCCTTGCACTTATCAAGGACTTTAACCTTGTCTTCCAACGTCATAACCTTCCTCTGTCGTTTAGCAGAACCGTCAGAAGTCGAAGAAGCTCTTTTGAGGACCATCATGTCGATACAGCAAAGACAATGTGATGCTCCACAAAGAGGACTGAAGCGGGAGATGCACACATAAGGAGAGACAATGCAAGAGTGAGGCTGATTCAGCAAGAGATGGGGTGATATGCTGTGCAGAGAGGGAACTGGTGCAAAGGAGCGCAGTCAGTTTGAAATCGTTGGCTTGCAAGAGTACTTATTGCCAAATTGCGAATGGGTGACTTTTTATTTAATAGGGTACATGGTTTTCTGTGTCGTATAAGATCAAATGCGCAAAGGTAGAACTGGGGAATAACGAGGCCCAACTGTATTTACACTCATATCTGCCAAGAGGAGGCAACTCCCTTAACTTGGAGACAAACTCCTCTCCTTTTGCCATGAATTTGGGATTTTGCTAATCTGGATAAGTCAGGCCTCATACCCAAGCAAAGGATGGAATACATAAGGATGTTAATAGACACAACAGTGGAAAAAGTCTTTCCATCCAACAAGGAGGTTACAAGACTCAGAAGAGTAGCACACCCTTGTCTATGCTTTCAACATCTATCAGAGTGTCATTGGCAGCAAACCTCATCCCTCACGGCCTTCTACATCAGCAGTCACTTCAGAGGTTTCTGAAGAGACACTGGTCATCTATCAGCAACCCACCCTATCATCTAGTTCCTGTAGAACATTAAGTGAGCACTGATCTAAACTGGTGGTTGAGGGATGAGAATCTCTTAAAGGGAACTCCTTTAGAGTGTCGTCTACCAGACCTACTGCTTTTTTCAGATGCATCAAGAACAGGTCACTGGTCACGAGAGAAGAGTCTGCACATCAACCTGCTGGAACTACAGCTCTCTTATTGCTGTAGTCATTCCAACAGTGCGTGATAGATCACTTGGTAGCGTGGATGAGTGACAACACTACCATAATGGCATACACCAATAAGCAAATAGATACTCTTTCCCAGCACCTCTCCAAATTGGATGTGCAGGCTCATGAGTGGTCACAGAATAATGCAGTCGTGCTGTCGGTGGCATTCATTCCCTGCTAAAGGGACATTCTTTTCTGGCAAAAGGAATGTGATTGCCAATACATTAAGTTGCCAGGGACAAGTGATTGGATCAAAAATTGTCCTTCATCCTCATGTGGCAAGGAGCCTCTTGACTTTGTGAGGTTCCACAACGATCGATCTCTTCACGAGGATCAACATAAAGCTCCCAATCTACTGCTCACCAATTCCAGATCAGGGATTAGAGAACGTATTTCAACATTCATGGAACAGCCTCGATGCTTATGCTTTTCAACAGTCTCATTTGATTTGACAGTTGGTAAACAGGTTACAGTCTACCCCAAAACCTCAAAATGAGATTGGTAGTGTCCAACCAGAGAGGTACCCAGACCTTCTGATGCTTCTGACCAAGATTTCGAGTGTTACCCAATTGGCCCAACTTGCTCTGCCAGTCCCATCTGCAGACACCACAACTTGGTGACATCCCCATCCCTTTTATGGTGGACGCTATTCGGCACCTCTGAGCAAAAGGCTTTTCGAGAGGCACTGCGCAGGAGATCTCTAGATGCATCTGAAAGTCCTCCACAACAGTCTACCTGGAAAAATGGGTCCTCTTCTACAATTGGTGCCTTAGAAGGGATAGTTTTCCTCTTGGAGCCTATATTCAACTGATTGCAGACTTCCTTGTTTTCCTACTTATAGAGAAGCTCCTCTCAGTCTCAGTGGTGAAAGGTTATCAGCCTTGAGCCAAGTCTTTCGACTGAGAAGCGCAGACCTTTCCTTTTGTAGGAATTATCAATGCTTATCAAGAGCTTTGAGGAATCCTGCGCTTCGATAGGCCTCAAGCTCCACTGTGGAATATGACCAGAGCTCTGAGGTCCCCAAAGTGGGTCCCCTATGAACCTTCAAGGCAGGTGTTCGACAAGGAATTGGCCCCCAAGATGGTCTTATTGGCCATAGATTAATAAAAAAAAAAAAAAAAAAAAGTTGGAGAGCTGCATGGCTTATATCTGATTAGTCTTTCCAGGGGGGTGGAGAAAGGTTTTGTTTTCCTTCATTCATGAGTCTGTAGCGAAAACTCAAAATTTAGCCGTAGAAGGTTCAAAGTTCGAATCTTTCTCCATCTCCTCATTTAGGAAAGTAACCAATTGATTTGGACAATTTACTTTTTGCCCAGTGAAGACAAAGAATTTGCCCTCAAGACAGTCTTCTTATTGGCCCTGGGTTCAACAAAAAGAGTAGGAGAGGTGCTTGGCTTATACATGATTAGTCATTCCAGGGGAGGGAGAAATGTTTCGTTTTCCTTCTTTCATAAGTTTGTAGTGAAAACTCAAAATCTAGCCGTACAAGATTCAAAGTTTGAATGTTTCTCCATCTCCTCATTTAGGAAAGCAACCGATGATTTGGACAATTTACTTTTTGCCCGGTGAAGACACTAAGATGCTACTTGAAATGGACTCAACCTTTCAAACCATGACTAAAGAACCTTTTCTTCAGCCTTGGCAGGCTGAAAATAAAGATCTCCTAAAACACTATCGCCTTCAGGTTTCGTTAGACAATAAATAGAGCACAAACTAAGGCAGCGAGTGAGACAGAAGAACCAGCACAAGCTCTTGCTCATGATTTCAGAGAAGTATGCGTAACATCAGCCTTCAGGAAGAACCTGTTAGGTGGCCAAATTGTGAAGGCTGGAGTCTGGAGACATCAGGCAACCTTCATATCCTTCTATTTATGAGAATACGAAGTCATTCGATACATTTTCCTTAGGACTCGTGGTAGCTGCTCAGCAGGTTGTGTACCATACCTAGGTCCCTCACAGGACAAGAAGCATCTCGTCTAAGATACCAATTGTGACATTAGTCTTAGGATGAGAGTAAGAATGTGTGGTAGTTTTTTTTTTTCTCTTTTCCTTCTTCTTCCTTGAAGTGCATAGTCAAACCTTTATGTAGCTGAACCATACCTTGATGTAGGTAAGCTACCATACTGAGTAACTATTCTAATTAAGGTTTAGAGAGAAGTGTTTTCCCCATCCTCTTGATGAAGGGAGGATGGATAGTAATGTAAACCCACTACTTTATTTTAGCTTTACATTTAAGACACCATATCCCTTGGGGACATAGATTCTCTCACCTGAAGTTCAGGTAATAAGAGGTGGATTGGAGTCAACACTCTTGCTCGTCCTAAAGTCCAAATGTTTGACATCACAGGATTTTAAACTAGCTTGTTTGAGTATTGGGCAGAGCTTCCCCCCACTACCCGCCAGTAACGACTGACATTTTGTTACAAATTTTCACAGCCAAGTTCCAGCTTTGCTGAAATCCTACTCCTGATAAAGTACTTAGGTTTGTATAGTTAGGAAAAAATACAAATTACTTTTAAAAATTTGCAATTTTACTTGGAGATAGGATTTGTTACCTTTTAAACTAGGCTCGAGTGGTTGATTGTTAATTCCCATCTCTTTCCTGCACTATACCACATCCATCAGAGGGTGGAATTAAGCAATATTAACCTTGAGATTTTTATTAAAATAAACAGAATTCTAATACTAACATTTGTTTTTTTTTATACTTGCCTGATGTTCATATGCATGCCCCCTCCTCCCTACTGATCAGTAATGTCAAGAGACTAATAATTGGGTTTTCTACTTTGAGACTTGAAGAGTAGGAGGTTAATATGACGTGTCATTGGCTAATTAGTGGCCATCAACCACCAGATGACATGGTGGTTCACAGAGGGGAAGGCATTTTGCAAAACGAGACAATAAAGAACTTTTATTTTGGGTTAGACATCAACACAGCTTCAAGTAAAAGCAATATTAACATCGGGTGAAATAATAAATTTCATGATTAAAATTCTGTTTTTGACATTCTGAAAATAAATCCTTAAGAGTTAAATGCTCAAATTTCTGTAATCCTTTTTATGATACCCCTACTGTCAACATTGACCAACATATAGGAGCATTGAAATAGGAAGTCCATATCTTTGGTACCTTCATTCTGCAGAGGTCAGTTGAGAGAAGTTGGTTCTGGGCAGGAGAACAGCAGGTCCAAATTAGAAATTCATAACCATAGTCCAGTATTATTACACTAACAATAGGTATATGAATGCACAATGTGTTCTTTTTCCTTACCCATAGTCTAGTGTTGTTATGCATAAAACAAAAAGGAAACATTATGTGCTCTATAAAGTAGAATAATAATTAATTGCAGTGTAAAGTAATATTTCACTGGTACTGAGGGTCATGATTGTGAAGTGTATGTCTCTTTTATTGATTTTATTTGTTTTTACTTTCTAATTAAGATTGAGCTAAAAAGCAGTGAATAGCTTCTTGAATGAATGCAGTAATAATTGATTACAAGTGAGAAGTGTTCCCAATGGGGGGAGGGGGGGGAGTATCCAATCTCGCCTGTATAATCTTTTCTTCTTTAACTCTGTCTTAAGTTGTCATAAACATTGTGTACTTCTGGCTCCCTTCTACCAGTAGATCTCTAGATTAAGACAGCTTTTCATGCTGCACAGCACATGTTTGATTTTGTAATTTTCAATATTAATCTTACCCGATAATCATGTAGCTGTCAACTCTGTTGCCGACAGAAATCTACGGTCGGGATACGCCAGCGATCGCTATACAGGTGGGGGTGAACACCACAGCGCCATCTGTGGTCAGGTACTCCAGTACTTCTTGTCAACACCACCTCAATTTTTCCTCTGTCGTGCCTCCGGCTAGACCTACATGGATACGCTGTTGATTCTGGAGTTATTGCTCACGATTTGGTGATGTATTTGCTCTAGAGTTTAGCCTTCGCTATTCAGGAAGCTTTATCATTAGCTTAGCTAGCTTTTGGAATTAATTTGATTAATTATGGTGACGAAGAGAGTATGAACTCTCTTTCACTTTTAAATGGCCGACCCTTCCCTTAGACGGAAGTGTTGGTGTCTAAGAGAGTATAGACTCTCTTTCTTAATTTTGCTTAACAAAAGTTATAGATTTATTTTATATCTCTCCGCCTTTTATAGGCCTCTTCGATTAACTTCCATTTATTATAAACTTATTAAAATTAATTTTTATATTTGTTTATATTCGACCTTTCCTAATAGTAGGCGGTCTTTTCTTGGTACCGAAGTTAATTAACATTGAGCCCGTCATTTCGTTTTTACCTGTTAACATATTATGCTATTTTAATGTTTTTGAAAGAATTTCTTTGATAGTCTCATACTGTTTTCAAAGTTGAACTAACGTTTTGTTTTGTCTCTGCAGTTGTTGACGTTCAGAACGTTCAACTTGCGCTCTATCATTACGATAGAGAGAGAATTTTCACGGTGTCACGTTGCAGTAAGAGTAAACCGATTCTAGCGTTTTGTTCATTCTTTCTTAGCTTAATTGTTTTAATTCTAATAAAGGAACTTTTTATTTGGGAAATCTTTCAGTTTTTTTCCTTTAACAATAATATGTTTTAACGATATATATGATTGGGCTCATCTCTCAGGTTCTAAGTCAAGAGAGAGAGAGAGAGAGATAGAGACGGAGGGAGAGAGAGGAGGATAAACGTTTCGTTCAAGCGAGTAACGTTGTTATCGTTTTTGCTCTTCTCCCTAGTCTCTTTAGGGGAAGAAGGTAAACGTTTCTAGAGTTTTATTCTTGTTCTCAAGCTTTATGCGGTGAGAGATTTTAAACGTAGTTTATTTGATCTAGTGTTTAGTCTCTTTCCAGCCACTGAATTATTTATCTTTCATTATATTTTTCTGTTACATTGTAATTCTGTTTTCGCAATTACTAACTTTTAAGGAAGGATAGAATTGCGTGTTTCAGGTACAAACCACTTAAAGTTTCGAGTTCAGTGAAATAAGTGCAAACAGAAAATCAAAAGTGATAAAGTGATAAGCGCAAAGTGTTACAGTGTTGCGTTCGAGGGTTCGTCTGTTCGTGCCAGTTGTTCGCCTAGTCTGGGACCTCTTACAAGCTCCCAAGCCCAGGGGAGAAGTAATGTCGAAGGACTTATGGGTTCAGCAGGCCTTGATCGACGAACAGACGTTTCCCTCCGTGGTTTCGGGTGTATCTACACACGTTGCCGACGTGATCACCCCACCCACACAAAGACGAGAGAGCCCTTTTATTCCTCGTCTGCGGAAGAGGTTTCTCGCAGAAACCATGGACCAAATCTTGCAGCTTTTAAGTGCAAGTCGGTCCCTTCCGCGCAAGTCCAACTCCTAGGTGTAGCCATTAGCACTGGGTCAGTTCGGACTTGCTGCAGTACGACAACTGCACACCTCCCAGAGAGGCAAGGTGGTATCGCAACAGGCAGTAGCTCCGTCTGTTGCCGCACCAGCTGTTTTAGACCCTCAGTCTCAACGGATAGTAGCTCCGTTTGTTGTTGTCTTTCTTAAACTCTAGTGGTCTATGCTGCAGACAATGCAGTCTCAGCTTGCGGTGTTGATGCAGGAGTTTCAGGCAGAGAAGGTTAACACACCTCCTCCTGCGAGCGCTCCTCCACCTCTACGCAGTCCAGCCTGCCAGACGTATGATGTTGAGGTTCCTCAAGCTACCTCCATGCGTGAGCTGCCGCATTGGGAGTTGCCAGATACCAGCTCTGTGCAGCAACCTCCACTTTCCTTGAGGCAGGAGCCTCTTGCCACGCGGCAACCTCCTCAACACTTGAGGCAGGAGCCTTATGCTTTGCAGCAACCTCCTCTACCCTTGAGGTAGGAACCTCATGCGTTGCGACTACCTCCTCCATCCTCGAGGCAACAACCTCTTGCGGTGCGACAACCTCCACCATCCTCGAGGCAGCAACCTCAACTCCACCTCTGCGCAGTCCACCCTGCCAGACGTATGATGTTGAGGTTCCTCAACCTACCTCCACGCGTGAGCTGCCGCATTGGGAGTTGCCAGATACCAGCGCTATGCAGCAACCTCTTGCGTTGCGGCAACCTCCACCATCCTTGAGGCAGCAACCTCAACTCTTGCGGCAACCACCTCCACTCTTGAGGCAAGAACCTCAACTCTTGAGGCAAGAGCCTCAACTCTTGAGGAACCTCATGCTATGAGGCAGCCGCCTCAACGCATGCAGCAACCGCATTCTTCACAGCATGAGCCTCTCTCTGCGCAGCTACCTCCTCAACCCTTGAGGCAGACGCAACTCTTGAGGCAGGAACCTCACAGGAGCCTCATGCTATGCGGCATCCTCCTTAAACCATGAGGCAGGAGCCTCATGCTATGCGGCATCCTCCTCAACCCATGAGGCAGGAGCCTCATGCTATGCGACATCCTCCTCTACCCATGAGGCAGCCTCATGCTATGCGGCATCCTCCTCAACCCATGAGGCAGGAGCCTCATGCTATGCGGCATCCTCCTCAACCCATGAGGCAGGAGTCTCATGCTATGAGGAGCCTCATGCTATGCGGCATCCTCCTCAAACCATGAGGCAGGAGCCTCATGCTATGCGGCAACCGCCTCAACCCATGAGGCAGGAGCCTCATACTATGCGGCATCCTCCTCAACGCATGCGGCATAAGCCTCTTCCCTTGCAGCTTGAGCCTCATCCCATGCAGCATGAGCCTCATACCATGCAGCATGAGCCTCATCCCATGCAGCATGAGCCTCATCCCATGCAGCATAAGCCGCACGCCATGCAACATGCTCTGCTTACCTTACAGCATGCTCTACATACAGCATGCTCTGCATACCTTACCGCATGCTTCTCAGTCACACATCTTTGGTTGTTGCCAACTCACTAGACTGTCAAGCAGTTTCATAACGTTGCCTTCTAGTCTGCTGCTTTTGCACCAGTGAAACCCTCACTGAGAGAACTTAGCTTTTCTCGGATATGGTTCCTGTAGATGAGAAAGTGCTATTCTCCCTCCTTCTGATATTCCCTTGAGGACTCTGTCATTTGGAGAGGAGCCTTTAGCTGCGTAGCCTCCTATGGACTTTTATTTAAGCATAACATGCTTCCAGGGAAGGTAATGGTTCCACTTCAGTCGCTAACCCCGTCTGTTACCACACCTGCTCCCATAGACCTTGAGCTGTGTTGCAAGACATGCAGTCCAAGCTTAGTCCTTGTTAGAGGATTTTTTGTTTACGGAGTCAGTGTGTCACTGGGAAGACGTTCAACAACCAGCAGAAGTGACTTGTTGTGACGCAGTGCGGCAACCTCAGCAACCCGATAAGGAGTTGTCTGTACGACCCAGACAGTCTAGACAGCTTCGGGTTGTCACTGTACTTCCTCGCTTCCCCATGGTTGACAGTTCACAGACTGTGCAGCAGTACCATGATCTTGTGTCCGGCTCCGTCAGACGACTAGCTTTTAAGAGCTCCCACAAGTCGTCGCTGTCTGGAGATTCTCAGATGGACTATGGATCTGACCAAGGAACTGGGCCTCCTGGTCAATTTTGAGGAGTCCCAGCTCGTCCCATCCCAGACCATTGTCTACCTGGGTATGGATCTTCAGAGTCGAGCTTTTCGGGCTTTTCTGTCGGCCCCAAAGATCTACTAAGCCCTAGTTTGCATCCAGAGCATGCTGAGAAGGAACCGATGCTCAGTCAGGTAGTGGATGAGTCTAACAGGGACACTTTCATCGCTGGCCCTGTTCATCGAGTTAGGGAGACCCCACCTCCGCCCCCTTCAGTATCATCTAGCGGCTCACTGGATAAAGGACATGACGCTAGAGACGATCTCAGTTCCTGTTTCCGAAGAGAGGAGGTCTACTCTCACGTGGTGAAAGAACAGCTTTCTTCTCAAGGAAGTCTACCTTTGGCTGTTCAGAAACCCGACCGCCGTCTCTTCTCTGACGCATCAGACACGGGCTGGGGTGCGACTTTGGACGGACAGGAATGCTCGGGAACATGGAATCAGGAGCTAAGGACACTTCACATCTTTTGCAAGGAGCTGTTGGCGGTTCATCTGGCCTTGATAAACTTCAAGTCCCTCCAGCTTAACAAGGTGGTGGAGGTGGACTCTGACAACACCACAGCCTTGGCTTACATCTCCAAGCAGGGAGGGACTCATTCGTGGAAGTTGTTCTAGATCGCAAGGGACCTCCTCATCTGGTTAAAAGATCGAAAGCTCACGCTGGTAACGAGGTTCATTCAGGGCGATATGAATGTCATGGCAGATCGCCTTAGCCGGAAGGGTCAGGTCATCCCCACAGAGTGGACCCTTCACAAGAATGTTTGCAGCAGACTTTGGGCCCTGTGGGGTCAGCCAACCATAGATCTGTTCGCTACCTCGATAACCTAGAGGCTCCCGTTGTATTGTTCTCCGATTCCAGACCCAGCAGCAGTTCACGTGGATGCTTTTCTGCTGGATTGGTCCCATCTCGACCTGTATGCATTCCCGCCGTTCAAGATTGTCAACAGGGTACTTCAGAAGTTCGCCTCTCGCAAAGGGACACGGCTGACGTTGGTTGGCTCCGCTCTGGCCCGCGAGAGAATGGTTCATAGAGGTACTGCAATGGCTGGTCGACATTCCCAGGACTCTTCCTCTAGGAGTGGACCTTCTACGTCTACCTCACGTAAAGAAGGTACATCCAAACCTCCACGCTCTTCGTCTGACTGCCTTCAGTCTTTCGAAAGACTCTCAAGAGCTAGGGGCTTTTCGAAGGAGGCAGCCAGAGCGATTGCCAGAGCAAGGAGGACATCCACTCTCAGAGTCTATCAGTCTAAAGGGGAAGTCTTCCGAAGCTGGTACAAGGCCAATGCAGTTTCCTCATCCAGTACCACTGTAACCCAGATTGCTGACTTCCTGTTACATCTAAGGAACGTAAGATCCCTTTCAGCTCCTACGATTAAGGGTTACAGAAGTATGTTGGCAGCGGTTTTCCGCCACAGAGGCTTGGATCTTTCCACCAACAAAGATCTACAGGACCTCCTTAGGTCTTTTAAGACCTCAAAGGAACGTCGGTTGTCCACTCCAGGCTGGAATCTAGACGTGGTCCTAAGGTTCCTTATGTCATCAAGATTTGAACCTCTCCAATCAGCCTCTTTTAAGGACCTCACATTGAAAACTCTTTTCCTCGTGTGCTTGACAACAGCTAAAAGAGTAAGTGAGATCCACGCCTTCAGCAGGAACATAGTTTTCACATCTGAAACGGCTACATGTTCCTTGCAGCTCGGTTTTTTGCTAAAACGAGCTTCCTTCACGTCCTTGGCCTAAGTCGTTCGAGATCCCAAGCCTGTCCAACTTGGTGGGGGACGAACTGGAGAGAGTACTTTGCCCAGTTAGAGCTCTTAGGTACTATCTAAAAAGGTCATAACCTTTACGAGGACAATCAGAAGCCTTATGGTGTGCTATCAAGAAGCCTTCTCTTCCAAGGTCTAAGAACTCAGTTTCTTACCTATTCAGGCTCCTGATTAGGGAAGCACATTCTCATCTGAAGGAAGAAGACCTTGCTTTGCTGAAGGTAAGGACACATGAAGTGAGAGCTGTGGCTACTTCAGTGGCCCTCAAACAGAACCGTTCTCTGCAGAGTGTTATGGATGCAACCTATTGGAGAAGCAAGTCAGTGTTCGCATCATTCTATCTCAAAGATGTTCAGTCTCTTTACGAGAACTGCTACACCCTGGGACCATTCGTAGCAACGAATGCAGTAGTAGGCGGGGGCTCAGCCACTACATTCCCATAATCCCATAACCTTTTTAACCTTTCTCTTGAATACTTTTTATGGGTTGTACGGTCGGCTAAGAAGCCTTCCACATCCTTGTTGATTTGGCGGGTGGTCAATTCTTTCTTGAGAAGCGCCGAGGTTAAAGGTTGTGATGAGGTCCTTTAGTATGGGTTGCAGCCCTTTATACTTCAGCACCTAAGAGTCGTTCAGCATCCTAAGAGGACCGCTACGCTCAGTAAGGAAGACGTACTTAATAAAGGCAGAGTAATGGTTCAAGTCGTCTTCCTTACCAGGTACTTATTTATTTTATGTTATTTTTGAATAACTAATAAAATAAAATACGGGATACTTAGCTTCTTTGTTAACATATATGCTGGTCTCCACCCACCACCCTGGGTGTGAATCAGCTACATGATTATCGGGTAAGATTAATATTGAAAAATGTTATTTTCATTAGTAAAATAAATTTTTGAATATACTTACCCGATAATCATGATTTAATTGACCCACCCTTCCTCCCCATAGAGAACCAGTGGACCGAGGAAAAAATTGAGGTGGTGTTGACAAGAAGTACTGGAGTACCTGACCACAGATGGCGCTGTGGTGTTCACCCCCACCTGTATAGCGATCGCTGGCGTATCCCGACCGTAGATTTCTGTCGGCAACAGAGTTGACAGCTACATGATTATCGGGTAAGTATATTCAAAAATTTATTTTACTAATGAAAATAACATTTCATAACATCCTTTTTAAATCATTAGGGTTAAGTGATAGTGTAAAGCTATAAAATATTTAAAATCTGTTGTTTTGCTTCAATTACTATAGTATACTAAGTTTTTATGTATCTTTTTTTTTCAGATAAAAACAAAACAACTAGAAGCCATCCCACAGGTTTCATCTATACCAGGCTTGAATCCAATGGAAATTCCCTCTAAGTTTTTAGTGAAACCATGTTCTTCTGTAGTGGAAGCCCACAAGTTTTGAGAAAAATATCAGTCATGTTTTACTGTTGTCAAAAGGCCAGCGATTGCCCTATTTTATTAATATAAAGACAACTCATTTGTTTTTACTAGCATTAAGGAACCTAAATCTTTAAATGCAAAATCCTCATTTTTACCTACATTATGTGTTTTCCTCAGGTAAGGGTTTTACAGATTTAGGATAACTACTTAAATTGATAAAGGAATGGTTAGTATCAAATGAGACCTTTCCCTGCTATGGGAAGTCATCTCATGCACTGAAAGTTCCCTCTTATTCTCTAACTGTAAACCTGAGTGGGTTTCTTAGCTTGCATTTAAATCACTTACATGAACAGAATACTGGAACTACTGGAGAAGGAACTGATTGTACCTGAGATTTTCGAGTGTCTTTTTATTTGGATTGTGGATATTCCTTAAGATGATTGATAACTAGAAAGTTGTAATTTTTTCCTGTGTTCAAATATACTATACTTTGTTTCAATATGACTATGCCTCTTTCTTTCTGAGAGGGTGAGCATGACTGGTCATGAGCCATTCTATCAAGTTGTGAAAGCAATCCTCATTCCTTCTCTATGATCCCAAATACACCCGGCCTACCTGTCTCACTATAAATGAAGTTTTGTTCCTGAGAGAATATAAAATCTGCTTTATTCAGCCTAGTACTGACCTTGATTACCTTTTACTAAGTACTGATAACTTCTTGTACCACTATGTAGATGATGCAAGCTAAATCCATCGAGGGGAGAAGGTAGCTTATAAAAGTTGTAATTTTTAATACATCTACCAGGACTAGAGAAACTAGGGCAAAGTGGAAATGGATATTTCATTCCATCTGCAAAGCTTACTTAAATGTGAAAGCCAACCACTGACCTTTAGCTGGTGAGGTGGGAAAACAGAGGTTACTTGGGCCATCCACCTTTAGTGGGGATTTAGTCTCCTGGGTCTTCTTGCATACTATACTATTTTTTGTTCACTGACAACAGTAGACGATATTTTAGTTGTGTGAGAGAGATGGGAACGCTGCTCAAAATAATGTCCTAACAGTATATACTGAAGGTTAATCCTAAACTTAAATAGCACCAACTGTTGGTTATGTGGGGGATAATTCATGCAAAAATTTCGCACCTAAAGTACATTGAGTATATGATAGAATATAATTATTCAGAAGGGGGCATCAATGAGAGAGCAATAACAAGAGGACTTGGATGGTAATGCCACTCCAGGTACTGTACTGCCTATCACAAGTAATGTATAAACAAAAAAATAAACTCCTCTGTACAATATACATATCCCATTCTTGTTGTCACACTTCATCAGCTGACAGCAGCATCTCGTGCTATTGCATGATCATCAAACATTCAATACCATTAAGAGGGTGAATGTAACAGCGAGTTCCTTTCAGACTTGCAATACCCATGTAAACATCTTACTCTCTTACAGAAGTCAGATGTTATGGCCCAAATTCCAAAAATATATTTCAATTCTTTAATGGAAGAAGTACAAAACAAGAGGGTAGACCATTTATTTTCTATTTACTTTAGAAAAGGAAATTTAAATAGTTCCTTAGACTGAAAATAAAATGAATAGAATTGGTCACTGAAAGTTACCAAAAAGAAGGGTCTTGATTATACCAGCTTCCAAGAAAAATGGGGATGAAAGTTTACAAACATGAGATTAAGATGGCTTAATGGAAAGAGTACGGATTTTAGCAACAGTCAAAAGAATGCTGAGTTTTCTTTGCACAAGCAAGAAAATAGAAGGGCGAACAAAAATTAAATATGCAACTGAAGAGGAGAAAATGTAGATAAGTAAAATTAGAGCATGGAACAAAATCACTTAACAGCTTTAAAAATACAATTGAAACAGGAACTTAAAAAAATCCTTACAAAATTATCCTTAATACATATACAGTAATGTATATGAACATCAGATGTTTTGACAAAAACTTTGATATTTTCAATATTAAACTTACCCGATAATCATGTAGCTGTCAACTCTGTTGCCCGACAGAATTCTATGGAGGGATACGCCAGCTATCACAATACTAGAAGGGGGTGTACTTACCAGCGCCACCTGTGGCCAGGTACTCAAGTACTTCTTGTTGACACCTCCTCAATTATTCCTCTGTCGTGCTTCTGACAAGACGTTCTGGGATACGCTTATGTTCTTGGAGTATTTTCACGACTTTGGTGAAGTATTTCTCTTTGATTTCGGCTGTCGCTTTACTGGAAACTTCTATTTTAGCTTAGTTAGCTTTTGGAATTAATTTGATTAATTTTGGTGACGAAGAGAGTATGAACTCTCGTTCACCTTTCAATGGCCGACCCTTCCCTTAGACGGAAGTGTTGGTGTCTAAGAGAGTATAGACTCTTTTTCTTAATTTTGCTTAACAAAAGTTATAGATTTATTTTATATCTCTCCGCCTCTTATAGGCCTCTTCGATTAACTTCCTTTTATTATAAACTTATTAAAATTAATTTTTATATTTGTTTATATTCGACCTTCCTAATAGTAGGCGGTCTTTTCTTGGTACCGAAGTTAATTATCGTGAGCCCGTCATTTCGGTTTTACCTGTTAACATATTATGCTATTTTAAGGTCTTTGAAAGAATTTCTTTGATAGTCTCGTACTTTTTCAAAGTTGAACTAACGTTTTGTTTGTCTCGGCAGTTGTTGACGTTCAGAACGTTTCAACTTGCACTCTATCGTTACGATAGAGAAAGAATGTTCACGGTTTCACATTGCAGTAAGAGTAACCGTGTCTAGCGTTTTGTTCATTCTTTCTTAACTTAATGGTTTTGATCCTAATAAGGAACTTTTCTTTTTGGGAAATATTTCAGTTTTTTCCTTTAACAATAATATGTTTTAACGATATATATGATTGGGCTCTTCTCTCAGGTTCTAAGTCAAGAGAGAGAGAGAGAGAGAGATAGAGACGGAGGGAGAAAGAGGATAAACGTTTCCCTCAAGCCTGCCAGGCGTACGAGTAACGTCGTTATCGTTTTGCTCTTATCCCTAGTCTCTTTAGGGGAAGAAACTAAACGTTTCTAGAGTGATCTAGTGTTTAGTCTCTTTCCAGCCACTGAATTTTCTTTCATTAGATTTTTCTGTTACATTGTAATTCTGTTTTCGCAATTACTAACTTTTGAGAAGGATAGAATTGCGTGTTTCAGGTACAAACCACTTAAAGTTTCGAGTTCAGTGAAATAAGTGCAAACAGAAATCAAAGTGATAAGTGATTAGCGCAAAGTATGTCAGTGTTATGCGTGAGGGTACTTTTGTGCGCGCCAGTCGTCCTCCCAGTCCGGGACCTCTTGCAAGCTCCCAAGCCCAGGGGAGAAGCAATGTCGAAGGATTAAAGGGTTCGGCAGGCCTTGATCTGCGCACAGAAGTATCCTCGGTGGTTGTGGGCGTGTCTTACCGAGACCGTCACTCCCACCCGCAGACGATTGAGCCCTTATTTTGCTCGTCTGCAGAAGAGATTTAGAGGAGAAAATATAGGCAGAGTAACGCTGGTCTCAGGTCTCAAGACCTCTTAAACGTAAGTCCAGACCTATGCCAGACGTACGAAGTAAAGTTCAACAACCCGGATGCAGTCATTGGGTTAGCTCTGACTCTCCTCAGTCATCAGTTTGTCGGGCTGAGAGTGCGCCTACACTCCCCCCGCCTATGCTCGCTCCACCTGATCGCAGTACCACCTGCCAGGCGTACGATGTTGTGGACTCTACTACAGTCCATGCAAGCACAGCTTTCGGACCTGATGCGTGAGTGTCGTGCTGAGAGTGTTGCACCTCCTCCTCCTCCTGCACCGGTGGTGCACCAACCGCCTGCACCCGTTCAGCCTGTGCTGCACCCGCCTGCACCGGTGGTGCATCAACCGGCTGCACCCGTTCAGCCTGTGCTGCACCCGCCTGCACTCGCTGCACCCAGTCGCAGCACTATCTGCCAGGCGTACGATGTTGTGGACTCTACTACAGTCCATGCAAGCACAGCTTTCGGACCTGTTGCGTGAGTGTCGGGCTGAGAGTGTTGCACCTCCACCTGCACCCTTTCAGCCTGTGCTCAACCCGCCTGCACTCGCTGCACCCAGTCGCAGCACCATCTGCCAGGCGTACGATGTTGTGGACTCTACTACAGTCCATGCAAGCACAGCTTTCGGACCTGTTGCGTGAGTGTCGGGCTGAGAGTGTTGCACCTCCACCTGCACCCGTTCAGCCTGTGCTCAACCCGCCTGCACTCGCTGCACCCAGTCGCAGCACCATCTGCCAGGCGTACGATGTTGAACCTCTTTCTGTGTTCGCTGTTCCCAGTGTTGTTCAGCCTCAGCCTTCTTTAAGGCAACCTTTGGTTTGGGATCAGGAGGATTACTCCACTCTTCCTCCTCCTCCCCTGGCTGCTCCACCGGTGGTGCAACTCTCGGTGGAGGTACAACCTCTTCCACCTGTGAGTCAGTCTCCTCAGCTGCTGCACCGAGCTCAACCCGGGCACCCTGATCCTGCGCCTCAGACACCTCTGCTTGCGGGAACTTTACCTTGTTCTGCGCAACCTCGGTCTCTTCACGCTCCACTCATACCACAGGAACAGGAACTTTCTGCACCTTCCACTGTTGTTGTTCCAGCTCGTTCTGACTCTGCTGTTTAGCATACCTTACCTCCATTTTCAAACCATGGCAAAAATATGAATCATGAGTTATGAATGTAAGGTAAACATTATGTTGATTTTTAAACCCCATGCAAGCATGCATAAAGCACTCTAGCACTGGTCATGGAATTTCTGAGAATGTTAAACGCCATGCACACGCTCTGCTTTCCTTACAGCAGGCTCTGCTTACAGCAGGCTCTGCTTACTACATGCTCAGCATTCAGCATGCTCTGCATTCAGCATGCTCTGCATACAACATGCTCTGCATACAGCATGCTCTGCATTCAGCATGCTCTGCATACAACATGCTCTTCATACAGCATGCTCTGCATACAGCATACTCTGCATTCATCATACTCTGCATACCTTACCGCATGCTTCTCAACATATCTTGGGTTGTTGCCAACTCACTAGACTGTCAAGCAGTTTCATAACGTTGCCTTCTAGTCTGCTGCTTTTGCACCAGTGAACCCTCACTCAGAGAACTTAGCTTTTCTAGGATAAGGTCCCTGTAGATGAGAAAGTTCTTTTCTCCCTCCTTCTGATATTCCCTTGAGGACTCTGTCATTTGGAGGGAGCCTTTAGCTGCATAACCTCTTATGGACTTTTATTTAAGCATAACATGCTTACAGGGAAGGTAATGGTTCCACTTCAGCCGCTAATCCCGTCTGTTACCACACCTGCTCCCATAGACCTTGAGCTGTGTTGCATGACATGCAGTCCAAGCTTAGTCCTTGTTAGAGGATTTTTTGTTTACGGAGTCAATGTGTCACGGGGAAGACGTTCAACAACCAACAGAAGGGACTTGTTGTGACGCAGTGCGGCTACCTCAGCAACCCGTTAAGGAGTTGTCTGTACGACCCAGATAGTCTAGACAGATTCGGGTTGTCACTGTACTTCCTCGCTTGCCCATGATTGACAGTTCTCAGACTGTGCAGCAGTATCATGATCTTGTGTCCGGCTCCGTCAGACGACTGGCTTTTAAGAGCTCCCACAAGTCGTCGCTGTCTGGAGATTTTCAAATGGACTATGGTTCTGACCAAGGAACTGGGCCTCCTGGTCAATTTTGAGGAGTCTCAGCTAGTTCCATCCCAGACCATTGTTTCCTTGGGTATGGATCTTCAGAGTCGAGCTTTTCGGACTTGTCCGTCGGCCCCAAGGATCTTCCAAGCCCTAGAATGCATCCAGAGCATGCTGAGAAGGAACCGATGCTTAGTCAGGCAGGGGATGAGTCTAACAGGGACACTTTCATCGCTGGCCCTGTTCATCGAGTTAGGGAGACTCCACCTCCGCCCCCTTCAGTATCATCTAGCTGCTCACTGGATAAAGGACATGACGCTAGAGACGGGCTCAGTTCCTGTTTCCGAAGAGATGAGGTCTACTCTAACGTGGTGGAAGAACAGCATTCTTCTCAAGGAAGGTCTACCTTTGGCTGTTCAGACCCCCGACCACCGTCTCTTCTCGGACGCATCGGACACGGGCTGGGGTGCGACACTGGACGGACAGGAATGCTCGGGAACATGGAATCAGGAGCAAAGGACACTTCACATCTATTGCAAGGAGTTGTTGGCAGTTCATCTGGCCTTGATAAACTTCAAGTCCCTCCAGCTTAACAAGGTGGTGGAGGTGAACTCCGACTACACCACAGCCTTGGCTTACATCTCCAAGCAGAGAGGGACTCATTCGAGGAAGTTGTTCAAGATCGCAAGGGACCTCCTCATTTGGTCAAAGATCGAAAGCTCACGCTGGTAACGAGGCTCATTCAGGGCGATATGAATGTCATGGCAGATCTCCTCAGCCGTAAGGGTCAGGTCTTCCCCACAGAGTGGACCCTTCACAAGAATGTTTGCAGCAGACTTTGGGCCCTGTGGGGTCAGCCAACCATAGTTCTATTCGCTACCTCGATGACCAAGAAGCTCCTCTTGTATTGTTCTCCGATTCCAGACCCAGCAGCAGTTCGCGTGGATGCCTTTCTGCTGGATTGGTCCCATCTCAACCTGTATGCATTCCCGCCGTTCAAGATTGTCAACAGGGTACTTCAGAAGTTCGCCTCTCACAAAGGGACACGGTTGACGTTGGTTGCTCCCCTCTGACCCGCGAGAGAAGGGTTCACCGAGGTACTGCAATGGCTGGTCGACGTTCCCAGGACTCTTCCTCCTAGAGTGGACCTTCTGCGTCAACCTCACGTAAAGAAGGTACACCCAAACCTCCACGCTCTTCGTCTGACTGCCTTCAGACTATCGAAAGTCTCTCAAGAACTAGAGGCTTTTCGAAGGAGGCAGCCAGAACGATTGCCAGAGCAAGGACGACATCCACTCTCAGAGTCTATCAGTCTTAATGGGAAGTCTTCCGAAGCTGGTGCAAGGCCAATGCAGTTTTCCTCAACCAGTACCACTGTAACCCAGATTGCTGACTTCCTGTTACATCTAAGGAACGTAAAATCCCTATCAGCTCCTTCGATCAAGGGTTACAGAAGTATGTTGGCAGCGGTTTTCCGCCACAGAGGCTTGGATCTTTCCTCCAACAAAGATCTACAGGACCTCCTTAGGTCTTTTGAGACCTCAAAGGAACGTCGGTTGTCCACTCCAGGCTGGAATCTAGACGTGGTCCTAAGGTTCCTAATGTCATCAGGATTTGAACCGTTCCAATCAGCCTCTTTTAAGGACCTCACATTAGAAACTCTTTTCCTCGTGTGCTTAGCAACAGGTAAAAGAGTAAGTGAGATCCACGCCTTCAGCAGGAACATAGGTTTCACATCTGAAACGGCTACATGTTCCTTGCGGCTCGGTTTTTTTTTGACTAAAACGAGCTTCCTTCCCGTCCTTGCCCTAAGTCGTTCGAGATCCCAAGCCTGTCCAACATGGTGGGGAACGAACTAGAGAGAGTACTTTGCCCTGTTAGAGCTCTTAAGTACTATCTAAGAAGGTCAAAACCATTACGAGGACAATCAGAAGCCTTATGGTGTGCTATCAAGAAGCCTTCTCTACCAATGTCTAAGAACTCAGTTTCTTACTACATCAGGCTTCTGATTAGAGAAGCAAATTCTCATCTGAAGGAAGAAGACCTTGCTTTGCTGAAGGTAAGGACACATGAAGTGAGAGCTGTGGCTACTTCAGTGGCCTTCAAACAGAACCGTTCTCTGCAGAGTGTTATGGATGCAACCTATTGGAGAAACAAGTCAGTGTTCGCATCATTCCATCTCAAAGATGTCCAGTCTCTTTACGAGTACTGCTACACCCTGGGTCCATTCGTAACAACGAATGCAGTAGTAGGCGAGGGCTCAGCCACTACATTCCCATAATTCCATAACTTTTTAACCTTTCTCTTGAATACTTTTTATGGGTTGTTCGGTCGGCTAAGAAGCCTTCCACATCCTTGTTGATTTGGCGGGTGGTCAATTCTTTCTTGAGAAGCGCCGAGGTTAAAGGTTGTGATGAGGTCCTTTAGTATGGGTTGCAGCCCTGTATACTTTAGCACCTTTGGGTTGATTCAGCCTCCAAGAGGAACGCTGCGCTCAGTAAGGAAGACGAACTTAATAAAGAGACAGAGTAACGGTTCAATTCGACTTCCTTACCAGGTACTTATTATTTCATTGTTATTTGAGATAACTGTTATATGAAATATGGGATACTTAGCTATCCTTTAATCTTGTACACTGGTTTTCACCCACCCCCCTGGGTGTGAATCAGCTACATGATTATCGGGTAAGTTTAATATTGAAAAATGTTATTTTTATTAGTAAAATAAATTTTTGAATATACTTACCCGATAATCATGATTTAATTGACCCTCCCTTCCTCCCCATAGAGAACCAGTGGGACCGAGGAATAATTGAGAAGGTGTCAACAAGAAGTACTTGAGTACCTGGCCACAGGTGGCGCTGGTAAGTACACCCCCTTCTAGTATTGTGATAGCTGGCGTATCCCTCCATAGAATTCTGTCGGGCAACAGAGTTGACAGCTACATGATTATCGGGTAAGTATATTCAAAAATTTATTTTACTAATAAAAATAACATATTACGTTAACATGCCATAAAAAAAAAAGGGAAGAAACAAGAAACATGAGCAGTAAACATACATTAGCATGTTACAAGTACAAGGTCACTAATAAGGAAAGCAGCACAGTATGGCAAAGAAACCAATAAGTACTGTACAGTAAATAAACAATTAAAGGGAAAAGCAAAAATTAAAACAAATTAAGATGCATACCAAAGTGGAATAACAAGTAAAAGATAAACTATGAAACAAAACTAAAGTCAACCTCTTCCGCTAAGAAGCACTTGTACCAAATTTGACGTAAAAGTTTTGCTAACTATTAGAATCAACTGAATTCCTAGTACAGTGCAGCCTGGGCGGATATGATTGCACAGATGGTCAGAATTATATCAAATCTCACTCGACATGCAAAATAAGCTCATAAAACAACTTTACTACACTAATATCCAAATCAAGGATAAAGAATATGATATAGGCAAAGATTTTGTCCAACAATTCAAGAAGAGAGTCATGTTTATGAAGACCAGACAGGATAACAATATTCAAAACATGGCAGAATAAAAAAAATATTGAAAAACATCCTTGGGATAGACATGTCTTTGAAATTCTTGAAAGACTTTCTCAATAATGGATTTTTTATGCAACTAAAGAAACATCAGAGCTTCTCAAAAGTGAATTTGAAATCAAGAAGTAAACCTGAATTTTTTTTAAAACCTTCATATAGTTAAAGAATTATCACCAATGATATACTATGGGTCGGGGAGTTTATGTCCTATAGATAATAAAAACCATACTTTGAGTTTTATTAAGGTTTCTTAGTTATGTTTTCAAGAGGATAGTAAATATGTGTTTTTTTTTCTTTAAACCCCATAATTTGCACACACACTAATTTAGCAATACAGTACAGTGTCTGCCAAGATATTCAGCCTCCACAGTTCTACATACAGATGGAATCCATACAAAGAATAGCATCATCTAAATAAGCAATAATATCCATTTTAAAAACTCAACCTAAATATGTATGTATATTATGAAAGGAAATGGGCCAAGAGATAACATTCTTATAGTCACTATGGTACCGTACCATCAACAACTCTCTATTCTTTTAGTCAAAAATTCAGTTACAATGCCAAAAAATTATCTAATGATTCACCAATTCCCATCCATTTCTTTAAAAACAATGTGCTCATGATTAACACAGTCGAAAGTAACATCAAAGTCAAGACCAATTACAGTGTATTATATTATTACTAGCCAAATTACAACCCTAGTTGGAGATCGTAAGAATATCATAACAAGAACAAAAGCCCTAGCAAAAGCCTACAAACTAGCAAATAGATTATTAATTCAGTAATAGGTTTTAACATGTTTTACCAACATACCATATATTAAAAGAACCTAAATAATATGCGTGTTGCATAAATTGTGTGATTATTGGCCGAGGAACACTGAAAAAAATAAATAAAAGGAGTTTAGCTTTAGGAAAACTGAAATGGGGCACACTATGTTTCTCATTGTTCTGTTTGCTGCCTAATGCATAATCCAAAGGGATTTCCTTTCTCTTTGAATGGTAAGTGACAGACACAACTCTGGTTTAAGCAAAGGAAGAACTATTTAGTCTACCCCAAAGCATGCAGATTTGAGGGTTGCTCTTGAGCTTTACCAGTAGTTACTTTTGCTATCATAATGTATTTAATGAAGCATTAACTCTGGGCAACAGATATTTGTTAAAAATGTAATGAGTACTGGATTATCTTGTCTAGCTATCATATAATCAGAAAATCCCTTGCTTTTTGCCAACTCCACACTTGTCAATAACCAAGAAATAAAATATACTTTAAGGGTTGAAAATGCGACTAAAAAAATTCTTGGTACATGAGTGTTCTACACAATGCATGTCACCACTTTACTACCATAAAATTCTGTCACACCTGCTATACTGTACCCTACATTTGTGACTTGTTAACAAAGTTTTCAAATTCGGGGGGCAGAACTTAGCCTCGCATGCCGTGTACAATTCTTAAGACGTCACCATACATATAGAGTACATTTTACTTTAGCAGAAAAAGCAGCAGGCTTATTTTACACTTTGCCAGCATTTTTCATATTGAGCTAACTAGCATAGCATAGATATTACATACTTACGACTAATTCACAAATTGATAATGAATACTTGGCAACACTTGTCAGCATTAAGGCATAAATGGAAATAGAGGGGCATGCAAGAAAAGTTGTTCGACTTAAAAAATGGATATGTAGATAAGAATGACAGGTCTAGATGATTTGAGGGTAGATCCACTATCACTATGGACAATTTTCTTTTACTTATAATTCCTTTTGAGTTTAAACACAAACTCCTGGCCAGATATAAGCAAAGATATATTCTAACGTAATTCTAAATGTTGTAGGATAGCCTACAAGGCCAAATTACAATAAAGTTCAATAAAACTGGGATGTTATTGCAGGAATGATGGAATTTCTAACAAACCTTGGTTATAAGGGTTATTGGTATGCTAAGAAATAAAACTGAGAAAGAAATCACCAGAATATACACACGTATGTTTCAATTTCTATCACATAAGTAGGATAGAGGAAAAAATGACACACTTCACTTCCCTGGAGGAGGATTGGCAAATTTTATGTAATCTGAGGAACACTCAGTCTCTCCCAAATATATTTCCCCCATCCCTATACTATAAACCACCTGTTCTCTCATCATAAACACATATGCTAAGTGATTTCCCTGTTACCTATACAGAAAAAAAATATTCCATTTTTCATCATCCATTGTTCACAATTCCTTTAAACTTTCTTTTACTTACTCTTTCACTTCCCTCATCCTCAATCAGAATTATAAAATTCGCAAACAATGGCCAGCCATTTCACAATACAGTGCCAGTGCATCCACTTGCCATTTTCTTGTCCCTCAACTTTGCAACATCTATGAATTATGATCCTTTCTCTAACTTTTGCATCACTGTATCCATAAATATAACCATAGACATAACAAAACCCTGGCAATTAACTTATTTTAATAGCAAGATAGACACTCTCTGGTCAACCTGTTTAAATTCAATAACTATATTCTTCAAAGATATTAAATTTCCAACTTTAATATATGTTCACCAAACGCTGCTGGAGTGTAATACTCGCATATCCCTACCCTTGTAGGTAGTAAGTTGGCTGGGACACCAATCACCTGTGAGGTATTGGGTTCTTTGACTGGTCAGACAGTAGTACACTGGAATCTGGATCAATCTCTTTGTTTACAGCTCATTTTTCCTTTGCACGCACACACACACACACATACACCGAATAGTCTGGCATATTCTTTCCACATTCTTCTCTGCCCTCATACACAGTATACTTGACAACACTAAGACTTCCAAACAATATTTCACTCAAGAGATTAACTACTGCACAATAATTGTTCAGTGGCTACTTTTATTTTTGGTAAGGGTAGAAGAGACTCTTTAGCTATGGTAAGCAGCTCTTCTGTGAGGACACTCAAAAATCAAACTATTGTTCTCTAGTCTTGGGTAGTGCCATAGCCTCTGTACCATGGCCTTTCACTGTCTTTGGGCAGAGTTCTCTTGCTTGAGGGTACACTCTGGCACATTTTTCCATATTTCCTTTCTTGTTTTTATCTTTTTTAATAGTTTATATATGAGAGATCTATATTAATGTTGTTACTATTCTTGAAATTTTTCATATTGTTCATTACTTCTCTTTTAGTCTATTAAAATCCTTATTTCCCTTCCTCACTGGGCTATTTTTCCCTGTTGGAGCCTTTGGGCTTACAGCATTCTGCTTTTCCAACTAGGGTTGTAGCTTAGCCAGTAATAATAATAATAATAATAATAATAATAATAATAATAATAATAATAATAATAAATCGAAGAACATTTTTGCTGCGAATGGAAAAAGTGCCATTGAAAATTAGCATTCTGACTAAAAGTTTTCTCAATGGTTTTCTTTATTTCTTTAATTGAGGTTTATTAGACATTCTTTCTGATAAATGCCTCAAAGCATTTTATATATTCTGGTATATCTTGAGAGAGAGAGAGAGAGAGAGAGAGAGAGAGAGAGAGAGAGAGAGAGAGAGAGAGAGAGAGAGAGAGAGAGAGAGAGCGCACCCAAATCAAAGCTGTTGCTATGGTGCCAATGAAACTTGAGGCCAACATTACTTATTGCATCATATGGTGTCCCTTATTGAGACACTATGAAATGTTTGATAACATTAGAGTCTAACTAATATATGACGGATAATTAATTGTCATGAATGCAATTATAATAAAAATAAATAACAGTGCTTTTACACGTTATAACAAGTCACACACATTCCTTTACGAATATACTTCCACCGTAAACATTAATCTATTAACATATTATATTGATAAAAAGTATAATAAAGTTAAAAATTATAGAGCAAGAATATTGAATATTAAAATAAACGTTTAAAATAACGTACAAGAAGACGATTTATAATAATAATGGTAAAAAATACCAAAAAACTAAAAGCACGACAGAACAGGAATCGTTGCGATCGGTGGCACCATAACAACGTGCTTTTAATAAATAAAAGTCACGTCGTACGTGATAACATTTGTCATTTCACAGGTCAGGAAGATTCAAGAACTTCGAGACGGATATTTATTCTCACGTGACTGTTTAAATAGTATAGTGATTATCCATCATTAATCAAAATGAGTAGGAGTGGAGGTTCACGTATAAATACTCCCACCAATCAAATACGTTTGACTAATGTGGCCATCGTTAGGATGAAGAAGGGAGGAAAGCGATTCGAAATTGCTTGCTATAGGAACAAAGTCCAGAGTTGGAGGCAGAAGGTGTAAGTATACTGGCATTGTACTTGCTTATATATGGGTGACTGACTGACTGTCATGTGTTGAAAATAGCTCCAGCCCGTGTAACATGATGTTAAGTATGGTAGGCAGGCCTATAGGTAAAGGAGGTTTCCCCAACCGTAACTTTAAATCGATTAAAAATGCACATCAACTTACCTCAACCCCCACCCCAAGCCTAACCTACAAGCCGTGTCCTTACCTACTTGCCTAATGGGGGGGGGCCTAACGCCCCATTACGACCCCCTTTACAGTGCCGTGATCAAAGTTAGACATAATAATACAAACAGGTGGCCGCTATCATACATACACCCTAATATTTACATGTGTGTCTTTATAAAACATCAAACTTTCTTTCCCCGCTACCTAACCTAACCTATGGTAGGGCAGAGTCCTTACTCGTCAGTCACACATCCCCCCCACTATCGTTCTTAAACTGACTTAGGATGCTATTTTCTTGTTTACTTATTTTATTTTAAGAGACCTAAAAGCTCTCTGTTTGTTGTATACATTCTTAGGAGCCTTTATGTAGTTTATGGGGACAGCCCTTTGACCGGCCGAAAATCGAGTAAAAAAAGTCCGAAATCAGCTATTTTTCACGGGAATGGTCACGGAATGAAATAATATTAAATTAACTAGTTTTGTAAATGCTTGTCCCAACAATCTACATACTAGGACCACTGGTCATGGATGTCGGAAATGTGCGAGAAAAATGGACAACTAACCCAAAATTCCCCTCCTAATCTGGCCTACAAGCCATGTCCTTACCTTCCTCGTGACCTAACTGGGGGGGCTAACGCCTCCCTGCGATCCCCCAACCACTGTCGCTAATATACAAACCCAACCTAACCGAACCTAGTAGTTCCCAGGTCACTACCCCTACCCGGGGGCAAGCCCCCGGACCCCCTTCGTAAGTCTCTCTCCTACACAAAAAAAAGGTATGGGCAGCACCCAAAATTACAAACACATTGTCATAATAAAAAAGTTACTCAGGCGTACCTTAATATTCGATGTCACTAAACCCAAAATCCTTGGGTTCTTGCACCTTCACCAATTTTACACTTCTCACATGGACCCCTAAAATCACCTAAAAGCCCTTCTCGAAATAAACAATGAAAAAATTCATTGCAACTCAAGTAAAATCACGTAGGTGTATATACCTTAGTCTTAATCGAATCAGTTTGATCAATATGAGTGATAAACTCAGCAACATCGCTCAAAGAGAAACTGTACGAAACACGACTATCCATTACTGTGGTTAGAGTTGGAAAGGGTCAACTCCAGGTCAATCTCGGGTCATGTGGGGGGGGGGATTGAAAACTTGAAATCACGCGGCCAACGAAAGGGATAGTTCGGTTGCTTTGTTTGACACTGGCTTTATCTACCGAAATATCTTAACTAGATGTTGGCTAACCTAACCTTTGGTTGTATATAAAACAAATAACAATCTTAACAAGAGGTTAAAAATGAAGATTGTTGGAATTAGCGAAAACATAAGTCCGAACATCGATAACTGTTCAAGCTTGCGCCACCAGCTGATAGGTGAACCGAGCGCTGCCAAACGGGTGTTGTTATAGTCAGGTAGAAAACAATGCTTGCAGGAAATTTTACGATCGAGTAAGTTGGCCGTGGCTTCAGCCGACGACGCATTGTAACGACCTTTCCCTAACCTAACATTTCATGATAATTATCCTAGAAGTATCAAATCTCACTATAAATGACATGTCCCTAAAAACTGCAAACTTAACGGAAGCCTAATATGTAGATTGATGGGACAGTATTAAATTGTAAAACCGAACGTTTCTTAGACTCGGATGACACAGGCTCTATCTATCGGGAAAGTTGGAAACTAAGCAGGAGCTACCCGTGACTTGCGTTTGGACTGTGCTGAACTTTGAAAATATTGCCGTGGTAAAGGTAAATTATGATATCATTCAAAATGATAAAATAACATCATATTATGGTATATTGGATCATTGTAAAGAACATCTTCCCCATAATGAAAAACAATTTGGCTAGTAATAAGAAAGATATCGTCCTGTCCCCAAAAACTACAGACACCCCCATTTGGAGGCATTTAAAGTATCAAGCAGTGTATTCTGCGTCATTTGTCAAATCCAGGTAATTGAATCTCATAGAACACAAGAAAGTCTTCAGTCTCTTCTTATAAACCTTAATATCTTGGTTTTTTTTTTAAATTTACGGACGGTTAACATGTAACAATTCTCGTAATGTTAACACATTGAACATCAGTATTAGGGGTTTCATTGTAGTTTATTACATGGCAATGTATTCTAGTATTCCAACTACTTTTTCTTATAGGAAAAATTACGCTACCGTATTAGGGTAATTAGTCTACAGGCTGGCTAGACCAACCAAGGCATATCAAAGACATACAGACTAGGCTAAAATCTGTGTAAATAGTAGCTCTATTATCAGCACCAGTGTAAAACAAAATCTCATGTTCCCAAACTGAGCCTGGAACATCTACCCAAACTGACCTTGGGTATTATGGTTTCGCACAGCCAACATTTTAGTAACTGCGTGCAGGGAAAGTTTTAGAGCATAAACTTTGGAATAAACAGTATTGTGTCTTAAAATACTAAATCATAGCTATAAATTGCCACGTAGGGATTATACACCAAAATCTTGACGTGTTGCTTTGGTACTAGGAAACATTTAAACCTCATGTTCCTACCTAACCTAATCCAAGTCACAGACCTTATTCATAAATGGAGGTTCTGCCCCCCGCCCAACCTACTCAAAGTGACCTATAACAGAGTGGTCTTGTGAACAACAAATGTTAGATGTTTGTAGTATTTATGTAGTTGCACCTGCTATGTAAATCAAAACATTCATCTTACATTATGTAAAAAGCATTATGTAACAACAGTTGTTATTCTTGAAAATCTATGGTTATGTGGAGATGAGGTAGTTTTCAAGCACATTTTTTGGAATCATTAATTTTTTTATTTTCATAAGAAAAAAAAAGATAGTAAGGGAAAGGTGAATACAGTTCCCTTGGCCAAGTGAGGGCATACCATCCTAAGTTAGGTTAGGGTGTATCCCTCTGGTGCGTACAGTGTTTTGTTCTTATGAGATGGCACACAATTTTTGACATATTGTTGCTCAGTGGCTTAAATACCTGCAGTGAATAACATTTGTAACATTTTATCATTATTTTTATTAATATTATTATTGTTATTATTACTAGCTAAGATTCAACCCTAGTAGGAAAAGCAGCACGATATAAGCCCAAGGGCTCCAACAGGGAAAATAGCCCAGTGAGGAAAGGAAATGAGGAAAAACTACAAGAATAGTTAAAGAACATTAATGAAATTAAAATAAATCTTTCATATATAGATTATAAAAATTTGAAAATAACAAGAGGATAAAAACTTAAAAATAACAAGAGTAAGAGAAACAAGATAGAATAGTGTGCCCAAGTGTACCCCCAAGTAGCACAAATTACTGTAATTGAAATTTAAATTACTGTTTACAACTATTTTTAGTTGACATGTCCTTTGGTGACATTCTTATGCTCTTCCAGAAATTTTTCACTACAGTATTTTTCAATATTAAACTTACCCGATAATCATGTAGCTGTCAACTCCGTTGCCCGACAGAATTCTATGGAGGGATACGCCAGCTATCACAATACTAGAAGGGGGTGTACTTACCAGCGCCACCTGTGGCCAGGTACTATAGTACTTCTTGTTGACACCTCCTCAATTTTTCCTCTGTCGTGCTTCCGGCAAGACGTTCTGGGATACGCTTATGATCTTCGAGTATTTTCACGGCTTTTGGTGAAGTATTCTCTCAGATTTCGGCTGTCGCTTTACTGGAAAACTTCTATATTAGCTTAGATAGCTATTATTTAGTCCTGATTAAACGGTTAACGATCTTTTGCTTGATTTTGAAACCCCACTTGGCTAACTCTTTGGATTCAAGATGTCTGACATTTCACAAGCCCCCACCCATAGACGATGTAGGTCTTGTAATAGGCGTATTCCGAAGGCCTCGGTAGATCCTCACACCGCTTGTTCTGACTGTAGGGAAAGACCCTGTCAGTTAGAAGATCGATGTGAGGAATGCGCCGGACTTTCGGAACTTGATTTTGTCCGTCTTCTTAAGTATTCAACCAAGTTAGAGAGAGAGAGAGTTAGGAGGAGTTCTTCTCACTCTTCACTTTTTTCCTCACCTCATGATCCCCTACCTTTTCCTACCCCTGTAGTGGCTACCCCCGAACCTACTATTTGCCCTCAGCCTGATATGTCTGTTGTTTTGCGTGCCATTCAGGCCTTAGGTGACAAAGTAGAGTCAGTGGTTAGTGATCATAAGTCTCTTATGGCCGAAGTCAAGGAACTTAAGGTCAAGAGTGCAGTGGGTGGAATTAGTGCCAGTGCTGTGACGAGTGCTAGTGTCAGTGCAGTGCCAAGTGCTAGTGTCAGTGTCAGTGTGGTGCGTGAGGATACTTCTGTGCGTGCCAGTCGTCCTCCCAGTCCGGGACCTCTTGCAAGCTCCCAAGCCCAGGGGAGAAGCAATGTCGAAGGGCAAAAGGGTTCGGCAGGCCTTGATCGGCGCACAGAAGTATCCTCGGTGGTTGCGGGCGTGTCTTCCAGAGACCGTCACTCCCACCTGCAGACGATTGAGCCCGTCTTTTACTCGTCTGCTGATCAATTGTCAGGGAAGAAACGCTGGACTCAGGTCTCAAGACCACTCAAACGCAGAGTCCAGACCTCAAGAACTCAACCGGGCTGCAGTCATTGGATCAGCTCTGACTCGCCGCAGTCATCAGTTGAATGCACTCCGCCTAAGAGGAGTAAGGTTCTGCCACAACAGATCTCTGCTGTTAAGGCTTTACCTCAGCAGACCTTAGTGTCTGCCGACCCCAAGTTGACTCTACTGCAGTCCATGCAGTCACAACTTGCGGTCTTGATGCGTGAGTGTCAGGCTGAGAAGGTTACACCTCCTCCTGCGATCGCTCCGCCTGACCGCAGTACTGCCTGCCAGGCGTACGATGTTGAGGCTCCTCAGGATACCTTACCACGTTCTGAGTTTACTGTTGCCAGTGGTGTGCAGCTCCCTCCGCCTTCCTTAAGGCAACCTCAGCAATGGGAACAGGAAGCTTATTCCTTACTTCCTCCGCTTCCACTTGCAGTTCCACCAGTGAGGCAACACTCTCTTGAGGTACAACAACCTCTCCCATCCATGAGTCAGTCTCCTCAGCTCTCGCTGCAGCGAGCTCAACCCTCCTCAAGGCAAGCTCAACACCTTAGCCTTGCGCCTCAGGAACCTCAACTCGCGAGACAATTACTGTGTTCTGCGCAGCCACTACCTCATCGCTCACAGCTCACACCTCAGGGACCTCAACTCGTTCCTCAGGAACTTGCTACTGCGCATCCGCCAACCACTCAGCAAGCGCAACCCTTGAGTTCAGACACTCATGCTAGGAGTCAGCCTCCTCCACCCATGCGCCTACCTTCTGCTACTTCTTTTGATCAGCCTTTGCAGTCTGAGCCTCAGGTGTTCCCTCAACAGAGTCTTGAAGAGGAAACCACAAATATTGTTGTTCCAGCTCGTGCTGACTCTGCTGTTCAGCATACCTTACCGATCTCTTCGCTACACTCTGGTGATGAGGCGTCTGATGATGAGGCGGCACACCTGGATCCCTCATCAGACGTGGATGAATCCAAGTCTTCTCCACCTTCTATTGACTTTCGTAAGGTCTTGGCTCTGTTTAGGGAGGTATACCCAGACCACTTTGTCTCTGCTATCCCCCGCTCTCCGCCATCTGAGTTTTCGCTGGGCATGCAGCCAGCTAAGTCTACTTATACTAAGCTAGTCCTAGCAAGGTCCTCTAAGAGAGCGTTAAGGATCTTAGGGGAGTGGTTGCAGACTAAGCAACACCTTGGAAAGACTTCGTTCATGTTTCCTCCGACTAAGCTCACTTCTAAAGCGGGCGTTTGGTATGCCACAGGAGAGGAACCAGGCTTGGGAGTACCTGCCTCTGCCCAGGCTGACTTCTCAAGTCTGGTAGACTCGCCTCGTAGAACAGCAATGAGGCGCTCTAAGGTTTGCTGGACCTTCTCAGACCTTGATCACTTCCTGAAGGGTGTTTTTAGAGCATTTGAGATGTTCAACTTCCTAGACTGGTGCCTGGGGGCCCTCAGCAAGAAGACCTCCCCTGCGGACAAGGATTCTGCCATGCTATTAATGTCCTGCATGGATAAGGCCATTAGAGATGGATCTGGCGAGCTTGCTTCGATGTTTGTGTCAGGGGTTCTTAAGAAAAGGGAACAGCTATGTACTTTCCTTTCCTCCAGCATCACACCTTGTCAAAGGTCTCAACTCCTTTTCGCTCCGCTCTCGAAGTTCCTCTTCCCCGAAGAGCTTGTTAAGGACTTGTCTTCTGCCCTGATACAAAAGGACACACATGATCTTGTGGCCTCCTCGGCTCGTAAGACTAAGGTTGCTACCTCAGTCCCCAGGACTTATCGCACCCCAGTGGCTGATACTCCTGCTACGAGGTTCATACCGCCCTTTCGTGGTAGAGCCCCCAGCCGAGGAAGCTCCCGTCCAGACTCTTCCAGGAGCAAGTCTAGGAAAAGTTCCAAGGCTTCTAAAGGAAAAAACTGACTCTCCGCATCTCCAGACAGCAGTAGGAGCCAGACTCAAGATCTTCTGGCAAGCCTGGGAAAAGAGAGGTGCAGACGCCCAGTCTGTCAGTTGGCTGAGGGAGGGTTACAGGATACCATTCTGCCGCAAACCCCCTCTGACCACATCTCCCATCAACCTCTCTCCCAACTACAAAGAAGAGGACAAGAGGCTAGCGTTGCACCAGGAGGTGTCGCTCCTTGTACAGAAGAAGGCAGTGGTTATAGTCCGGGACCATCAATCCCCGGGCTTCTACAACCGTCTCTTTCTGGTGGCCAAGAAGACAGGAGGTTGGAGACCGGTGCTGGACGTCAGCGCGCTCAATGCGTATGTCACCAAGCAGACGTTCACGATGGAGACGACGAAGTCGGTCCTAGCAGCGGTCAGGCAGGAGGACTGGATGGTCTCGTTGGACCTGAAAGATGCCTACTTTCACGTTCCTATTCATCCAGACTCCCAACCTTTCCTGAGATTCGTTTTTGGAAAGGTTGTCTACCAATTCCAAGCCCTGTGTTTTGGCCTAAGCACAGCTCCTATGGTGTTTACGCATCTGATGAGGAATATAGCAAAATTCCTCCACTTATCGGACATCAGAGCCTCCCTTTACTTAGACGACTGGCTGTTGAGAGCCTCCACGAGTCGTCGCTGTCTGGAGAGTCTCAACTGGACTTTGGACTTAATCAGAGAACTGGGTCTGTTTGTCAACATAGAAAAGTCTCAGCTCATTCCCTCCCAATCCATTGTGTACCTGGGAATGGAGATTCGGAGTCAGGATTTTCGGGCTTTTCCATCGGCCCCAAGGATAAGCCAAGCCCTAGATTGCATCATGAGCATGCTGAAGAGGAGCAGTTGCTCGGTGAGACAGTGGATGAGTCTCACAGGGACCCTTTCATCGCTGGCCCTGTTCGTCGAGCTAGGGAGACTCCACCTCCGCCCTCTTCAATTCCATCTTGCAGCTCATTGGGACAAGGGTTTGACTCTCGAAGCAGTCTCTATCCCAGTCACCAAAGAGATGAAGACCACTCTCTTGTGGTGGAAGACCAATCTCCTTCTCAGGGAGGGCCTATCGTTGGCTATTCAGACCCCCAATCTTCATCTCTTCTCAGATGCATCGGACTCGGGCTGGGGTGCGACCTTGAACGGACGGGAATGCTCGGGAACGTGGAACGAGGAACAGGGAACGCTCCACATCAACTGCAAGGAGCTACTAGCAGTTCATTTAGCCCTGCTGAACTTCAAGTCCCTCCTGCTAGGCAAGGTGGTGAAGGTGAACTCAGACAACACCACAGCCTTGGCTTACATCTCCAAGCAAGGAGGGACCCATTCGAGGAGCCTATACGAGATCGCAAGGGACCTCCTCATTTGGTCAAGAAGTCAAAACCTCACTTTAGTCACGAGGTTCATTCAGGGCAACATGAACGTCTCAGCAGATCGCCTAAGCAGAAGGAATCAGGTCATTCCCACGGAATGGACCCTCCACAAGAGTGTGTGCAACAGACTTTGGACCTTGTGGGGTCAACCTACCATAGATCTGTTTGCCACCTCCATGACCAAGAGACTTCCGCTGTACTGTTCCCCAGTTCCAGACCCTGCAGCAGTTCATGTGGATGCTTTTCTGCTGAACTGGTCCCATCTCGACCTTTACGCATTTCCACCGTTCAAGATAATAAACAAAGTCCTTCAGAAGTTCATCTCGCACGAAGGGACACGGCTGACGCTGGTTGCTCCCCTTTGGCCTGCAAGAGAATGGTTCACAGAGGTACTTCAATGGCTAGTCGACGACCCCAGGACTCTACCTCTAAGAGTGGACCTTCTACGTCAACCTCACGTAGACAGGTTGCACCCAAACCTCCACGCTCTTCGGCTGACTGCCTTCAGACTGTCGAAAGATTCGCTAGAGCTAGAGGCTTTTCGAAGGAGGCAGCCAGCGCGATTGCCAGAGCAAGAAGGGTTTCCACTCGTAGAGTCTACCAATCTAAGTGGGAAGTCTTCCGGAGCTGGTGTAGAGCCAATGCAGTATCCTCTACCAATACCTCTGTGACCCAAATAGCTGACTTCCTATTACATCTTAGGAATGAGAGATCCCTTTCAGCCCCTACGATTAAAGGGTACAGGAGTATGTTGGCTTCAGTTCTCCGCCACAGAGGTTTGGACCTTTCTTCCAACAAGGACCTTCAAGACATCCTTAAGTCTTTTGAGACTTCTAAAGAGCGTCGTCTATCCACTCCAGGCTGGAACCTAGACGTAGTCTTAAGGTTCCTTATGTCACCTAGGTTCGAACCTCTCCAGTCAGCTTCCTTCAAGGACCTTACCCTCAAGACTCTTTTTCTCGTCTGCCTTGCAACAGCTAAGAGAGTCAGTGAGGTTCATGCCTTCAGCAAGAACATTGGTTTCACGACCGAATCTGCAACATGTTCTTTTCAGCTCGGATTCTTAGCTAAGAACGAACTTCCTTCACGTCCTTGGCCTAGATCGTTTGAAATACCTAGCCTCTCCAACATGGTAGGTAACGAACTAGAGAGAGTTCTTTGCCCTGTCAGAGCTCTCAAGTATTATCTTAATAGGTCTAAACCTATTCGAGGACAGTCAGAAGCCTTATGGTGTGCCATCAAGAAACCTTCGAGGCCCATGTCCAAGAACGGGGTTTCGTATTATATAAGGCTTTTGATTAGAGAAGCCCATTCTCACTTAAAGGAGGAAGACCTTGCGTTGCTGAAGGTAAGGACCCACGAAGTAAGAGCCGTAGCTACTTCGATGGCCTTTAATAAAAACCGTTCTCTGCAGAGCATAATGGATGCAACCTATTGGAGGAGCAAGTCAGTGTTTGCATCATTTTATCTTAAAGATGTCCAGTCTCTTTACGAGAACTGCTACACCCTGGGACCATTCGTAGCAGCGAGTGCAGTAGTAGGTGAGGGCTCAGCCACTACATTCCCTTAATCCCATAACCTTTTTTAACCTTTCTCTTGAATGCTTTTATTGTTGTTTTTATGGTTGTTACGGTAGGCTAAGAAGCCTTCCGCATCCTTTTGAATTGGCGGGTGGTCAATTCATTCTGGAGAAGCGCCTGGGTTAGAGGTTGTGTAGAGGTCCTTTAGTAGGGGTTGCAGCCCTATATACTTTAGCACCTTTGAGTTGATTCAGCCTCCAAGAGGAACGCTGCGCTCAGTAAGGAAGACGAACTTAAAAAAAGAGGCAGAGTAACGGTTCAATTCGACTTCCTTACCAGGTACTTATTATTTCATTGTTATTTGAGATAACTGTTATATGAAATATGGGATACTTAGCTATCCTTTAATCTTGTACACTGGTTTTCACCCACCCCCCTGGGTGTGAATCAGCTACTGTACATGATTATCGGGTAAGTTTAATATTGAAAAATGTTATTTTTATTAGTAAAATAAATTTTTGAATATACTTACCCGATAATCATGATTTAATTGACCCTCCCTTCCTCCCCTTAGAGAACCAGTGGACCGAGGAAAAATTGAGGAGGTGTCAACAAGAAGTACTATAGTACCTGGCCACAGGTGGCGCTGGTAAGTACACCCCCTTCTAGTATTGTGATAGCTGGCGTATCCCTCCATAGAATTCTGTCGGGCAACGGAGTTGACAGCTACATGATTATCGGGTAAGTATATTCAAAAATTTATTTTACTAATAAAAATAACATTTTTAAGAAGTAGTTTGGAAATTAAGTTTGAAGATATTTAACCCCTCTAAATCACCTTATACTTGTTTGGTGAAGGTGAATCTTAGAATTTGAATGTGAAGCCAGTTGAAAAAAAAAAAATCAGAAAATACATTGCAAAATGTTGGTTCACTATAACAAGATGGATTTGAAGGTACAAATTTTAAAACTCAATTTGACCTGTTAATCTATTGTAAACAGTTTTGCCCTAGCAACATCTCAGGCAATGTTGCCTCTGTGAAAAGTTTGGTAAGGAATGTAGATTAGGTTACAGTATTTTATAACAAAAATAGCATCCTAAAAAGTTATTCAATTCATTTAATGTATACTGTACAGTATGCTAATTTTAGTGTACGGCATCTAGTTTAGACTTTAGATTACGTTTTCTTAGGTAAATTTTATGAAAGAAAGTGAATATGTTTAAATTAGCTACTGCTATTATTTATGTTATTTCCTAGGGTTAGAATATGTGGCAAATGTTCAAAACATGTGAACAGTTTTTAATGCATAAACTTACATATTTTTTTTTATTTGATTTTATACATAAAATTTTGGTCTGGTGACTTGGCATTGGAACCAGCGGGTCATTCAGAAATGCATCAAGACGTTGAATAGAACATGTTAACATTGGTTACACAACAAAATAGAGCATTTTGAAAAGTACAATATATGAGATGAAACACAAAGATTTAAAGGTGTGCAGCATCTGGAGGAAAATCCAACTCATTGTTCTATGAACTAACAATAAAATAGGGTAAATAGCAACATACAGTGAACCCTCGTTTATCGCGGTAGATAGGTTCCAGTCGCGGCCGCGATAGGTGAAAATCCGCGAAGTAGTGACACCATATTTACCTATTTATTCAACATGTATATTCAGACTTTTTAAACCTTCCCTTGTACGTAGTTCTGTTAACAAACTACCCTTTAATGTACAGAACACTTAATGCATGTACTACAGTACCCTAAACTAAAACAGGCACAAATATTAAAGGTGATTTTATATCATGCATTTCCTAAACACGCTAAAAGGCACGATAAAAAATGGCAACCAATGTTTTGTTTACATTTATCTCTGATCATAATGAAGAAACAAACTGGAGGTAGAGCTTTGCTTATTACCCAGACATATTTCCCATACTTTTCCCTTAGAACTACATCACATCTTCCTACTTTAGATATATATATATTTATATTTGTGTGTGTGTGTATATATATATATATTTATATGTATACACATATACATACCTACATATATACATAAATACATGCATACATATATATATATATATATATTACTGTATATATATGGGTTATGGAAAAAATCCGCGAAGTGGTGAATCCGCGATGGTCGAACCGCGAAGTAGCGAGGGTTCACTGTACATACATATACCAAGGCACTTCCCCCAATTTTGGGGGTAGCCGACATCAACAAATGAAACAAAAACAAAAAAGGGGACCTCTACTCTCTACGTTCCTCCCAGCCTAACAAGGGACTCAACCCAGTTCAGCTGGTACTGCTAGGGTGCAACATAAAAGGGCAAAAATGGATCCTACAAAGACCGTTTTATTTTATTTTTGGAAAATGTACCATTTAGCACAGAGGTCCATCTTGGGGAAAACTGAACAGTTATATTATGAAACCCCAAAGTGATAAAGTAATATACTATTGGGTCGATGGGTGGATTCTTCAAAGATCTTCTACCATTGTAATACCAATAACTGATGGCACTAACCCCCTATGGTGCAAAGACCATATGGATATGCCAAAAGTGCACTGCATCAGGGGCATTAATTGCACTTCCCCACAACATTACTTATTTTAATCTTGTTGCACTGTTTATATTTGATTGTTGTGTTTTGTTTTCTCATAAGATTAAATAATTCATTTTGGAGCACACTAATACATTGTTTAGCAAGTATACAATCTTATTGAAACCATTCTCAAAAAAATTCAATATGATTAAACACCCATGTGGGTTTTATAATCGTACAATCTAACATTCTTCGAAAATTTCAGCAGGATTAAATGCCTATACAGTATGGTCTTTATAATTGTATCTTTAAAAAATGGGTTTTGTTTTCCCAGGGAAAAGGATTTGGATGAAGTTCTTCAGAGTGAGGCAGTCTTCACTAATGTGTCCAAAGGTCAAGTTGCTAAGAAAGAAGAACTCATGAAATGTTTTGGCTCAGATGATCAAAAGAAGGTTGGTAAACTGAACATTTTTTTTTGTATTGTCAATGATATTAACCCTTTTACCCCCGGGGTATTTGGAAATTTCCAACCCTTAACCCCCAGGGGGTTATTTTTTCCCAGCACATTTTGCAGTATATTTTTTTTAAATTGCTCTAACAGCCTTAATTTTTGTTATAGAGAGGTTAGGTTGGTCTCATTCTCTTGGAAAATGCCTGAATTTTCACAAATAATTATCAAAAATATGAAAAAAAAATTTTATAGCATTCTTTGCAAGGACGTACTGGTACGTCCATGGGGGTAAAGGGATGGCTTTTGTGAAACGTACCAGTACGTCCTTTGGGGGTAAAAGGGTTAATAAATGCCACATAGTTATCATTGCAGAATTAGCTGTAGAAATTGCGCTGCTAAAATACTTACGAAACTGACAGGAAATGTTTTAAAGTACAGTACTGTACTACACAGTATATCAACTGAACTTTGTGCTTTATGTTGCAGATCTGTTTGGATATTCTAGAAAAGGGAGAACTTCAGGTTTCAGACAAAGAGCGACAAGCAACCCAGGAATCCTCATTGAAGGAGATTGCTTGTATTGTGTCTGGTGAGTATTTGACCTAATATGCCATTTATTATTGTAATTTTACTGTGAATATTTTATAAGAAACGAAAGGGACCTACGAGGAATGCTGTTTGCTTTAATATGAAATTTTGGTTGATATGGTTTATATTTCCAGGTTTTTAATCTTGGTCATATGCTTATGAATAAACTGAACAATCTTCAAGTTTTCCTTTTTCAATAAATAAAAACAGATGCCGCTTAATAACCAGAAATAGTTACTGGTGGTAATAAGTTTTCTCCCTTTTTCCACTGAAGGGTTTAGTACACTTTATGAAAGATAGAAAGTAAATGTCTCTTTAATTATTAAAATACAACTTTTATATACAGTATAAAAATGATGAAAACAGTTTTTCTATATTTGTAATTGTCTTAAATGTGCAAAAGTAAATTTGGTTACTCAAACCAAAATGATTTTTTTTTTTTTTTTTTTTTTTTTTTTGGGCTAATATAATGTTATAGGATAGTTCAGTGTACAGTATAAAAGGAGAATAAGTTATTGCTGATTTTGTACTAAAGCTAATGTTGCTGTAGGTTAAGTGAAATTTTGTGATGAAATTGTATATTTTTTTGTGGGCATATCCTGAAACTTTTCCATTTCTAGTATTTGTTTCATTGATCAGTATTGCATACAATTACATTTTGGATCTTTGTGTGAATATACATCTTTTGCATTAACCCTTTTATCCCCAGGCTATTTGGAAATTTCCAACCCTTAACCCCCAAGGGGTTATTTTTTTCCTAGCACGTTTTGCAGTATATTTTTTTTAAATTGCTCTAATAGCCTTAATTTTTGTCATAGAGAGGTCAGGTTGGTCTCATTCTCTTGGAAAATGCCTGAATTTTCTAAAAAAAAAAATTTAAAAAATATGAAAAAAAATTTTTTTATAGCATTTTTTGCAAGGACGTACCGGTACGTCCATGGGGGTAAAGGGATGGCTTTTGTGAAACGTACCAGTACGTTCTTTTGGGGGTAAAAGAGTTAACTTCATGTAGGCCAGGATTATAACTTTTCAAATTTATCAATTTGGTTATTTTCAGAATTTATTATGACATCTAGTATTACCAAATTAATTTTATAAACAAGTAAATTCTGCCATATATTGTGTAACATTACAGAGTTATTTTCAATTACAGAAAAATGCATAAACCCAGAGACAAAGACCCCATACACAGTTGCCATGATTGAGAATGCCATGAAGGATCTTCATTTTAGTCTGAACCCAAAGAGAAATAACAAACAACAAGCCCTTCAGGTCATTAAGCAGCTACAAGAGGTAAGGTAGTACTTTAGATGTTTTTAATGCAAGTAGCCACAAAAGTTATATTCAATTTGCCTTTTTTTCAATATTAAACTTACCCGATAATCATGTAGCTGTCAACTCCGTTGCCCGACAGAATTCTATGGAGGGATACGCCAGCTATCACAATACTAGAAGGGGGTGTATTTACCAGCGCCACCTGTGGCCAGGTACTCAAGTACTTCTTGTTGACACCTCCTCAATTATTCCTCTGTCGTGCTTCCGGCAAGACGTTCTGGGATACGCTTATGTTCTTGGAGTATTTTCACGACTTTGGTGAAGTATTTCTCTTTGATTTCGGCTGTCGCTTTACTGGAAACTTCTATATTAGCTTAGTTAGCTTTTGGAATTAATTTGATTAATTATGGTGACGAAGAGAGTATGAACTCTCGTTCACCTTTCAATGGCCGACCCTTCCCTTAGACGGAAGTGTTGGTGTCTAAGAGAGTATAGACTCTCTTTCTTAATTTTGCTTAACAAAAGTTATAGATTTATTTTATATCTCTCCGCCTCTTATAGGCCTCTTCGATTAACTTCCTTTTATTATAAACTTATTAAAATTAATTTTTATATTTGTTTATATTCGACCTTCCTAATAGTAGGCGGTCTTTTCTTGGTACCGAAGTTAATTAACATTGAGCCCGTCATTTCGGTTTTACCTGTTAACATATTATGCTATTTCCGCCACAGAGTTTGAAAGAATTTCTTTGATAACGTACTGTTTTCAAAGTTGAACTAACGTTTTGTTTTGTCTCTGCAGTTGTTGACGTTCAGAACGTTCAACTTGCACTCTATCGTTACGATAGAGAAAGAATGTTCACGGTTTCACGTTGCAGTAAGAGTAACCGTGTCTAGCGTTTTGTTCATTCTTTCTTAACTTAATGGTTTTGATCCTAATAAAGGAACTTTTCATTTTGGGAAATATTTCAGTTTTTTCCTTTAACAATAATATGTTTTAACGATATATATGATTGGGCTCTTCTCTCAGGTTCTAAGTCAAGAGAGAGAGAGAGAGAGAGAGAGAGATAGAGACGGAGGGAGAAAGAGGAGAATAAACGTTTCATTCAAGCCTGCCAGGCGTACGAGTAACGTCGTTATCGTTTTTGCTCTTCTCCCTAGTCTCTTTAGGGGAAGAAACTAAACGTTTCTAGAGTGATCTAGTGTTTAGTCTCTTTCCAGCCACTGAATTATCTTTCATTAGATTTTTCTGTTACATTGTAATTCTGTTTTCGCAATTACTAACTTTTGAGAAAGGATAGAATTGCGTGTTTCAGGTACAAACCACTTAAAGTTTCGAGTTCAGTGAAATAAGTGCAAACAGAAATCAAAGTGATAAGTGATTAGCGCAAAGTATGTCAGTGTTGTGCGTGAGGGTACTTCTGTGCGCGCCAGTCGTCCTCCCAGTCCGGGACCTCTTGCAAGCTCCCAAGACCAGGGGAGAAGCAATGTCGAAGGGCATAAGGGTTCAGCAGGCCTTGATCGGCGCACAGAAGTATCCTCGGTGGTTGTGGGCGTGTCTTACCGAGACCGTCACTCCCACCCGCAGACGATTGAGCCCTTATTTTGCTCGTCTGCAGAAGAGATTTAGGGGAGAAAATAAAGGCAGAGTAACGCTGGTCTCAGGTCTCAAGACCTCTTAAACGTAAAGTCCAGACCTATGCCAGACGTACGAAGTTAAAGTTCAACAACCCGGATGACAGTCATTGGGTTAGCTCTGACTCTCCTCAGTCATCAGTTGAATGCACTCCGCCTAAGAGGAGTAAGGTTCTGCCGCAACAGATCTCTGCTGTTAAGGCTTTACCTCAGCAGACCTTAGTGTCTGCCGACCCCAAGTTGACTCTACTGCAGTCCATGCAGTCACAACTTTCGGTCTTGATGCGTGAGTGTCGGTCTGAGAGTGTTGCGCCTCCGCCTCCGCCTACACTCCCTCCGCCTACGCTCGCTCCGCCTGATCGCAGTACCACCTGCCAGGCGTACGATGTTGTGGACTCTACTACAGTCCATGCAAGCACAGCTTTCGGACTTGATGCGTGAGTGTCGGGCTGAGAGTGTTGCGCCTCCGCCTCCGCCTACACTCCCTCCGCCCACGCTCGCTCCGCCTGATCGCAGTACCACCTGCCAGGCGTACGATGTTGAGCCACGTGCTGAGTTTGCTGTTCCCAGTGGTGTTCAGCCTCCGCCTTCCTTAAGGCAACCTTTACAATGGGATCAGGAGGATTATACCTCTCTTCCTCCGCCTCCACTTGCTGCTCCACCAGTGATGCAACACTCGGTTGAGGTACAACAACCTCTCCCGTCCATGAGTCAGTCTCCTCAGCTCTCGCTGCAGCGAGCTCAACCCTCCACAAGGCAAGCACCACAACACCTTAGCCTTGCGCCTCAGGAGCCTCAGCTTGCGAGACATTTACCTTGTTCTGCGCAGCCTCTTCCTCATCGCGCTCCGCTCACACCACAGGAACTGGAACTTGCTACTCCGCTTCCGCCAACCGCTCAGCAAGCGCAACCCTTGGGTTCAACCACTCATGCTAGGAGTCAGCCCCCTCCACCCATGCGCCTTCCTTCTGCTTGTCTTTTATTCAGCCTTTGCAGACTGAGCCTCAGGTGTTCCCTCAACAGAGTCTTGAAGAGGAAACCACAACTATTGTTGTTCCAACTCGTTCTGACTCTGCTGTTCAGCATACCTTACCTCCATTTTCAAACCATATGATAATGGAGGTTATTTGTATTACTTATAAAAATATATTTGTATTCCTTGCAATATATTTTTAACAAGATCGCAAATATGGCAAAAATATGAATCATGAGTTATGAATGTAAGGTAAATATTATGTTGATATTAAACCCCATACAAGCATGCATAAAGCACTCTAGCACTGGTCATGGAATTTCTGAGAAATGTTAAACCCCATGCACACGCTCTGCTTTCCTTACAGCAGGCTCTGCTTACAGCAGGCTCTGCTTACTACATGCTCTGCATATAGCATGCTCTGCATACAGCATGCTCTGCATACAACATGCTCTGCATACAGCATGCTCTGCATTCAGCATGCTCTGCATACAACATGCTCTGCATACAGCATGCTCTGCATTCAGCATGCTCTGCATACAACATGCTCTACATACAGCATGCTCTGCATACAGCATACTCTGCATACATCATGCTCTGCATACCTTACCGCATGCTTCTCAGTCACACATCTTTGGTTGTTGCCAACTCACTAGACTGTCAAGCAGTTTCATAACGTTGCCTTCTAGTCTGCTGCTTTTGCACCAGTGAACCCTCACTGAGAGAACTTAGCTTTTCTAGGATATGGTCCCTGTAGATGAGAAAGTTCTTTTCTCCCTCCTTCTGATATTCCCTTGAGGACTCTGTCATTTGGAGGGAGCCTTTAGCTGCATAACCTCTTATGGACTTTTATTTAAGCATAACATGCTTCCAGGGAAGGTAATGGTTCCACTTCAGTCGCTAATCCCGTCTGTTACCACACCTGCTCCCATAGACCTTGAGCTGTGTTGCATGACATGCAGTCCAGGCTTAGTCCTTGTTAGAGGATTTTTTGTTTACGGAGTCAATGTGTCACGGGGAAGACGTTCAACTACCAACAGAAGTGACTTGTTGTGACGCAGTGCGGCAACCTCAGCAACCCGATAAGGAGTTGTCTGTACGACCCAGACAGTCTAGACAGATTCGGGTTGTCACTGTACTTCCTCGCTTGCCCATGATTGACAGTTCACAGACTGTGCAGCAGTATCATGATCTTGTGTCCGGCTCCGTCAGACGACTGGCTTTTAAGAGCTCCCACAAGTCGTCGCTGTCTGGAGATTTTCAAATGGACTATGGATCTGACCAAGGAACTGGACCTCCTGGTCAATTTTGAGGAGTCTCAGCTCGTTCCATCCCAGACCATTGTCTCCTTGGGTATGGATCTTCAGAGTCGAGCTTTTCGGACTTTTCCGTCGGCCCCAAGGATCTTCCAAGCCCTAGAATGCATCCAGAGCATGCTGAGAAGGAACCGATGCTCAGTCAGGTAGTGGATGAGTCTAACAGGGACACTTTCATCACTGGCCCTGTTCATCGTGTTAGGGAGACTCCACCTCCCCCCCCTTCAGTATCATCTAGCTGCTCACTGGATAAAGGACATGACGCTAGAGACGGTCTCAGTTCCTATTTCCGAAGAGAGGAGGTCTTCTCTCGCGTGGTGTAAGAACAGCTTTCTTCTCAAGGAAGTCTACCTTTGGCTGTTCAGAAACACGACCGCCGTCTCCTCTCGGACGCATCAGACACGGGCTGGGGTGCGACTTTGGACGGACAAGAATGCTCGGGAACATGGAATCAGGAGCAAAGGACACTTCACATCATTTGCAAGAAGTTGTTGGCGGTTATTCTGGCCTTGATAAACTTCAAGTCCCTCCAGCTTAACAAAGTGGTGGAGGTGGACTCTGACAACACCACAGCCCTGGCTTACATCTTCAAGCAGGGAGGGACTCTTTCGTGGAAGTTGTTCTAGATCGCAAGGGACCTACTCATCTGGTCTTAAGATCGAAAGCTAACTGGTAACGAGGTTCATTCAGGGCGGTATGAATGTCATGGCAGATCACCTCAGACGGAAGGGTCAGGTCATTCCCACAGAGTGGACCCTTCTCAAGAATGTTTGCAACAGACTTTGGGCCCTGTGGGGTCATCCAACCATAGATCTGTTCACTACCTCGATAACCTAGAGACTCCTGTTGTATTGTTCTCCGATTCCAGACCCAGCAGCAGTTCACGTGGATGCTTTTCTGCTGGATTGGTTCCATCTCGACCTGTATGCATTCCCGCCGTTCAAGATTGTCAACAGGGTACTTCAGAAGTTCTCCTCTCACAAAGGGACACGGCTGACGTTGGTTGGCTCCGCTCTGGTCCGCGAGAGAATGGTTCTTAGAGGTACTGCAATGGCTGGTCGACATTCCCAGGACTCTTCCTCTAGGAGTGAACCTTCTAAGTCTACCTCACGTAAAGAAGGTACACCCAATCCTCCACGCTCTTCGTCTGACTGCCTTCAGACTTTCGAAAGACTCTCAAGAGCTAGGTGCTTTTCGAAGGAGGCAGCCAGAGCGATTGCCAAAGCAAGGAGAACATCCACTCTCAGAATCTATCAGTCTCAAGGGGAAGTCTTCCGTAGCTGGTACAAGACCAATGCAGTTTCCTCAACCAGTACCACTGTAACCCAGATTGCTGACTTCCTGTTATATCTAAGGAAAGTAAGATCCCTTTCAGCTCCTACGATCAAGGGTTACAGAAGTATGTTGGCAGCGGTTTTCCGCCACAGAGGCTTGGATCTTTCCACCAACAAAGATCTACAGGACCTCCCTAGGTCTTTTGAGACCTCAAAGGAACGTCGGTTGTCCACTCCAGGCTGGAATCTAGACGTGGTCCTAAGGTTCCTTATGTCATCAAGATTTGAACCTCTCCAATCAGCCTCTTTTTAGGACCTCACATTAAAAACTCTTTTCCTCGTGTGCTTGACAACAGCTAAAAGAGTAAGTGAGATCCACGCCTTCAGCAGGATCATTGTTTTTACATCTGAAACGGCTACATGTTCCTTGCAGCTCGGTTTTTGCTAACGAGCTTCCTTCACGTCCTTGGCCTAAGTCGTTCGAGATCCCAAGCCTGTCCAACTTGGTGGGGAATGATCTGAAGAGAGTACTTTGCCCAGTTAGAGCTCTTAGGTACTATCTAAAAGGTCTTAACCTTTACAAGGACAATCAGAAGCCTTATAGTGTGCTATCAAGAAACCTTCTTTTCCAAGTTCTAAGAACTCAGTTTCTTACTATTCAGGCTTCTGATTAGAGAAACACATTCTCATCTGAAGGAAGAAGACCTTGCTTTGCTGAAGGTAAGGGCACATGAAGTGGGAGCTGTGGCTACTTCAGTAGCCTTCAAACAGAACCATTCTCTGCAGAGTGTTATGGATGCAACCTATTGGAGAAGCAATTCAGTGTTCGCATCATTCTATCTCAAAGATGTCCAGTCTCTTTACGAGTACTGCTACACCCTGGGACCATTCGTAGCAACGAATGCAGTAGTAGGCGAGGGCTCAGCCACTACATTCCCATAATCCCATAACCTTTTAACCTTTCTCTTGAATACTTTTTATGGGTTGTACGGTCGGCTAAGAAGCCTTCCACATCCTTGTTGATTTGGCGGGTGGTCAATTCTTTCTTGAGAAGCGCCGAGGTTAAAGGTTGTGATGAGGTCCTTTAGTATGGGTTGCAGCCCTGTATACTTTAGCACCTTTGAGTTGATTCAGCCTCCCAAGAGGAACGCTGCGCTCAGTAAGGAAGACGATCTTATTAAAGGCAGAGTAACGGTTCAAGTCGACTTCCTTACCAGGTACTTATTATTTCATTGTTATTGTGGATAACTGATTATATGAAATACGGGATACTTAGCTATCCTTTAGTCTTGTACACTGGTTTTTCACCCACCCCCCTGGGTGTGAATCAGCTACATGATTATCGGGTAAGTTTAATATTGAAAAATGTTATTTTTATTAGTAAAATAAATTTTTGAATATACTTACCCGATAATCATGATTTAATCGACCCTCCCTTCCTCCCCATAGAGAACCAGTGGACCGAGGAATAATTGAGGAGGTGTCAACAAGAAGTACTATAGTACCTGGCCACAGGTGGCGCTGGTAAGTACACCCCCTTCTAGTATTGTGATAGCTGGCGTATCCCTCCATAGAATTCTGTCGGGCAACGGAGTTGACAGCTACATGATTATCGGGTAAGTATATTCAAAAATTTATTTTACTAATAAAAATAACATATTTCACACTGTATATGATTTAATTTAATCCTTAATAGCCAGTTAAGCTTTAATTTTTCAGCTTATTCTCTAACTGACAGTGAAGTCCAGATGAATTTATTGTTGAACACTACCTAAGGGAAGTGGTTACCAGTGGGTTTCCTTCTAGCAAGGGAAAGGCCCCATCCACACTCTGTGCTTTCATTATTTGGTTAGGATCTTTATAGACCTGTAACTTTACCCTGAACAGCTATGAGTACAGCTATGATTTCCAGCCAGCTGATGTGTAGAGCTTATTTTTTACTCCAGCCACTTGCCTAATAAATGAAGATAATCCATAGTTGAGCTCCACCTTTCCTGGGAAGCATTTGTGAAAAGATGCTGTACATCTAGAATCTTTATCCAGGAACACTCCCGGACTCAAGCAACAAGAGTTGCCTCGTCTTTTGTTGCTGGTTCTGTATCATTGGTACCCAAGTCGTGTCCTGATTGGAAGTTCTGTTTCAATGACGATGGAGGTGCAACTGAAATTTCCTCATCTTCAACTGAATATTGAACCCTTTTGAAGTGGGATTGAAGACTTCTTTGCATGAAAGTAATCATATCTGTTGAACCCAAATCTTTTCCAAGGTGGTGGTCAAAATTAACCTGTCATTTAGGTACATAGAACTTTGATGCCCATATCGAGATTAAAGCCATCACCCTGGTGAATACATGTACATGAGCATTCCTGTGTCAAAAATACAGACACATGAATTTATGTATTCTCTTGCCATTCATAAACTGGAAGAGGTTCTCTGATTCCGCATGAATCGGAATGTGAAAGTAAGCATCTGTCAAGTCTGTCATAAGCATCCAATTCCCTTTTCTTTCTACCCCAGGGCTATGAAAGTTTCCATAAAAAACTTGGTGAGAACAGTACACCCTTTAAGAAAGATAATTCCAGGACTGGTCTCTTAACCCCCAATGACTGGGTACTAGGAACAGCCTCTTACAAAACCCTAAGGAAAAATCTAAGATTTCCACTATCACTTTCTTCTCCAGAAGTTTTGCCATTTCTATATTTAAAATATGGCTGAATTGTTTAGTTTACCTAGACACAAAAGGAATGTATTCCCCTGGCCAAGGAGGATTGAGGAATTAGATATACGTCTTACTACTCGTATAGTAAAACCAGTGGCTCAAGGGTGAAGATTATTACAAACAAGATGAAAGTGGGACTGCCTTCCCTCTACCTCGATTCCCATAAGATCGACGAGTCTTATTGGTACTTCTGCCAAGCCTTCTGTTAAATTAAGTTACCGAAGGCCTATCACTGATGCAAGAGAACTTCTGTAGGGGTACAGTACAACAGAGGGTAGTCTTGAGAGAAGAGGGAGGCACAGTGCAGTAAGGGAAAAAAGCAGTCCTTCCTAGGATACCCCTCAAAGCGTAACTTTGGGTTCTGAAGGCCACTCGTGTTATAATGCTATCATTCCTATTTTGATCCAGCATGTGACCCACTGATTCTCATGTGACCCACTAAAGAATCAGTGAGTGATTCTGTGCCTTAGAAACTTTCCTAACCTAGAGGAACATAGATATTCCCTATAATTTAAAACAAATTCACAAATTTTGTAGAAGTTACTAGAGAAGTATCCAAAATTTCCCTAATATAGAATCTGCAAAATCTGCATTTCCGCTATACAGTAAGTACACTAAGTGTACTTTTTATTCTTGCACGTTGATGGCATCGCCTAAGTCAACCAATTTGAAAAGCCTGCATTCAACAACTTCCTTTTGTTGATAATAATAAGGGGTTCAAGAGAATTAGGTAATTGATTTGTTTTGTTGTTAATGACCATTTCTGCAGAAAGTGTTAGTAGAATTCCCTTCTGCCTGAGACATTAATTTATTCACTTTGTGAAAATATTAGAAAACTTTGAAGTAGGTACAAGAAGTGTTAGTAGCAGCAGCATTATTGCAGTAGATGGAGGGATATTAGGATCCAGACTACCAGTATTTTTTGCAATAGTAATATTAGAAGTACTTTAATTTGAGGGAACGATGCTCGAGATAAAACTACCAACTCACTAATGGGTTGTGTACCATCATAACCCATACTGACGGGTACACCAGAACTGCCAGGAAGAACTTGAGGAGCAAGTCTAGGGTTCAGAACAGGGAAGGTTAAACTATAAACACTGTCTTTTCCCAAAGGTGTGCTAGCCTTTTCTTCCACGAACATAGCAAATTGAATAAAAGGCTGATGAAGCTCATTACGATAAACCCCAGAAAGCTCTACAATAGCATGATTGGCGTGATTACCATCCCCACATTAATCCAATAGCCTAGTTTTCTTTGGATTTTTTTCCCAAAATAGAAGTGACTTTTCCTTCACTTTTAGTCTCACTTGAAAGTGGTCAGCTGCAAGCTAAACACCTTCCTTCATATGAGGGATAGGTTGTCACCATATTCATCTCAAGGAATGATCAATTCTCATTGCTACCTTTGACATGGAAAATAAAGAGCATAGGTATCTTTATCATGCAGTAGTAAATACCTTGACCAATCTGCAAAGAATGCATAGCAAATCCAGCAGAAAACATTCCTTATTAATTTGTTGTAGATTAACCATTTAAAACACCAAAATCTATCTGGATTTGCAGGTAGAATTACACACTTTCAACACCAAAACGACTAAAAGACTGAAAGCAATGCCGTGGTAAGATACCCAGGTGCTCTCATTGTCATATAATTTCAATACTCCACCAGAGGGGCAATATCATCACAGTGAAAGATAATTGGAAAAAGTTTAGATTTTAGGTTATTTGTCGACATCTAACTTGCTTTAATAATGAAGCAAAATGAATGCCTCGGGAGATTCAAAGGAAACCTTAGAATTATGGGGCATGGAAGTTCAATCCTAAGAAAATTCAATGTATGATTGAATGTAGGTCAAGGATAGTGACTCCCAAACATCCAGATCTTTGCATACATGTCTCTTCAACTATATACTACTCATTTAAAATTCTAGGTGTGATATTTCATTGCAAATTTACTTTGTTTTGAATAGTGGCAGAGAGTTTCCAATACAGTACTACCAGTTACTATGAACTCGGCTGAGGGAAAGAGATGATAAATAACCTGTGTGCAGGACACCAATACAGTAGATTCTCTTGGGTGATAAAAGCCCTTCAATTAGGAAAATACAAGTAATTGTTCTAGTTTTAGCAATCCATACAAATATAGCCTCCAGAAATCTGGTTTGGAAGTAAATTAGGATAGACCTACTTAGCAGAGGGGAATATTTTCAGTACTCCAACATGTGCACTAATGTATATCTCTGGTACTGTGTCATTATGTGAAGAGTTGGCTGCATTTCTAACAGTAGGTTAGTGTCTGATGGGGACATAATGAATGGGAAATACAGTGCTATTGAAATCAATACTGCATTGTTGGCCAATACAGTCCCATTATGTACTAGATCTAGTTTTCTTTGAAAGAAATTCAGTTGGGGACTCAAAGAATTTCTATGACTATAAGGAGGAGCTAAAACAAAGCAACATTAAGCCCAACATTCATCAGGAAGGTTTTCAAGATCTCGGCTAGTTTCTAGCTCCTGCTTAAGGGAACAAGGATCAGCATCACTTATACTGAAGTGCTTGCAGAGATTATGGTGGGCCTTATTAGCCCATGCTGCTGACTATGGATAGTGTGCACACTAAAAGAGCGATACAAAATTCCATTATCTATAGGCCTTCATCCAATGTTGCAGTCTCTTATAGTTCTTAAAGGTATCATCTAGGAAGACACAAGTGTGCAGTATTGAAGACATCATTCACCAACAACGCTAAATAAAAAAAAAGAGATTCAGTAAAGGTTTTTGGTATTTTAAATGATTTTTTAAAATAATGACAGGATGGAAATTGGCTAAGATCTAAGTCCCTAACTTGTTTGTTAGGCAAACTCCTTTTAAGATGGAGATTCCCAACCAGTCATAAAAGAAACATTTAGTTTTAGTAATTTTTTGTATTTATGTCAAGAAGAGTAAAACTTACGCATAGAAACTTCAAGTAGAGACATACATATCCCACCTTCATAGTTGTCACTACACGTGGAAGTATACCGACACCATTGAAACCTGACAGAAAACATTCATTGTGAATTAAAATATTCATAATTGTCTTACAAGTATAATGTAATACAGTTTTCTATCAATTTATAGATTCCATAGACATACAAATCCCTTAGTTTTAATGGGAGAGCCTTTATCCCAGCCAATTCATGTGGTATACATCTCATTCAAGAAGTAAATACATTTGGCAGGTGAAATTGACTCACTGAAATGATGTCCTACCTAACCATGGACACCGGTGTCCATAAAAACATATCTACATATATCAGATATATTTTGTAACTTATCCACTATGAGAAAGTAAACAAGATTCATTCTTTGAATCTGGTATATATTCTCCATTCATTGCTATTATCACCCTTTGTTGTCAGTACAGTATAAATCAGTAGCTAATCTTGTACTTTTTTGGTACATATAGAATATACCCTTGTATTATTATGTCACTAAGTCATATTATTAGTACAGTTCTCCTCCTCCACAGACAATTCCTATCCAGCGAGCACAGATGAAGATTAACATCATCATCCCAGCCAAGGAATCCAAAAAGCTAAAGGAAAAGATAACACCTCTAATGACAGTAGAGAGTGAAAATTATGATCCTGATTTGAATTTGGTAAGTAGCATGTGGTTGTAATGGATTTTATTTTGATGACTCTTACCTGTCACGCACATAGGTAATATCTAGGAACTACATAAATCTCCAACCCTTCCCCTGAGTAGACCAGAATTATAATTATGAAATGTTAGTAACAAACCAGGAGAAGAGATGCAAGTAATAAAATTGGTATGAATATATGAGGACAGAACTTCGGGCCTCGTAGTGGTTTACTAAGCTCACCTTCACCACCAGACAGATTCACAACACTTGATCAGTTACAATAAATCGCTATTAGTGTTCATCAAGTAAATCTACACTTAGTACTGTAATGAAATATTGTATCAGTCACTGTCAGCATTTGAAATACCCTGTAAAAAAACACCAATCACTATCAAAGATTATTAAGAAATTGCTGTATTCCAATGGCTTAAGACACTCTGGCATATTAAAGCATCTATTTCTATGGTGGTTTTAAATCAATCAATCTCTCACAGTATTTTCTTTGTTTTCATGATGTAAATTGATATTTTCACTGGTTCGGGAAGGTTAGCAAACTCCTCTCTTCCCTATCAAATAAAGATAAGGATGATTTCTTTCTAATTTGAAGATAGCTTAATGAACCACAATTTTGTGTCGAGAGTGAGCAAACCACCTCTTGGATTTGGTGAACCCAGGAGTGTTTAGCAGTGTGACTGATCTCTGTGTATTTATTTTTTATGACAATCCTTACTTCATAACTATTATCAATTGGACCAATAAGTAAAATATTTTACCTCCTTTTGGACTGGCCTGAAAGGTTTTCTTCTAAAAATAATCAGATTATATTTAATAAGTGGCAGTTTCAAAAGTTTCATATTTTGTTTAGCCTGTTCTTATTGCTAAATCTGATAAAATTTCTTCGAGATTATTTTACAATACTTGCCATTCACTGTGGAAAGAAGTTTTAGCATTCACACAAAATACATTCTAATTAGGAATGTTTTAGTTCAATGTTTACAGAAAGGGATCCATAGTTACATATTGTAGAGAGTATTAGTGAATTCTCAGATTGTCAATTTTTATGCCATTGATATAATCCATCATGCTCAAGTGTATTTTATATACAGTACTTGAAATTCACATGAAGAACTGATTTTGTGACTAAACTTTTCATACCTTAGGTTGGACTCATAGATCCTGGCCACTACCGATCCATCGAAGAAATGATCATAGGACCCACAAAAGGTCGTGCAAAGGTTGAAGTAATGAGCCTCAAAGAGATATCTGATACTGGAAGTGATGATTTAATATAATGGTATGGCTGGTTGATATTTTTGTAATTATATTATTGAATTTCAATGCCATTTGATATTGTACTTCCCATCCCACTGTTGATTCTCCTGCCTAATCACCATTAGGAGCTATAAAACAGGAAACACCTCATAGGAGGTAAGGTTCTGCAGATGCTGGGCGGTATTGTGTAATGGGCTATGGTTTGTTTTATAATTATGAAACTGAATTTCAATGCCATTTGATATTGTACCTCCACATGTTGACACTTTTGCATAGCAAGCATGAGGTACTTTGGAGGAAAGGTTTTGCATGTACTGTATTATGTAATTTGCTGTGGTTTGTTTTTGCAATTGTCCTTGGCCTATCACGGCAGCTGTTAGAAAGTGAAGTGTATATCTTCAGTATAGTAAGCAATTTCACTTTACAGAGAATGAATACAGTATTGTACAAACTGTAACACGGAAGTAGAATCATTGAGCTAAATTTATGCTTATCACATATTAAACATAGAAAAGATTTTTCTATAATACAGAAATGTTAATTAATTGTTTGTTTTCAATTCTCTTGGCATTTATTCATGAAGCTTTTTATTTTGTTGCTTGCATTTGTTTTTTGAGCCCCAAACTTGTGATAATGAAAAGCTACACTACAGTACTATTCTTTTGCTTAGAAAAGAGAATTAAAGATCTCTAAACTTGAAAGAGGTTATATTCCCTTTTTTTGCACTGGAGAAATATTTTCATTCATATATTTTTTCATAGTTAAACACTAATAGATAACTTTAAATAATATAAGTAGCATTCTGCTGTGACTAGATAGAAGCATTGGCATTGCCTTTAGAAGAGGCAAATACCTTCGAGTTTTCAGTTACTGAAGGAAGAAAATATTTATTGCCTTTAAAAGAAGAGGCAAGTAACTTCTAGGTTTTAGTTAGTGAAGGAAAAAGTTAATTATTGTCTTTGAGGCAAATACCTTCTAGTGTTTAGTTAGTGAAGGAAAAAAATCATTGATCAAAACAATTTATGTTTGAAGTCAATAGCCGTACTAAATTCTGTAGCCGTACTAAATTCTGTAAGTATACGTTGTGCCTGAAATCATATGAATTATGCTGAAAACTCCAAGGAAGGAGATTTATGCTACAGGTTATGGTATTTGAAGTTCCTTTCTTGCATAAAAGGAAAATCAAGAAAGGCTTTTAATTGTGGGTAAAAAAATTTCTTTGAATGTTACCGGGTCATAGTATATGTTTAAATGTCAGAAGTGATACATTTGTCAGTGAAGTAAACAAAATCAACTTAATTCAAATATTGAATAAGTTTGCATTTATATTTTTTCTTGTACTATTTTTTTCCTTATAAACATCCATTTAATTTCAAACCTAATTTTGTTATTCCTAATTCATAACTGATGAATCTATCCTATTTAATATCCTTTAGTTAAGATGCATATAAATCCCAAACCAATGTAGCATTTGTGCAAGTACAGAATTAATGTACCAGTTAAGGAATGTTCTGACCATTTCATATTGTATTTGTTTGTGAACTAACAATGGTAATTTTTATCAAGGTGTATAAAAGATCATATACAATTTCACATACTATAATAGGCAGTTAAAACTATATATTATATAGCACATTAATCCAATAATTATAGCTACATTATTTTGTATCAATTAAATTTATCATGTTATTACTGGCTTTAATACCTGCTACTGTTTTATACAGTATGCTTATCATATATCACTGGTGTAAATGTAAAGTAACTCGTGTACTTTTCTGGTAATAAAAAAAAATATATATATTTTCCTTGCGATGTGTACTGAAGAGTAAACGAAAACTGAATTAATATAGCGGTTATTAATAAATATGTTCCTAAAGATATGTAAGGATTGGTAAACCGATTCATGGAATGGTGGTATGAAAAGAAAGACAAGATAAAGCAGAAATTCTAAATACATTACTTAAAAAGAATATAGAGCCTGGAAAGAAATACATTAGTGTTTACAGAAGAAATGTATGTTTTTTAAAATAAATTTTGTTATATTCAGCAAGGAAAAATGGTCAATTTACTTTTTCCTTTTATTTTTATCTTTGATTCTTGGTTTAATAGCCAACATTATATATGTACTGCATTGATTCATTTACTGCTCCTAATATAAGCATCAAGAAAAAATTCTTTTTAATCTGGCAAAAAGTATAGGTACTTTATGAGTCCAAAGAGTTCCAACATTAAATCCAAGTCAGTTCCAAGAACTTTACAGGTATTGTGATATGATTCCATAGTTGGAATTGTAAATACGGACGCCATAAGAAGCAACTGGCATATATCCAGTAAAACACTGAAGGTTCGATGCAGCATCTTTTCATCCACCGCTGTGCTGTTATCTACCTTTTATCTTTCTTGCTTTCCTTTTCATCCCATTCCACCTGACTTTACGATTTCCAAGTTTCCTTCCTATTTTCAACCTTCATTCTAAAATAAATTTGAGAACCTAATAGACAATTCGGTGGCCTACTTAAACTACTTCATGATAGCATTGACAATGGATGTGTGACAAACACTTTCTTTCTTTCTTTCAATTCAGTGATCTAATTGAATTACTTCATGATAACATTGACAAGAAATTTTCTAGAAACTGCTGATGAGTGTCTGTATCTGTCATAACACTTGTATACCATCAAAACAGGAGAGCCTCAATTAGGCATCTCGTCCTACTTTAGATAGAATATAAAAAAATTAATGCTTTAAAACTTTGCTTTTCTATAAAGTTGGTTTTAATTCTTTACTTCTATTTTGATGAAATTAAAGTACCATATATAACAAGACAGATACAATAACTTGTGATACTGCTTTTTGTGGTTCGTAGACCTAATTTTAAATTGGGTAGCTGTATTTTCAGTATCCTCCATAATTTTTATTATGTGATATTGTTGTACTGTGGCTTATAATGCAACTTTGTATTACCAAATGACCATTAACACTAAGCTAGAAAAGAAAATGTACCTTGTTACGTTTGGGTAATAAAGAATTTATATATTCTAGACTTGTAGTTATTTAAAGTTAGCCAATATTTTTATATATTTTGATTTACCCCATAAACAAATTTTGAAGATAAAAAGAAAAAATGCATTTTGTAGCTCATGCATGTACCCCAATAATAATCCTCTTTTACTCTTTTTATAGATAGCTAATACTTTCTTCCTATAGGTAGTAGCAATAAGAATTATAAATTTTATATGACAGCTAATGTCATGTTTAGTACCTGTGAGTTTGAAGATAGTACAGTATCCTAAAGTTTGCAGAACTCTGCAACTTTACCCAAATATGAAACAAATTGAGAAGAGTCCTATACAGTACTCTAGAATATTCCAAGTCTGCATTATTGCATTCATCTTTCATGTAGAATCTGGTTGATAAGGACAATAAATCAGTTTTTTGTTGAAAGATATTACAAAGTCAATGAGAAAAGTTCTCCATAGCTGCCATACATGTCTGCAATAAAGGATCTAACGGCTCCGGATCAAGGCATCAGTGAATACCTTCCGGGTACACTCACCAACATTATCACAATCCTTACGTTGTGTTCTGTCCACACAAGTATTACTACTGCTAGATATCTACTCCAAATGGGTTCTTGTGTTTTGGAAGTGATGATGTCAGATATGACTAACACTTCCAATGATGTTGTAAACACTTGGAAGCTGAAGATGGATCATAACTTAAAATATTTTTATGTAGGAACTTCTTTTCTGACAACCTATAACTTGCAAACCCACAAGGTAGGTAACCTTAATCTCTGAGATGATGTGCACTAAAATATGGAGCAATTATGAGGACTCCTTGTCTCAGATGATCTTTGTGTCAGCAGCACTTGGGATCCTACAAAATCTCATTCAATATGCCAGGAAACCCTGGGGCATAAACACTTTCCAAAATTTGTCTAGCGGAAGTTGAAATTAGTGAATTATGAATTACTTGTAAAAGAAAAAAAAAAAGTTTTTCCAGTGGCGCCATGAGATGTAGAACTAATCTCACCTCAGGTGCAGTATCAGTAATGGTGTGGGTACAGCCACTTGAGTCATGGGTAGGGAAGCTGGAGCAAGATGTGTAGAATGGACTACATTTGCAAAGATATGGGATGAGAAACTAAATCAAGCTTGTTATTTACTAACCATACAATTCTAAAGTATTTGAAAGTGATTGCAAAACAAGAGACTTGTGAATAAATGTGAGCAAGAGTAAAGTTATAAAGGTAAAATGTAGCAAAAAAAGGTATGTCAATTATATGCTCGAGTACCTAAAAGTAAATATAACTGGAAAGGATGATACTGTATAAGAGTAAACTATTAGATGGGAAAAGATGAGGAGGAGGTGAGCAGATGATTGATTAAGAGACTTCAACTGCCGGTGGAGATCAAGGTGGGAACGTTGGTAGACTATAAGTATACTCATTTTATGGAGAGTACTACCGTATGTGGATGATACTGTACTGGTTGCAGACGCGGAAGAGAAGCTTGGCCGATTAGTGACAGAATTTGGAAGGGTGTGTGAGAGGAGGAAGTTGAGAGTTAATGTGGGTAAGAGTAAGGTTATGAGATGTACGAGAAGGGAAGGTGGTGCGAGGTTGAATGTCATGTTGAATGGAGAGTTACTTGAGGAGGTGGATCAGTTCAAGTACTTAGGGTCTGTTATTGCAGCAAATGGTGGAGTGGAAGCAGATGTACGTCAGAGAGTGAATGAAGGATGCAAAGTATTGGGGGCAGTTAAGGGAGTAGTAAAAAATAGAGGGTTGGGCATGAATGTAAAGAGAGTTCAGTACGAGAAAGTGATTGTACCAACTGTGATGTATGGATTGGAGTTGTGGGGAATGAAAGTGACGGAGAGACAGAAATTGGATGTGTTTGAGATGAAGTGTCTAAGGAGTATGGCTGGTGTATCTCGAGTAGATAGGGTCAGGAACGAAGTAGTGAAGATGAGAACGGGTGTAAGAAATGAGTTGGCAGCTGGAGTGGATATGAATGTGTTGAGGTGGTTTGGCCATGTTGAGAGAATGAAAAATGGCTGTCTGCTAAAGAAGGTGATGAGTGCAAGAGTTGATGGGAGAAGTACAAGAGGAAGGCCAAGGTTTGGGTGGATGGATGGAGTGAAGGAAGCTCTGGGTGATAGGAGGATAGATGTGAGCGAGGCAAGAGAGCGTGCTAGAAATAGGAATGAATGGCGAGCGATTGTGACGCAGTTCCGGTAGGCCCTGCTGCTTCCTCCGGTGCCTTGGATGACCGCGGAGGTAGCAGCAGTAGGGGATTCAGCATTATGAAGCTTCATCTGTGGTGGATAATGTGGGAGGGTGGGCTGTGCCACCCTAGCAGTACCAGCCGAACTCGGTTGAGTCTCTTGTCAGGCTGGGAGGAACAGAGAGAGGAGACGTCCCCTTTTTTGTTTCATTTGTTTGATGTCGGCTATCCCCCAAAATTGAGGGAAGTGCCTTAGTATATGTATGTATGTACTACCGTGTGTGGATACTGAAAGAGAATTAAAAAAAAAACGGAACTTCTGAGAAGTGAAGTGTGTCATAAGAACTGGACAAGAAAGTTGGAGATTCATTAAAGAGGGTAAAAAGTTTAATGGATCCACATTTTTGTTGATTTTGTTAGTCAAGCTACAACCTAAGTTGGGAAAGCAGAATACTGCAAGCTTAAGGGCTATGCTTGAGAAAGCATTCCAGGCACTAAATTCAGAAATAAAATATAGGCTGCATAATGAAAATAACACACTAACAATCGGAATCTAAGCAATTACATTATGAAATAAGACATGTATGTTCACCAAGAAAACATTTACACCTATTGTCATCATCAAGATCATCTACACCTATTGACGCAAAGGTCCTCGGTTAGATTTCGCCAGTTGTCTCATTCTTGAGCTTTTAAATCAATACTTCTCCATCCATCATCTCCTACTTCAAGCTCCATAGTCCTCAGCCATGTAGGTCTGGGTCTTCCAACTCTTCTAGTACCTTGTGGAGCCCAGTTAAATGTTTGGTGAACTAATCTCTCTTGGGGAGTGCGAAGAGCATGCCCAAACTATCTTCATCTACCCTTCACCGTGACATTATCCACATGTGGCATTTCTCTCATAGTTTCATTACTAATCCTGTCCTGCCATTTAACTCCCAATATTCTTCTGAGACCTTTGTTTTTAAATCTGCAAAACTTGTTGGATATACAGCCAGTTTAAACTTCTTAAATTCCAACAACATGCTTAGGGAGATCATCCCATGATATGGTGACAGCCAGAACAAGACTTTTAGAGATCCATCTGGTACTGCTGAACCTTGCTATAAAAACGGGGCCCAGCTTGTTTTTATATACATTTTATAGTTTATATATGAGAGATTATTTTAAGGTTGTAATTAATCAAATATTTTATTTTAATTGTTCATTACTTCTCTTGTAGAATATTTACTTAATTTCCTTTCCTCACTGGGTTATTTCCCCTGTAAGAGCCCTGGGACTTATAGCATCCTGTTTTTCTAACTAGGGTTGTGGTTTAGCAAGTAATAATAATAATAATAATAATAATGATAATAATAATAATGAATAGTAAAAATATTACTACATGGTGGACGGTAAACTTGGGAAGATCTGACTACAAAGTATGGCCAAAATTAAGAAAATTTTTATAAACTTGGGAAGATCTGACCACAAAGTATGGCCAAAATTAAGAAAAAATTTTGTAAACTTGGGAAGATCTGACCACAAAGTATGGCCAAAATTAAGAAAAAATTTTGTAAACATGGGAAGATCTGACCACAAAGTATGGCCAAAATTAGGAAATATTTTTTGTAAACTTGGGAAGATCTGACCACAAAGTATGGCCAAAATTAAAAAAAAATGTTGTAAACTTGGGAAGATCTGACCACAAAGTATGGCCAAAATTTAAAAAAAAATGTTGTAAACTTGGGAAGATCTGACCACAAAGTATGGCCAAAATTAAAAAAAAAATGTTGTAAACTTGGGAAGATCTGACCACAAAGTATGGCCAAAATTTAAAAAAAAATTTGTAAACTTGGGAAGATCTGACCATAAAGTATGGCCAAAAATTTAAAAAAAAAATGTTGTAAACTTGAGAAGATCTGACCACAAAGTATGGCCAAAATTAAAAAAAAAAAAATGTTGTAAACTTGGGAAGATCTGACCACAAAGTATGGCCAGAATTAAAAAAAATGTTGTAAACTTGGGAAGATCTGACCACAAAGTATGGCCAAAATTTAAAAAAAAATTTTGTAAACTTGGGAAGATCCGACCATAAAGTATGGCCAAAATTTAAAAAAAAAAATGTTGTAAACTTGGGAAGATCTGACCACAAAGTATGGCCAAAATTTAAAAAAAAAAATGTTGTAAACTTGGGAAGATCTGACCACAAAGTATGGCCAGAATTTAAAAAAATGTTGTAAACTTGGGAAGATCTGACCACAAAGTATGGCCAAAATTAAAAAAAAAAAAAAATTGTAAACTTGGGAAGATCTGACCACAAAGTATGGCCAGAATTAAAAAAAAAATGTTGTAAACTTGGGAAGATCTGACCACAAAGTATGGCCAAAATGAAAGAAAATGTTACAAAGAATTTAAGATGAATTGATGGAAAAATTGTGTCAGAGGCCAAGATTTGGTAATTTTATGGAAAATAAAGTTTTTAGTCAACAATTTAAGAAAGAGTCAGTTGCTGAACACCAATCTTGGTGAAAATATTCTAAATACCTTACGGCAGAATAAAAGAATAAAAATATTCACCCCAAATAATCAGACCCTCTGAAATGATGAAAGATTTTCAATATATAACAACTTAAGCAACATAACACGAAATGGACACGATATATTTCTAAAAATCGTTTTCCTCAAAATGGAATTTGCAGTTGACAGTGACAACATGTTGAGAGTTTCAAGGAATTACAGAGCATTTTATGGGGGTTTAGGTAATGTAGAAAAGTCTTCAAAAGTGAAATTGTGTGCAAGATATGAGTTGAATGGCAATGCAGATGTAAGGATATTTGAGAGACGATGGTAAACCCTAACCCTATGTGTAGGTGCTTGAGCTGTCAATGTAGGGGAAGTATGCTGCACCTGATAATCATAAGTAATAAGGTAACTGAACTATGAATGCCGGTGACACACACATTATATATATATATATATATATATATATATATATATATATATATATATATATATATATATATACATACATACATACATACATACATACATACATACATATATATATATATATATATATATATATATATATATATATATATATATATATATATATATGGTGTCCGGACAATTCAGTACAGCGGCATAGCAGACCAATTGTTCAAATTGGTCTAAAAGCACCAAAATTGGCACACATGTAGATTAATATATTCTAAACATTTTTGGATATGGAGGCATTCAAGATTAGCCCTTAGGAAGATATGGCGGCCATTGTTCAAAATGGCCGCCATTTAACATTAGCGTCATTACATAGACTTCATTATGTGTCGTTAGTTTGGTGCTAGATGGGCCAAAATTCCCTTTTTTTACATCAGAATTAACATCAATAAATGTTTAACAGATATTTAGATGAATCTTCTCAAAAATGGCCCCCAAACTGGCCGCCATTTTGTGGAAAAAGTGGACATTTGATGAAGATTTCAATACTCAATGACATAATACCTCTAATAACCAGTACCTGATTTCAGGAACACACTTTAATTGCTCAAGTTGCTTTTTTATTTCAAATTGCTGGCAAAATTGCTAGTCAAAATAATACACAGAGTACGGGAAGTTTACAGTATGGTCAGATTGTAGTTATATAGTCGACCAAAAGCCCAGTCTCTAGGCACAGTACTTGTGTAATCCTGCAGTACATACATGTAATACAATAACGTAGATTTTGCCACACTATGTTAATTATGATTCCGAACTTTTCAAATCTGGTCACCAGAATTATGAATGTCTACAGATCATAATGTTGGTTAGCAAGTTTTCTGTCCCAATCTACTGGCATTCGCCTTCACAGAAACATAGACCAGTGCATTGCAGTGAAGCGTTCTTGCACTTGCAGCGGTTTTTGCAGCCTTTCTTGCATCCGCAAGACACCAGCTCATAGCAGGCCTTGGATGCCTCAGGGAGTGTGGTCCAGAGTGGTGTGTAGAGCCCATCATCACTCCGATGCCAGCCCCAGTCTGTTGGTGGAGGGAGCACGGGCGTTGGTACCAATGCCTGGCCCCAGACATGACCATCCTGAAGGGCAGATCTCTTCACATGCTGCTCCAGAGCAGCGTAGGTTGGCGGGATGTTCTGAACAGAGTTCGTCTTTGCAAAGAGCTGCTTTCTCGCCTTGTTGACGTCCTTGCATTTGCTTGTGCGGTCATACAGGAGTATGACAAACCTCTCGATGACATGCATTGTATCCTCTTGGATGCTTGTGGGTGCATTTGCCAGACTCAGCAGGGCATCAGTGAGTTCTGGCAGCGTGTTCCATGTTGCCCAGGCAGATTTCTTCCCATGTCCGACGAAGGCTGACACAGTATCACACCCTGTGATGGCATGAAACATTGGAAGAGCACATGCCTTCTCTGGACCAAGGGAGGAAGCTATTTCATGGGCTGCAATGTAGCGGTAGTTCTTGCCTGTCCCAAAGGCTACCCAGAGTTCGTCTCCAGCTGGTAGTTTCTGGACTACCATCACTGCTAGGACCACGACGTCACTGTCTACTGTTCGAACCTGTATCTGGTGGTGACCATGTTGTGCAGCATGTGCTACATGTAGCATCATGCGGGTGTCTGCCTCTTCTTGGTTGCATGGTGCGAGTGAGTTGACATCCTCTTGCTGTGGAACACAGATCACCTGCTCCCCATCAGTGACGACCAGTTCCTTGCCTTCTTCTTGAAAGGACTCTGCAAGCATGGTGGAGAGGTAGCTGAAGAGCTCCACTTTGTTGCTATCAACTCGCAGGAAACTTTGCCAATTTCCTGGTATGACTGCTGAGTCGACAACACGCCGACGTACTCCCTTTCCACGCTGTTCTCTGGTTGATGCCTTCAGGGAATCTGCTCTGTAGCTGTCCCACACAAGGTCAAGACGTGATACATGTTGGAAACGTTGTACAACGTATGGGATGAACACTTGTTGTGCATATTCCTCGAACGTGTTGGCAGTACCCGGCTTCAACATCTGTACGATTACTGCTCCATCGAGGACAACAGCAGTGACAGTAGGAGCTTCAAACTGAGGCTCAGCATGGCCTTCAAGGCACACCAGCAAGTCACTCTTGCTCCCTAGGTACAGTCTCCCTCCGTCAGATAAAGCTGGAGGGCATTGCTGATTTTCATGCCTGAAGAACTCTTCTAGATTCCCATCACGGGTCTGGCAGCCGATATATAATCGTGCGAAGAGCGCAACATCATTCTTCAGAGATTTGACCTGTTCTTTTCCTTTGGGTATATTGGGTCCTCTCTTGGTCGCAAACAGTGGTAGCTTGTTCCGGTGGATTGCCACCTCAATGGACTTGGTTCTGTCCACGATGCATTCCTTTGAGAATGCTTCAAACTGGTCTTGGCCAATCTGCTTGGCGTTACGGACTGTTTCTATGACTGCAGGGTCTGCG
>NC_090754.1:50651487-50653987 GCF_036898095.1 Palaemon carinicauda
TAAACTAAATGTATATATATTTATATATGTATATATTAAATATATTATATTCATATAGTTATACATGATATATACATATATATATATATATATATTACATATATAACATTTATGTATATATAAAAAATGTAGATATATGTATTATATACAAATTATAATATATGTATATATATATATATATATATGTATATATATGTATAACTATATGCATATATAGGTGTGTATATTACATATATACAATATATATACATATATTATATATATATATATATATATATGTATATATATGTGCATTATATATGCACATATATATACATATATATACATATATATATATATATATATATATGTATATATATGTGCATATATATGCACATATATATACATATTATATACATATATATATATATATATATATAATATAAATATATACATATATATACATATATATATTTATATATACATATGTATATAATATAGATATATACATATATAAATAAATATATATATATGTATTCATATATAATATATATATATATATCTAAATATAATGTATACATATGTATATATGTATATATATAAATATATATATATATATATATAAATATATATATATATATATATACATATATATATATATATATATATGTGTGTGTGTGTGTGCGTGTACTGGTACATATGATATACGCATACATATACATGTATACATAATTCTATATACAGTATATATACATATGATACATGACACACATCACATATACAGTATATGTCTGTATTTATATATAGTGTTTATATTATGTATCTCAAGGCTAATTTGAGAGCTGTGGATCCCTTTGCCAGGAAGGTATGTTCCTCCCTTAAAGCAATAGCAATCACATACTTTACCCTGGGGAGATTTGGATTGGTAAATTTGGGTCATATTAAATGAGATGAAATGAAGGAAGCAGAGAGTAATGCCCACAGTTTACCTCACTCACTATACGGTATGTGGTCACTCATAGAAAGTGTGGGTGTCTCTCAATAACATTCAATGAGGGTTACTGCTTGTATGGCCTCCATCAAAATGCAAAAAACAAACCAGAAAAAGGGGAGCACTACGTTTTGGGGTTTTTGACCAATTTTTTGGTTATCTCAGTGTTATCAGGTGTATGAGGACAGAGGAGATTATGTAAAGAATAGACCAGACTATTCGGTGTATGTTATGGGCAAAGGAAAATGAACCGTAATCAGAGAGAAGGATCCAATGTCGTACTGTCTGGCCAGTCAAAGGACCTCATAACTCTCTAGCAGTTGTATCTCAACGTGTTGGCTGGTGCCATGGCCAAACTATATACAGTATATATACACACATATATACACAAATACACACATTAATATACATACATATATACACACACACACATATATATATATATATATATATATGAGAGGAGAGAGAGAGAGAGAGGAGAGAGAGAGAGAGAGAGAGAGAGAGTCAAATGTAACAAGTATCGCCCATTCAATCTTTGACTCCAAATTGGGATGGATACTCGCCATCTTTATATGAAGCCCTTTTCTATCTACTTATATACATTTTCGAATCTGGCTGAGATCTCACTTCATCTGAATCAACCTCTATAGAGGACCTTACATCACAGGAATCTCTCAATATAGGCCCCCAGCCAGGATGAGGCGAGGGCCTCTCACAAGTCTTAGGCTGGTCTTTGGGTGCCGATTTCTCATGTCGAGATCTCTTCAGGGTTACATCTTCAGGTGCTTCACAGAAGCGGGGGATGCCAGGAAAGGAAGGGCAGATTGGATGAGAAGGGCTGGGGGTGGGGGTGGGGGTGGGGGTGGTGTCAGAATGCAATGACCTCCGTACAGGCAGAGGGAAGAAGAGAAATGCAACGGAGGGTAGAGAAGGAAGGAAGGGAAGGAAGGAAGGAAGGAAGGAAGTAGGGGATCCAGAAAAAGATGCGAGTTCGGAAACAGACAAAAGAAATGGATGTCTTATTAAAGTTGCGCTGCTGTTAAGAGAAGGAAGTGGGAATGTTAAAATAGGTTAGAGATTAAACAAACAGATGAAAATAGGCACTACCAGGAAAATAATGTCGAAGAAAATTGCATTAAAAAGTCGCGGATTTAAGATGATAGGTCGACAGATTGCAAATTTTAGAAATGCAATGGCGAGAGTAAAAGGAGGAAAAATCTCTCTCTCCCCCCCTCTGTCTCTGTCTCTGTCTCTGTCTCTGTCTCTGTCTCTGTCTCTGTCTCTGTCTTTATATTATATATATATATATATATATATGTATATATATATATTATATATATATATACCACACACATAAATATGTATGTATGTATGTATATATATTATACTATATATATGCAGGGCCCATATTGTTATTATTATCATTATTAAATTTATTAATTATTACTTGCTAGCCTACAACCATGGTTGGAAAAGCATGATGCTGTAAGCCCAAGGGCTCCAAAAGGGAAAATAGCCCAGTGAGGAAAG
>NC_090754.1:50658987-50683987 GCF_036898095.1 Palaemon carinicauda
TCCTTTACATGGAGGCCATATTTCTCAGACTGCTTATGGTTGGTCAACAGCGTCAGCTGCATTTAGAAAGCATCTTTCAGTATGAGTTGTGTGCTGTCCCTTCCTCACTCATTGATGAGTATAGCTGTTTGCGTAAGGGCAACAAAGCTGTACTTGCCAGACGTCTTGGTGTACTACAGTAAAACCCAATGTCTCCAAACACCATTACTGTAGATACACAACAGCTGCTTAACCACAGTGCATGGCCTCTTAGTGCTAATGCATCTATCCTTGTTGAGAGTATTAAGCCCCATGTTTCACTCTACCCTCCTGATAGTGTTAAGATTCTAGTCTTTGACAAGTATCATGATCTATCAGCCACAGACCATGAGAGAAGGCGACGTGGTGGTGAAGGTAGCACCAACTACAACCTGACTATCAGCCGTCCACTCCCAAATAGAGACGCCATTATGAAGAACAAACTCAAAAAAATGCAGCTGTCTAGAGTACTATCCTCTGTCAACATGAGAGATAAAATAACGGTAGAAAGTCAAGACGACGGCTGTTTTTTACATGATGAAGCTGATGTCACAATGATAACATACTTCTTGAAGGCAGCCGAGTGTAACAGAGTAGTCAGAATCCTCAGTGATGATACGGATGTCTTAGTACTGCTGGTTTACTGGGTTTGGAAAAGTCAACTACACCATACATGTAAAGTTCAGATGGAACGTTGGAATGGAGACATTGTAGACATCAATGCAACCAGTGAGAAACTTGGTCCTAAGTGTTTGCAACTGTTAGGAATGCATGCGGTAGGTGGTTGTGACACAGTGTCCTTTCCATTTAACAACGGAAAAGTCAGTGCTCTCAATGTCTCGCAGGTAGGAAACTTCCCTGGATTGTCTGAGATACTGGGTGAGATAGATGCCTCAGAAAGTGCCCTTTTGCAAACAGGCCAACAGTTCTTTACAACATTATATGGCCAACCATCAGAGACCTCAATGAATGCGGCTCGCTACAGGATGTATACAAAGAAGAAAGGAAAACCAATGCGTATCATGGCCCTGCCTCCTACAGACGCCAACCTTCTGCTCCATGTACATCGAGCACATCTCCAAATGATATTATGGAAAGCAGCTGATCAGCAAGGCCCTCCAACAGTGGACATCAGTAAGTTCGGATGGCAGGTGAAGGATGGAGTCCCAACACCCACATTAGCTGCTGATCCTCCAGCTCCTCCAGGCCTAATTGATGTTCTCAGTTGTGGTTGCAAAGCAGAGGGCAAGGCCTGCAGCTCTACAGCCTGCTCTTGTCAAAGGACCCAGTTATCCTGCACTTTTTACTGCATGTGTGGAGGCACAGACGGATGTCGTAACCCATTCACAGCAAGTGATCAAGCAAATGAAAAGGACAGTGACCATTCTGAGGATGAGTCAGACACTGACTAGCTTAATTGTTTTGTGCTAGGTTCGCATGAAATGTTAACTTTTGCCTTGTTTGCATGTTTTATCAATGTCCTGAATTAGAATGATACAGTCACATTGGCTGGGATGCATTTTTTCTTTCAAGAGATAGATCCGGATGTGTGTCAACGTGTCCAGTATTACATATTTTTACATATCATATTAGTAAGGTGTAGCAGAGATATGTACAAGATTCGAGATGATGTAGTATCAGATTCCCAGTGTCACTTGCAACACCTAGGAGAAGGTTTTTATCTAGACAGTATAGAGTATGAACATAAGCATTACCTTTTAACTTGAAAGAACCATTTGTAATATGTTCGAATTTCATTTACTTCTATAAGATTTGAATATTTTTCTCAAAAGGTCTGCGCAAGTAAAACTACACATTTTACAACTGTTTTTGTGTCATTAATCTCTGACCATAAAAAACATGGGTATAGACATTCCATATGACAAGTTATCTTGTCAGTTTCTGGAGATATTGAACAAAATAGAATTTTATATAATGGCGGCCAAAATTTGCATATTCCAGCATTTGCCCAAACTTGTCAAGAGGACAGCCCATTTGAAATACTTCACAAACAACATGGCATTACAAATATACCATAATACCTTGTACTATAGAAGATTCATAGGTCCACAATGGAAATCATATAGGTGGCAAATTTCCCCAACCGCCTTCCGACAGCCCTTTCCTCAATACTACGCCTATATATTCATAGCTTCCATAAGTTTCGTCAAATGTTAAAAAATATAGACAAATAAGATTGTTTAAAGGAAAATATATGCATACAAAAGAATAAAGCATACTTGGCAAAAATAAAATGAAAAGTAACAAAAATAAATTTGATAAAATAAAAGCTTGAGCAGTGTTCCAAGAAGTACACAAGTAACAAGCATCTGTCAGAGTGTACTAAGCACACAAGTACACAACTGCTTCTTCCATCCAAGATAATTGTTTACCAAACACAAATGGTTAAAACATGAATTCGATTCTTCGTCTGGTGTTAAATGCAGGAGGCTGCAGTGTAATCATAACGATTAGTTTATAATTCAAGTTTTCATTAAGTAGGGAGAAGGAGAGAGAGAGAGAGAGAGAGAGAGAGAGAGAGAGAGAATTTCACCATCTGTCAGTGAATGGCATACAAATGCATGAAGGTTTTTTTTTTCTCTTTTAAACAGATAAAGCCAAAGTAATTTCATTTACCATAATTTATAGAATAATTCATAACCTTTAAGGTTTGGGGCTAAAACGAAAGCGTAACGCTAAAACCCCTTTTCAATTAAAGACTGCACTTCATTACACAAACTGTCAAACGGAAGGGAAAAAAAATTAAAAATGCTTAAAATCAAACTCTCTCTCTCTCTCTCTCTCTCTCCTCTCTCTCTCACCTTACCTAGCTTTTCAGAATTCAATTACGATAAAGTATGAAAAAAGTAATTTAAAACTCCAAGCTCTTTTGCGGAATTCTTTATAGCAGAACCCATAAAAAAATATGAACATTCTAAAGATTTAACAATTTCCAAGGGAAGTCTACATTCTTACAGGTCTCTGAAACCCCGGATAAAAGAGAGGGAAGAGCCGGTCAGGTTCCATACCTCGTGATAACTATACCATATTTAAAAATCATATTTTAAAGTACATTAACCTACGTACAATCATATAAAACACAATTACCCACATAATAAATAAAATCTTGGTTTGAAATTTGACAAAACTAATCCAGGTGTGTGTGTATGTGTGTACATATCACTAACTAGAGGGGTACTCAGTAGAGCGCAGAACTCCCCTGCAACATGACAAATTTCGTAGATAATTTGTATTTTTCCTACCATACAAACCTTTGCTATTTCCATGGGGTAACATTTGGCGGAGCTGAAATGACGAGCCATTAAAATTAAACGAGGGTTAACTACCCCCTTGCTAATTAGCAGGGGTAGGGAAGGGGTAGCTAGCTACCCCTTCCCCCCTCACACACTGTGAATAGCTCAATTCACTTAAAGGTAGGACTTGACTTGGGGGTCAGGGCTGGCGGGTAACATTTGCGTAAATAGCAAAGGTTTGTATGGTAGGAAAAATACAAATTATCTACGAAATTTGTCATTTGTTCCGTAACCCAATACAAACCATTGCTATTTCCATGGGGTGACTTACCCTTAGGAAGGGCGGAAAGTCCCCAGCCTTCTGGCTTCGGCTTTACCCGGGGACTCCAATTCCGAGTTGTAGAACTCAAGGAACGGGAGTCCCTAACCCTCGCACGCTGTCATGTTTGACCATCGTGCGGCCTACTAGGATGTGTGTGAAGGAGAATAACGTGACTCGTCCTAGGCAGTTGACCTGGAGTTCTTTATTGTGGAACTCTAGGCTAGGACGTTCCCAATACCACCTCGTCAGGGTATGGGGGACGCGACAGTATTAAGGCTAATACTAGGAGCACAAGGAAGCATGGTTTACCTGCAGAGGTTGAGGTCAGCTGCGCAAAGACCTGGATGCTGCTATCCCCAAGAGAGGGGAGAATGAAGAAAGAAGTATGGGCCAGACATACTCTTTCATTCACGCAGACTAAAACCGGGTAACAATGCCCTCAACCTTCTGCTACTTGTCCAATAAGGAGCCTGAGGTTAGACCAGCTGTTGTGCAGCCACCACAGGACCGATAGAAAACGTATCGAGGTTCCTGTGGGTCACGTCCTGCAGGTAGTGGGCTGTGAACGTCGTCTGACGTTTCCAGACCCCGGCTTGTAGAACCTGCGTCACAGAGAAGTTTCTCTTGAAGGCCAGGGAAGTAGCATCACCCCTGACGTCGTGAGCTCTGGGACGACATGACGGAGGAGAGTCGGGATTCAAGGTGCTGCTAATCACCTTGCGAATCCATGAAGAGATGGAGTTCTTGGTGACCCTCCTCTTTGTCCTCCCTATGCTCACAAACAAAGCTTGCACATGAGGACGGGCTGCAGCTGTCCTTTTGAGGTAGCGCCTCAGACTCCTGACTGGGCACAGTAACAGATGGTCTGGGTCACTTGTTACAGAACGTAGACTCGTTACCTTGAAGGAGTGGAATCTTGGATCCGAAACCCCAGGGTTTTGAGTCTTAGCAATGAACTCAGGGACGAACTTGAACGTTACCTCCCCCCATCCCCTTGAATGGGCAACGTCGTAGGAGAGACCATGAAGTTCACTTACTCGTTTGGCCGCGGCCAACACGAGTAGGAACACCGTCTTCCACGTTAGGAGGCGATCAGACGCCTGGCGTAATGGTTCAAAGGGAGCTCTTTTCAGAGCCCTGAGCACTTGAACCACGTTCCAAGGAGGGGGTCTGACTTCCGACTGGGGCAAGTAAGCTCGTAGTTGCGTATGAGTAGAGAAAGTTCCAACGAAGAGGAAATATCTACTCCTTTCAGCCTGAAGGCTAAGCTTAAGGCTGAGCGATAGCCTTTCACCGCCGAGACCGAAAGGCGCATTTCCTCCCGAAGATATACAAGGAACTCCGCTATTGTTGGAATAGTGGCATCGAGCGGAGAGATACCCCTTCCACGACACCAACCACAAAAGACTTTCCACTTCGCCTGGTAGACGCTAGCAGAGGATTCTCGCAGGTGTCGAGACATCCTGTCTGCAACCTGTTGAGAAAATCCTCTCTCCGTGAGGAGTCGCTGGATAGTCTCCAGGCGTGAAGCCGAAGCGAAGCTACGGCCTTGTGGAAGATGTTGCAATGTGATTGTCTGAGTAGCTCGTGACGTGGAGCGAGTTCTCTTGGGGGTTCCGTTAGGAGTTGCAGAAGGTCCGGGAACCATTCCGCATGATGCCATAGCGGAGCTATGAGAGTCATGGAGAGGTTGACCGATAGGTTGGCCTTGTTGAGCAACCTTCTCATCAGACAAAAAAGTGGGAAGGCATAGACGTCCATATTGTCCCACCTGTGTTGAAATGCATCCTGCCAGAGAGCCTTGGGGTCCGGGACTGGAGAGCAGTAAAGGGGCAGCCTGAAAGTCAAGGCTGTCGCAAACAGGTCTACAGTCGGGGAACCCCACAAAGTCAGGACTTTGTTGGCTATCTGAGGATCCAAAGACCACTCGGTACTCACTATCTGCGTCGCCCTGCTGAGGCTGTCGGCGAGGACATTCCTCTTGCCAGGAATGAAGCAAGTTGACAGTGAGATCGAGCGGGTTTCAGACCATCTCAGAATCTCTACTGCAAGATGGGATAGCTGCTGCGAGAAGGTACCTCCCTGCTTGTTGATATAAGCCACTACTGTGGTGTTGTCGCTCATCACCACCACGGAGTGGCCCGCCAGGATTTGTTGGAACTGTTGAAGAGCCAGAAAAACGGCCTTCAATTCTAGCAGGTTGATGTGGAGGCACCTTTCCGATTCTGACCAAAGGACTGAGGCTCTTTGGTTCAGAATGAGGGCCCCCCACCCTTGATTTGACGCGTCCGTAAACAGAGTCAAATCTGGGGGGAGGACGAGAAGATCTGCTCCTTTCCGTAGGTTCTCATCGTCCAGCCAACATCGAAGATCCGCCCGTTCCGAAGGTCCTATGGGAACTAGGAAGTCCAGGGAATCGTTTCCCTGATTCCATCGTGACTTCAGCCGCCACTGGATGGATCTCATCCTGAGGAGGCCGTTTGGAACAAGACGAACCAAAGACGATAGATGGCCTAAGAGACGTAACCACAGTTGGGCTGGAAGCTCTTCTCGTCTGAGGAAAGGTTCTGCTACCTTCCTCAGCCTTGCTATCCTTCCGTCTGATGGAAAGGCTTTGTGGAGAATCGTGTCTAGTTTCATGCCTAGGTATACCAGTTTCTTCGTAGGGCACAGAGAGGACTTCTCGAGATTTACCAAGATCCCTAGATCTTGGCAAACTTCCAGAAGCCTGTCTTGGTGTCGCAGAAGGGTCGACTCCGAGTCTGCCAGGATTAGCCAGTCGTCCAGATAACGAGGGAGACGGATGCCGTTCCTGTGAGCCCACAACGAGATCAGAGTGAACACCTTGGTGAACACCTGGGGTGCCGTGGAGAGACCGAAACACAGCACTTTGAACTGGTAGGCCTTACCGTCTAGGCTGAATCTTAAGTACTTCCTGGAAGACGGATGGATGGGGATCTGGAAGTACGCGTCCTTCAGATCCAGAGTGCCCATAAAGTCTTGTGGTTTCACTGCAAGTCTGACCGTGTCCGCTGTCTCCATACTGAAACGAGTTTGTATGACAAACTTGTTTAGTGCTGAGAGGTCGATGACCGGTCTCCAGCCTCCAGACACCTTCTTTACAAGAAAGAGTCGACTGAGGAAGCCTGGGGAGCCGTCGTCGACCTCCTGGAGAGCATCCTTCTTGAGCATGGTCTCGACTTCTGCCGGGAGGGCCAACCCCTTTGGTGGTCCCAAGGCATAGGAGTTCAACGACACTGGATTCGCTGTCAGGGGAGGTAGAGATGTTGTGAACGGGATGCGATACCCTTGACCGATCACAGAGACCGTCCAAGGGTCGGCCCCGAGTTGCTGCCACCTCTGCACGCAACTTTTTTAGGCATCCCCCCACAGGTGGACACGCGGGGGGACTGCCACTCCCAGTGTTTGCGACCTTTGCCGCTTCCTCTAGGAGTTCTACCCCTAGAGGACTTGCCACGTCTTGTCTTTCAACTGAAAGGACTGCGGCTTAGACACGCTTGTCTTAGCTGCCGGAACCTGCTTAGGTGTCTTGCGAGCCTGATGTTGACGTTGTTGTTGAGGGGCTGGAGGTTATAGGGCCGAGATGTCAGGGCCCTTTGGAGGAGAGAGTCCTGGTTCGATCTCCTCCACCTCTCAGCCGTCTGCTCAATGTCACGAGGCTCCAGTAACTCCCCTTCAAAATTAGAGGAGTGTCTGAGCCTGCTGACGTCTGCAGTGGGGATCTTCGGATGGCACCTCTCGGACACTGAATCGCGTCTTTTGAGGATCATGTTGGCCCACAGGTTAGTGACCTGGTGGGCTAGAAACTCAATAGAGCGAGAGCCCGAGAAGAGGAAGGTCTCCAAAGCTTTCCTATTGCTCTCCTTGGACAGATCCTCGGATCGCAATAGGATGCCCAGAGACCCAAGCCAGAGATCAAGCCACGAAGTTGCCTGCATGGCACTCTTCGCGACTTTTCCCAGGTTTTGGGTCTCTGACGCTGCAAACGTCACCTGCCGGGTAGAGAGCTTCTCGAAAGAAGTTCCCTTTGCTAGTTCTTCCATGGAATGATGGAGTGGGAGAGACATGCAAGACTCCCCGTCGATCTCGAAATACCTCCTCTGTTGGACTAGAGGAGGTGGGAGAAGTTTGAACCCGGCAGAAGAACGTCCTGAGGAGGCCAGACCGGAGAGTTGAGCTTTGACCTTGTCTCTGGCGCATTTCCCCCCTTTAGACCAGGGCAAAGCCACACTAGTCTTGGGGGGCTTCTGGACACCAAAGACCTCGTCAAGCACAGTGTCTTTCCCCTCGCGAGGGGCTGTCTCCGGGTCCTTGATTTTGTTGAGCTCCCTCATCAATCCAAGGACCTGCCAGAACGCATGTTCTGACTCGCTGTGCTCTCCTCTTGGTGGAATGGCAGCTAAGTTTCCCATCCCCAGGAGGTCTTCTTGGGAACATCTGGCGCGCAGGCGTGCGGGCGTTGGCTGGACAGGAACAGGAGATTCCTTGGGGAGCGTGGGCGCGTAGGAGCACGGACTCAAGAAAGAACATGTGCGCGCATGTGTGAATGCGCGTAGGCACGCAGGAGTGCTGGTGCGCGGGCGCTCAGACTCTTGACTAAGTCCAGAAGCGCAGGAGAACGTCGGCCAGAAGAGCGCGTTTAGCGAGCGCCCTTCTTAGGGTCTGCAGGAACCAAGGCATGCGGACGTGAAGGGCGAGCTGCAGAAGATCGTGGGCGCGGTTGCGCCAAAATAAGAAGGCGCTCAGCAATAGAAGGGCACGCAGGCATCAATGGGCGATCAGGAGAGCGCAAGCAAGGCAAAGGAGAACCCTTGCGTTCATCAGGACCAGGCGAGCGTGGGCGCACAGGGCGCGCATCAGGCACAAGCACAAATGAGTGCTTGCGCGCGGGCGAGTGCTTGAGCGCAGGAGAATGATGGTGCGCAGTGCGCGCATCAGGAAGGCACTGCAACTTCTCTGGAGGATGAGAGCGCCCAGGAGAGAGCTGGCGAGCAGGAGATTACTGGGGCGTTGGAGAGCGCTGCAACTTCTCAAGAAGATGAGAGCGCTGGCAAGCAGGAGATCGCTGGCGCGTTGGAGAGCGCTGGCGAGCAGGAGATCGCTGGCGCGTTGGAGAGCGCTGGCGAGCAGGAGATCGCTGGCGCGTTGGAGAGCGCTGGCGCATTGGAGCGCGCTGCAACTTCTCTGGAAGGTGAGAGTGCCCAGGTGAGCGCTGGCGAGCAGGAGAGCTCCCAGGTGAGCGCTGGCGAGCAGGATGGCTCCCAGGTGAGCGCTGGCGAGCAGGAGAGCGCCCAGGTGAGCGCTGGCGAGCAGGAGAGCACTCAGGTGAGTCCTGGCGAGCAGGAGAGTGCCCAGGTGAGCACTGGCGAGCAGGAGAGCGCCCAGGTGAGCGCTGGCGGGCAGGAGAGCGCCCAGGTGAGCGCTGGCGAGCAGGAGAGCGCCCAGGTGAGCGCTGGCGAGCAGGAGGGCACCCAGGTGAGCGCTGGCGGGCAGGAGAGCGCCCAGGTGAGCGCTGGCGAGCAGGAGAGCGCCCAGGTGAGCGCTGGCGAGCAGGAGGGCGCCCAGGTGAGCACTGGCGAGCAGGCGAGCGCCCAGGTGAGCACTGGCGAGCAGGAGAGCGCCCCGGTGAGCGCTGGAGAGCAGGAGAGCGCCCAGGTGAGCGCTGGCGAGCAGGAGATCGCTGGAGCGTTGGAGAGCGCTGTAACTTCTCTGGAAGATAAGAGCGCCCAGGTGAGCGCTGGCGAGCATTGGCGAGCAGGAGAGCTAGAGCTCCATTGCACGCAAGCGAGCAGGTGGCGCGCAGGGGAACCCTGCGTAGGCGCCCAAAGCACGTCAGCAGCCAGGAACGGCGAAGGGAGGTCTGGTAGGTGTAGGGGATCGCGAACGATCCGCAGGAAGTTGCAGTGACGATCCTCTCCAGACGAGACGGATCCTCCACAGGGGAGGAGACGAAGATCCAAAGAGGCGCCTCCTAACTCCCTTGTAGGGAGAAGGAAGACCTCTCTCGCGCAGAGGGCGAAGCGAAGGCGCCCTCTGGGTAGGAAGACGGGTCATCCGTCCTCTGAAGAGGAGTCTCTGTGGTGAAACTTCCCTCACGGGGAAGAAACACTTGCAGGAGAGACCGTAGGACTCCACTGCCCCCCCCCGAAGGAGACCGAGCCTTCCGCAACAACAGCAACAACAGCAGCAGAAGGCCTCCGAAGAGGAGTCTCTGTGGTGAACTTTCCTCACGGGGAAGAAACACTCGCAGGAGAGACCGGAGGACTCAACTGCCCCCCGAAGGAGGCTGAGCCTTCAGCAACAACAGCAACAAGAGGCCTCCGAAGAGGGATCTCTGTGGAGAGCTTCCCCCACGGGGAAGAAACACTCCTGCAGCTGCTCAGCCCCTTGAACGTAGCCGCAGATGCAACCGCTCAGCCCCAAGAGCATAGTTGCACAATATAAATTAAGGTAAGAGAAGTTTCCCCCGAAAGAGAAACAACTCAAAACCTGGGAAAGGAACCTCCCTCGGAAGGGAAGTGTCCCCACCCAAGGAGGCGAGCCTCCTGCGAGTTCTAAGATGAACTGAGGAGCTGTCGATATCACGGGAGGACTTCCAGGAGGAGACACACGCCCCTGACGAAGATCCAACCCACAAGACAGCTCTGCTTCGTAGACCCATAGGCAAACGAACAGCAAATCATTAACTGTGAAAAAAATGAACAGTAATTAGTTAACATTCATTCCCCCGGGAAGACTCCGAAGAGGAACCCGAGGGAAAAAACCCAAGAATTACATAACGGGCAAGCGCCCTCCACCTCACCTATACTCATGGGAAGGTGGGGGGTAGGGCGCTGGCGAAAGCTGTAACAAAACAGAATTAAACAGTTACGCTATGCCATTAAAAAAAGTTCACTAAAAGTAAGAACGAACAACCCCGAAGGGAAACGTTCTACAAACTGAAGTTAACAAAAAACAATTAGATTTATAACAAGTAATAAAAAAATAATTGTAAAGCACAGCGTTGCAACTCCACCCGCATAGAGGAGTTATGTAATAATTATAGTAAATGTAGTAAAGGTGAACGAGCTCCAGGAGATCGTGAACCATGAACTACTACTTAGAGGCCTGACTGCCGGCGGCCACACGGAGATATCGCACATACACACACAAGCGTGAACACTGAAAAGGAAACTTACTGATTTCCATACTAAGATATATACGTAAACATAAAATATGTTACATATATATATGAGTACAAGAAATGTAAGTAGTTAAGTAAAGACAAAACAACAATAATGGCTGGCCAAGCGAGGACAGGAACGGAGACGTCCGATCACTGTCCGAGCCAAAAGTGAATTGGGGTATTCACAGTGTGTGAGGGGGGAAGGGGTAGCTAGCTACCCCTTCCCTACCCCCTGCTAATTAGCAAGGGGGTAGTTAACCCTCGTTTAATTTTAATGGCTCGTCATTCAGCTCCGCCAAATGTTACCCCATGGAAATAGCAATGGTTTGTATTGGGTTACGGAACAAAGCTTATTTAATGACCTGTAACTCGACCTTGAACTTGACCTTTGACCTTAAATGTATTAATTGGCGAGAATTTTCATACACTTAAATATGAACCAAGTTTGAAGTCTCTGTGACAACGATGTCCAAACTTATGGCTTATTACGTGAATTGGGCATTTTGCTTGACCGTGACCTTGACCTTTGACCTTGACCTTCCAAAATTTAATCATATCCGGCTATTTACATAAGAGTTAATCCCTGCAAGTTTCATTACTCTACGACTAAAATTGTAGCCAGGAAGCTGTTCACACACACACACACACACAAACAAACAACCACAAACAGGGGGGTTAAACATAACCTCCTTCCAATTTCGTTGGCGGAGGTAATAAAAAAAACCGTAACACGAAATTCAATTAGATAATTATCTAACACAAAAAAATATATATAAAAAATACCTCCATTCCCACACCCACATGCAACAAAGAGACTTATATTTTTCCACCAAAAATTTCCCCACAGAAAAATATTGAATTAAATAATGTGATATTTCATGAATATTAAATTGTCTAAATCCTTAAATTCAGGCATTGGATCTCCTTAAGTATACCCGAAGTCTTTTGAAGGTTAAGAATTAATTTACCAGCACAGGATATCATCTAAATACAAATGATTATATTAAAACTTTAGTTTTCTTAATACTTACTACTGTCAATATTTTGAAGAGTCTCTACCTAACGCCTTCTGCTGCTGCTAAGTACTACGTAGCTCAATGTCTGAAAGAACAAATCAATATATTAAAAGGGCCAAAAACCGAATTTTTGAATACTTGAATTATAATCATACACTGTTAATACAAATCTGTCATTTTAATCGCAAATTTTCCATAAAAATATACCGTTTTCAGCCACATTTCTGTACAGTAAAGGCGACCGTAAATATTACCTTACTTTGTCATTAGATTTTACGGGTTGGTGACCGTAATATCACTCCTTTAAATCAATACATCAGTTTTTAAAACGATTAAAATCCTGGAATAAATGTTGCCGGGCATTTACAGTTTTTTAATGCAAACTAATAAGTGCAACTAACAACGTTATGTTATGATGTTCACTTAGGCCCTTCCCCCCTTGAAGGTATGATTTTGAACCTCGCTCGCTCTCGCTCTCTCTCTCTCTCTCTCTCTCTCTCTCTCTCTCTCTCTCTCTCTCTCTCTCTCTCCTGGGATTCGCCTTGACAACAGGGTACAATTAATGACCCCATTTAAGTCAAACGAGGAACATTGAGAGTATTCACGGCAAAACATTCGATTCTCTAACTACTACAGCAAGGCCAATAATATCAGGGAAGACGAGACCGAGTAACAAGAACGAGAAAGTTTGATCAGCGTAGTTACGCAACAGCCTGGTTCAACAATCCTATGGGCTATGGTTAACACAAGAAAGAATTGCGTATTCATGACAAACGCTTGTCTCGGTCGAAATCATTTGAATTTTGAACAAGGCTTTTATCTAATAGGATCAAGAGTGAGCAACAAAATTCACTCAAGAAGCCAAAACTATTTTTCACCTGGGAGTGCTGGCCAGCAAAATTACAATTTTCTAATGCTGAGCCTACGTTAGAGAAATGATCTGGATAAGTCAGTCCTTGTAATAAAGGCAACACAAAATATGCTCTTAAGACCTATGCAAAGATGATGATACTACAAAAAATTCATTTTTATACCCAAAATTAAATCAATCAATGAAACAAGACATAAGCGTATGAACGTTGCAAAATCCGAGAAGGAATCTTGTTGCAATCTTTAGTAGGGCAATGCGTAGGAAAGAATTTAAAAAGTCCAAATTGACCGCAACAGGGTTAAGCCATAACTGAGGATATCCCAACTATTTTCAAGGTAGAATTAAAGGATAAAAGTAAATATTAAGAATATCATCAATTTAGTTATGTACAGGTAAATTAAGCTTAATTCTAAAAATAGATATAAGCTTAGAAGCTTTGCAGCTATCTATTATTAGATAGAGTGGCTGCAAACTTATTTTGCGGAGCGAGCACCAAAGATAGCACGGGGGTGTACTGTAGGCAGTGATAGGATCTAGGAACCCACCCATTATCCTTTAGAAAGTCCTTAAAATCCTATTGCTTTAATATCAGACAAAGATAAAGCCAAATAGTTCTAGTGATTTGTAAAATAGAGTCATTAAATTGATCTTCGCTACTCTCGTCGGATCTTGTAAAGATGGATAACCCATGAGCCTGCTAAGGTTATCCATCTTTACAAGTTTGAAGAGTAGGTTATTCAACTTTACAAGTTGACTTATTCAACTTTACAAAAGGACCCTGGGGTTATTCATCTTTATATAGGTAGGTATTGGGTTATCTAGACTTCAAGGTAGTTATTATTTGTGTTTTGCTGTTATATTTTTAAGGATTGTTTATACCGGTAGTTAGAGTTAGTTATTAGTCGTTTTTGTTTGTTGTTAGTCGGGTAGTCTTTTCCTTTTTTGGTAACAAAGCAAGAAAGATCTCATTTTACCTTAATGAACAAGAAGTATAACACCCCAAAATGGATCGTGCTATTTATCAAAATATCGTTAAGCCTTTGCTAGTAGAAAATCCGCTTCCAGTAATATTTTGGATGAAGCAGCATGGACTTTTAAGAAGAGAGTTAAAGTGCCAGCACTGTGATAAGAATATGAAATGGACTAACCGTTCTGTACTACAACATAAATATGCATGGAAGTGCCAGTTCAAAGACTGTGTGAAATATCAGCAATATGAAAGCATTCGCAAAGGATCCTTTTTCTTCCGTTCCAAACTTTCATTGCAGAAGTGGGTTGAAGCTATTTTCTATTGGTGCGAGCAAACTAGTGTAACTCACTCGGTTAATTTTCTGAATCTTTCAAGAGTGACTGTCATTGATATCCATAATTTTTGTCGTGAGGTGTGTTCTAAATACTTCGAAAACAATCCAATCAAGCTAGGTGGGTCTGGTGTAACGGTACAGATTGACGAGTCTTGCTTTCGCATAAACCAAAATTTCACAGAGGACGGGCACCAATCAAACCCCTGTGGGTTTTTGGCATTGTGGATACTTCAACAACACCGTCGTTAGGATACATGGAAATAGTCGAGTCTCGAAACGCACATACACTCTTGCCAATAATTAGGAAAGTTGTTTACACTCAAACGGTTGTACATAGTGATCAGTGGAAGGCTTATTATAATATTGAAAAAGAACTAGGTCTCTCACATTATACAGTCAATCATTCGTTAAACTTTGTTGATAAAACTACTGGTGTGCACACGCAAGCAATAGAGAGCTATTGGAATAAAATAAAGGCACATATTAAAAGCATGCGTGGCTGTAAACGAGAATTCTTGAATTCTTATCTGCATGAATATATGTGGCGTGAAAGAAATAGCACTAATACATTTTTTTGCTTTTTGTGGTGCTATCGCTAATCAATACAAATTAAATTAGTTAAGATTTTATCGTTTTTGTTTTTATATAAATAGATTTCCCATATTTTATTTTATTCATTTATAACTTGCATTTATGTATTTATAAATAAATATTTGACATTTTACTTTTTGTTTTTGTTTCCATCATTTATTTTATTTAAGAGGTTACTCAACTTTACAAGTTCGATTATAAGGTTATTCAACTTTACAAGTTTGATTGTTGGGTTATTCAACTTTATAAGAGGTCCCATGGGTTACTCAACTTTACAAGATCCCTCTCGTCAAATACTTCGAGGTGTCTAAGTACACTTGGTGAAAAGACGAAATCTCTCTCTCTCTCTCTCTCTCTCTCTCTCTCTCTCTCTCTCTCTCTCTCTCTCTTTAAATACCTGTTCGCTAAATGTTTAAGGCTGTTACACAGTCTAGTCTCCATCTCTTTTCTGACTATAAATTAATCTAATTGTATGTAAATCAAGTCTCTTGAAGGCGGAGAGAGAGAGAGAGAGAGAGAGAGAGAGAGAGAGAGAGAGAGAGAGAGAGAGAGAGAGAGCCAATTATGCAAATTGGAAACCTGATATTTTGTTAGGTATACGCTGAATATAAATACTGCTTGCAGTAAACCACGTGAGGAGCACTGTAAACAAAACCCAAATCGCATGCGTGCGCGCGCGCGCACACACACACACACACACATGTATATATATATATATATATATATATATATATATATATATATAATTCTAGCTAAGCTACGTAATAGTTAGAAAAACGCGATGCCCCAAGTCCAAGGGCTCCAACAGAGAAAATAGCCCAGTGAGGAAATGAATTAAGGTTCTTTATAATTAAGCAACAAATGATTTTTAACTAGATCAAGTTTTCAATAATGTATTCAATAAGTTATTACAACTCTCATTGCTTCGATATTTGAAAAAAATACTAAATTTAATATTTGCATTTTGCCAGCAAAATAATTAGACAGTGTAAGTATATTAGATAATTACGAATGAAAATGTTGAAGATTACGTAGAAACGAGAAAGTATCTCTCTCTCTCTCTCTCTCTCTCTCTCTCTCTCTCTCTCTCTCTCTCTCTCTCTCTGCACACCTTGATATGAACCTAAGGACTGTATTACAGTATACACTTATGAACACACCTGCTACACAAATAGAATATATTCTCAAACAAGAAGCCACCCCCCCCCCTCCCCCTCTTCCCCTGATCTCTTAACGTATCAACGCTTCGAAACTTTGAGGAGTTTTGGCTATTTGGCCAGAGACCATTCCGAATTCAGGAGAAATATGAGAGAGAGAGAGAGAGAGAGTCTAAAACTAACAATTATTCTTCCTTATTATTTCCTAAAACAGTCGCAGTCAATCTCCTAATAATAATGAAATATAAAACATTAATTAATGTCACCTTTATTGACACTTCAGAAAAGTCACTTGCCGTCAAATAGAAATATTCTAATCAAGAAATTATAAAAAAAAAATTGAACCTCTAAAATGTAAAAGACTGGTAATTAATATATCTAAGATATTTGAATGAATGTATATCTGAAGTTTTATTAACTTTAATTATAAAGAAAAACAGGATTTTTAAAGTTATTGTTGGCAATTTCAATTATATGTAGATACTCGCAATTACTCAAGTTAAGTCTGACTGTTAGTCGCAAAGTTTAGAACTTGATTTTAACCAACAGATTTTTAACGAATACACTGTTGGGAAATTTAACCACAAATCCTATGGGGAAATTTAACCGAAAATCCTGTATGGGATTTAATCCCGAATCCTTGGGGGAGATTTTACCCTGAATCCTTGGGGAGATTTTACCCTGAATCCTTGGGGAGATTTTACCCCGAATCCTTGGGGAGATTTTACCCAGAATCCTTGGGGAGATTTTACCCAGAATCCTTGGGGAGATTTTACCCTGAATCCTTGGGGTGATTTTACCCTGAATCCTTGGGGAGATTTTACCCAGAATCCTTGGGGAGATTTTACCCAGAATCCTTGAGGATTTAACACTGAATCCTGGGGGATTGAAACATGAAATCTGAGGATTTAACCACGAAACCTTAGGGATTTAACAACGAATTCGGGGAATTTAACAACGAATCCTAGGTGGATTTAACCACGAATTCTGGAGAATTAACCACAAATTCTGGGAATTTAACCACGAATCCTACGAGGATTTAACCACGAATTCGAGGAATTTAACCACGAATCCTAGGTGGATTTAACCACGAATTCAGGAGAATTAACCACAAATTCTGGGAATTTAACCACAAATTCTGGGAATTTAACCACGAATCCTACGAGGATTTAACCACGAATTCGAGGAATTTAACAACGAATCCTAGGTGGATTTAACCACGAATTCAGGAGAATTAACCACAAATTCTGGGAATTTAACCACGAATCCTACGAGGATTTAACCACGAATTCGGGGAATTTAACAACGAATCCTAGGTGGATTTAACCACGAATTCTGGAGAATTAACCACAAATTCTGGGAATTTAACCACGAATCCTACGAGGATTTAACCACGAATTCGGGGATTTAACCACAAATCTGGGAATTTAACCATGAATCCTAGGGGAATTTAACCACGAATCCTAGGGGGATTTAACCACGAATCCTAGGGGGATTTAACCACGAATCCTAGGGGGATTTAACCATGAATCCTAGGGGGATTTAACCACGAATCCTAGGGGGATTTAACCACGAATCCTAGGGGGATTTAACCATGAATCCTAGGGGGATTTAACCACAAATCCTAGGGGGATTTAACCATGAATCCTAAGGGAATTTAACCACGAATCCTAGGGGAATTTAACCATGAATCCGAGGGGAATTTAACCATGAATCCTAGGGGGATTTAACCATGAATCCTAGGGGGATTTAACCACGAATCCTAGGGGGATTTAACCACGAATCCTAGGGGGATTTAACCACGAATCCTAGGGGGATTTAACCACGAATCCTAGGGGGATTTAACCACGAAACCATAGGGATTTAACAACGAATTCGGGGAATTTAACATCGAATCCTAGGTGGATTTAACCACGAATTCAGGAGAATTAACCACAAATTCTGGGAATTTAACCACGAATCCTACGAAGATTTAACCACGAATTCGGGGAATTTAACAATGAATCCTAGGTGAATTTAACCACGAATTCTGGAGAATTAACCACAAATTCTGGGAATTTAACCACGAATCCTACGAGGATTTAACCACGAATTCGGGGATTTAACCACAAATCTGGGAATTTAACCATGAATCCTAGGGGAATTTAACCATGAATCCTAGGGGGATTTAACCACGAATCCTAGGGGGATCTAACCACGAATCCTAGGGGGATTTAACCACGAATCCTAGGGGGATTTAACCACGAATCCTAGGGGGATTTAACCACGAATCCTAGGGGGATTTAAACACGAATCCTAGGGGAATTTAACCACGAATCCTAGGGGAATTTAACCACGAATCCTAGGGGGATTTAACCACGAATCCTAGGGGGATTTAAACACGAATCCTAGGGGGATTTAAACATGAATCCTAGGGGGATTTAAACACGAATCCTAGGGAGATTTAAACACGAATCCTAGGGGGATTTAAACACGAATCCTAGGGGGATTTAAACACGAATCCTATGGGAATTTAACCACGAATCCTACGAGGATTTAACCACGAATTCGGAGATTTAACCACAAATCTGGGAATTTAACCATGAATCCTAGGGGAATTTAACCATGAATCCTAGGGGGATTTAACCACGAATCCTAGGGGGATTTAACCACGAATCCTAGGGGGATTTAACCACGAATCCTAGGGGGATTTAAACACGAATCCTAGGGGGATTTAAACACGAATCCTAGGGGGATTTAAACACGAATCCTAGGGGGATTTAACCACGAATTCGGGGATTTCACCACAAATTCTCTATTTAACACCAAATCGTAGGACGATTTAACCTTGAATTCGCCGGATTTAAATACAAATTCTGGAGAGTTTAACCGCAAATTCTGGGGATTTAATCACGAATTCTGGAAATTAATAATATTGCTAAAACCTATCTTTGGCACCACGATTTTTAACTGGTTAACAAATCGAGATTGTTTCAAGAACAACTCAAATTGCCTGTCTTCTGAAAACCCTGGTTAACGAACATACTCGTTTCTCAAAGGAAAATCAACGTGTTTACGAAGGATATAAAAGGACTATGAATTGATATCCTAAAGTAAAAAATAGGCGTAATTGTTCAAAAATTTCTCTAAATGAATAATTCTATTAATGAATAAGAAATTACACCTTTAAATCAATAATAATTACACCATTTATGATTTAATCAATATATTCACACTTAATTAATGGCTAATATAAAAGCACTTTAATAATAACCTAATCATATCAATACACTTTAAAAAACGTAATTTTCATTGAAAATTCTCCGTAGAAAAAATATACCTCTCAGCCGTATTTTTTACTTTACTTTGTTATTATCTTGTATGGGATGGTGATCGTAATATCACTCCTTTACGTCAATATATCCATTTTTAAAACGATAAATGTCTAGCAACATTTATTCCAGGATTTTTATTGTTTATCTCTACGTAAAAAATAGAATGCAATCGGTATTTTTTTCAATTATATTATTATAACTTAATTACATCAGGAATAATTATTTTTTATTTCATGAATCTGTAATTATAAATAAAAAAAATACATCAGTAATATATAAATCAAATACACAAATAGACAGATCAGTTCGCTGTATTTATAAATTAACTAAGTCCGATTAATCATTATAATTAGCATAAATCCCACAGAGCATAAAAAGATTTTACAATTGAAAAAGGCAAAACCAAAGTAATGAATAACTTCAACTCTAACCTAAATTAATCGTGGATAAAAAAAGTCTAAATTTCGTTAGCCACTTGGTCCAACCATCAACTCTCTCACCTGTCAGTCACACCTTAATGATAGGTAGTTACTCAACGCCCCCCCCCCCCCCGCCCCCCCGTGACATATTTTCCAGTAATATATATTAAACAATTAAATGTACTTATTTCATATGTCTATGACCTCGTAAAATGGCTTACTGTTTTTCAATGACCTCAGATATAAGGTAATCCTTTCCAAGTGGGGATACCTTAACGTGGTGAAAGGGTTTGCGTGTCGCCATGAGCAGCAAAGGTGTTCTAGTCAGGGGCACCTATACTAGGTTGGTTTGCTGTGAGTGAAGACAAAAATCTCCTATCACCAATCCGTAGTGGCCAGCGTTATGATGAAAAATGGCCAGACCCCAGACATGGATAAAGACATGTCTGAAGCCTTTGTCCTACGCTGGGCTAGAAAAGGCTCCATTATATATATATATATATATATATATACAAGCAAGGATTACCCTCAATTGTGCAAGATTGCATCAAAGTCACTATCACACGATCGATTTTAACACCCCATTTCGCGAAATGTGAAATTAAATCAATAATAGAACAAAATCAAAGGATACGAATAACGTTTCATCAAGATACTGCAGCACAAAAATTTAAAAAGAAAAAAGTTAATAACCCATAATAAAGCTATTCACTGCTAGTATGATTAAAAAACTAATTGTTATCAAATCCTTAAACAATTTCAAAACAATCACATATCCTGGTCGACACTAGATTATAGTGAGATTTCATAAATTCTAACTTAAAAAAAATCTTAATAGATAATCATGACTTTCTTCAAAAGCTCTACAGCTTCCGGGGGCACAAAAGTTGACAGAAATAGAAATAAAAGTATGCAAACGAACCATCTGAACCCAAGGAAATACATTTCGTTTTATGCAAACCTGAAGGACTCAAAATCTCTTTCAACTGCGAGGCTAAATGGCCGTAGAAGCCTTTGTTGATAGCTGCTTTCTGCTGTCGCCTAAACGGAAGTTCTAGAAGGCCAATAACAACAGGAAATTTATCTTGTAATTATGAGACAATACGAGAGTTATCTATAACGTAGAAAAGTAGCAGACCAAATCCATGGAAATTACTAAAGGAATACAATTCCAACATCTCACCATTGACAAATTCTAAATGCCATGTCGGAACATTTCGCTCCATTTACCGACACAAATTATAATATTTTATTACCCGTATAGAATCTGATCACAGAGAGAGAGAGAGAGAGAGAGAGAGAGAGAGAGAGAGAGAGAGAGAGAAATCACGTAACAAAATACATCGATTGATTGTCTCTTTAAGACTCGATTCACTCCGAAGGGATAATGAATATTGTTGGAACCTCATGACCTGATAAAACAGCACAGGAGTTTTGTTTTTTACTAGCAAGGGTAAAAAATGGCGATCAATATAAAAGAAAAGAACATGGAAATACGAGACCTGTGTCTGATGATAACCTCTTAAAAAAAGACAGTCTAATATAACTGATATTGTTCAATAGAAAAGAACGAAGCATCACAAGTGGCCGAGTGAATGTTCACAAATTGATAAGAAAGGAGACATGGATGAAGACCTACACCACATTGGAATACCAGTGTTAAAAAAGAATAGTCATAATACTATATTGCTATGAGAGAGAGAGAGAGAGAGAGAGAGAGAGAGAGAGAGAGAGAGAAACACGGTCCTATAGCACCCTGACACCCAGCCCCCAAAACTCCCTTTGTGGGTCCATTTTCTCATTACGCCTTTCTTTTCCTCTGTCCCAGAAAAAAACCTCTTTCCCATTATAGGTCAAATTGAAGGGCATATATGAAAGAAGGCAATCACAAAATTCTAATTTCAGATCTCTCTCTCTCTCTCTCTCTCTCTCTCTCTCTCTCTCTCTCTCTCTCATGCATTATTCTGTGTTGCCACGAAGTGAATACGTGTTTTGCCCTCTCCATGAAACAATTCTGATTCACAGAGTTTTCTTTGACCTCCCTGAAGGTGCAGATTTTCTCTAAACTCTTTTCACTTAGCCTAGAACAAATAACGGTAGATTTGCTCATATAACCAGAATATTTCCTCCTTCAAATAGAAAATTTCGATATATCGTATACCATTCAAAACCTTTTTATCTATATTCTATTTCTGTTTCCATGGGTGAAAGGGGCATTCAAATATCCATGTACCATCTTATTTTTGTAGCGTATAAAAAACTATTCAAAACGATAGAGAGTTGCAAATGCTGACATTGTGTACATGGATTAGATTATATTAATTCATGTATGTAATGAGGTCCATCGCTAGGTCTTGGATGGCCATCCAGTACACATGTGAAAGACAAGAAGGGTGAAAATATGCATATGGAATTAACTGTCTAGATATATCACATTCTTGATGGTGACTTAAAGAATTGGAGAAAGGCTGCCCTATGTCTATGAAGGAAAATACTTGAAAGATGTCATAAACACGAAACACCCTTCCTCCTGAAGAGATGAAACCAGAGTTTTTTATTCCTCGACCAGATTAGAAGACGACCAATACTTATATCCCTGGTTATCTACAGAAAAAAATTAAATCTCAGTCATAACTCTTTACCAGATTGAAAAAAGGAACAAATATCCTTTCTCTCTTTGTCTTCGAATCCAGGAATTGGAAGATTCAGCTCATAAAATAAGCAAGATACGTCATTAAATAAATCAAAGGTATTACTATACACCAGAGAGAGAGAGAGAGAGAGAGAGAGAGAGAGAGAGAGAGAGAGGAGGAGGAAATTTTGATTCTGATGAAGGAAAAAAACAGCGAATAAAACATCAATTTGAAATGTATATCTCTATGATGACACCACTCGAGTTTCATTATTTGTTTTGCGTTATCCCAAAAGCATTTGAAAGTTATTTTTTTCTCATTTGGGTAATGGAGTGGTCATCTCTCCCTTAAAACAAAAGTTTGTTCCTTGAAACAATATCATACACCGATTAACAGTCAAGAGTTTTTGTTCAAAAGTTCACCGTATAAAATGACTACGTTCACGGCACTCGCTCCCGCTACACAACAAAATAATGGGAATTAATTGTCATGAATATAACATGGAAGATACAACCATGAATCCTATTTCCTAGAGATCATAATCCTTCGAAGTTCCATTCCAAGAAACGGCTTCATTAGAACAAGACATCTCGTTCGCAATAGACATTTACTTGTAATTAGAATGAACCAGCAATCTTTTAAAGAAATAAATTGTGAAATAATTTTTTTATAAGAGAAAGGCAAACTCGGATGAGAATAAAGCTACGAACAATTCCAAAGGCAGCAAGGAAGTTAGAAATGCACGATTCACCTCCGAAAGTAACACGAAGAATAATTTTAAAACAGTGAAAATACGTAAAAAAGTGAGTGAATGTGATTGATATAAAAAAAACAATACCCTCACAAAAAATATTTCTATAAAATATAACTTCAATTTACTCATTCATCCCGGAAATTCCATAACAGATGAACATTACATAGGCACACACTTAACATCTTTATATATATATATATATATATATATATATATATATACCGTATTTCCCGTGTGATAAGACGCTACAAGTGGTAAGACGCACCCTTTAATCAAGAAAGCAGTTTTAGAAAAAAAATGAAGATTTTAAAAACTTCTCAGCAGAAATCCCTGGTCAGCGACTCTAGCGTGATTATTGTCTGGCACAGTAACTTTTCTTATTTTGGGTGTATTATGAAATGTTTAAGTTAATATTTATCAGCTATAAGCCGATTATCCCAATTCTATTACATATTCTTATAAGAAACATCTAAATCAGTCGTAGTTTCCACCACAACTACACGTTTACTCATGTGCTTGAAGTTTCAAGTGTTGTTTACACGAAAACAGCGTTGCCAAAAGTTCTTTATAAAATTTTGGTAAAGATGTAAAATTCTAGTGATATATCCAAAACTCCTCATATACCCTATAAATATTCACACAAAATGTAGTTATTGATTATAGAAATCTATAAATTCTTTTAGGTGTATTACTTTCGCTACTGTTTATGTGATTCTGGGTCTAGTTACTTTTATGCTAACTTAGTAATACTGCACTCAACTAACAGAAGTTTTTTTTCCAAGGACGTATTCAGCAACTGTCTGTCTGTATTATTTCGGAACTCAGGCAACAATGTCATTATCAATATATTGCTTTATTACAATATATCAACAAAATATGAGAAAATAGATGTATACTCAATAAACAAATATGTCAGTGTCATGTCGTCTACTACGAGATCACTAGTTGGCATGTTTACTTGTGGAAGGGGGGTTAGCGAGTCATCAGCTGATTAACCCCCCCCCCCAAAAAAAAAAAAATAATAATAATTTGCTACTGTACTTCATTAAATGAAGTGCAATATAAAAATGAATTAATTTATATTGTATGAATGATAATTGTAGGTTTATATTCTATCTCTCGTGAGTTTGAGTGCTTGTATGTCAATAGTTTGGTGTTTGAGGTGTGTCAAACTCCCCTCTACAACTTTTTCTTAGTGTTAAGACGCAGGGTGATTTTGGGGGTAATTTTTCGTGAAAAAAGGTACATCTTATGACACGGGAAATACGGTATATACTATATATATTTATATATGTATATTATATGTATATATATATATATATATATATATATATATATATATATATATATATATATATATATATTATATATAATATACATATATAAATATATATGGTATATATATATATACATACATATATATATATATATATATATATATTTATATAGAGTATGTAATGTCTTTGGCTATCCAACAATTTGCATTTAGGAGGGACTACCTTAACCACATTATACTGTACATACATTTAGTATGTGAAACGTGTTTTTGTGTGTGTATATATATATATATATATATATATAATATATATATATATATATATATACATATATATATATATATATATATATACATATATATATATATATATACATATATACTACATATATATGTATATGTATATAGTTTATTTATACGCACATGTGTAACTCAATAAACCACAGTATTAAATAACGGTGTCTTCCAGTTTCTGCAGCATTGTTGTGCAATAGCAATGGATATCGTTTCACAAGGCTTCGTGAACCTGCAATAAACAACGAAAGGCAGAAAGGCAATTCACAAGTTACCGTCCAGAAAAGTGTAGTAGAGAAAGAGGATTTTCAGCATGAGATTTCCAAGAGAAATTGAACGGCTTAGCTAGGTAAGATTTTCAATGGCGACGTACCGTAAAGTACATTCTGAGCAGAATGAAAATGACATACTGGTAGAATAATAAAAATAAGTAATACTATGTTCAGAATAACGATTAATGTAAATGAAAGTAAATAAAATATATCTTGACGTCTCTGCATACTTCCAACCCCCGAAGTGAAGCTACCTGTTGCATGCTAGCCTGAAAACTCTCTTGGGCTGGCCCATCTTTCCAATATGCAAAGGGGCGAC
>NC_090754.1:50698987-50703987 GCF_036898095.1 Palaemon carinicauda
AGCTGCTGATCCTCCAGCTCCTCCAGGCCTAATTGATGTTCTCAGTTGTGGTTGCAAAGCAGAGGGCAAGGCCTGCAGCTCTACAGCCTGCTCTTGTCAAAGGACCCAGTTATCCTGCACTTTTTACTGCATGTGTGGAGGCACAGACGGATGTCGTAACCCATTCACAGCAAGTGATCAAGCAAATGAAAAGGACAGTGACCATTCTGAGGATGAGTCAGACACTGACTAGCTTAATTGTTTTGTGCTAGGTTCGCATGAAATGTTAACTTTTGCCTTGTTTGCATGTTTTATCAATGTCCTGAATTAGAATGATACAGTCACATTGGCTGGGATGCATTTTTTCTTTCAAGAGATAGATCCGGATGTGTGTCAACGTGTCCAGTATTACATATTTTTACATATCATATTAGTAAGGTGTAGCAGAGATATGTACAAGATTCGAGATGATGTAGTATCAGATTCCCAGTGTCACTTGCAACACCTAGGAGAAGGTTTTTATCTAGACAGTATAGAGTATGAACATAAGCATTACCTTTTAACTTGAAAGAACCATTTGTAATATGTTCGAATTTCATTTACTTCTATAAGATTTGAATATTTTTCTCAAAAGGTCTGCGCAAGTAAAACTACACATTTTACAACTGTTTTTGTGTCATTAATCTCTGACCATAAAAAAACATGGGTATAGACATTCCATATGACAAGTTATCTTGTCAGTTTCTGGAGATATTGAACAAAATAGAATTTTATATAATGGCGGCCAAAATTTGCATATTCCAGCATTTGCCCAAACTTGTCAAGAGGACAGCCCATTTGAAATACTTCACAAACAACATGGCATTACAAATATACCATAATACCTTGTACTATAGAAGATTCATAGGTCCACAATGGAAATCATATAGGTGGCAAATTTCCCCAACCGCCTTCCGACAGCCCTTTCCTCAATACTACGCCTATATATTCATAGCTTCCATAAGTTTCGTCAAATGTTAAAAAATATAGACAAATAAGATTGTTTAAAGGAAAATATATGCATACAAAAGAATAAAGCATACTTGGCAAAAATAAAATGAAAAGTAACAAAAATAAATTTGATAAAATAAAAGCTTGAGCAGTGTTCCAAGAAGTACACAAGTAACAAGCATCTGTCAGAGTGTACTAAGCACACAAGTACACAACTGCTTCTTCCATCCAAGATAATTGTTTACCAAACACAAATGGTTAAAACATGAATTCGATTCTTCGTCTGGTGTTAAATGCAGGAGGCTGCAGTGTAATCATAACGATTAGTTTATAATTCAAGTTTTCATTAAGTAGGGAGAAGGAGAGAGAGAGAGAGAGAGAGAGAGAGAGAGAGAGAGAGAGAGAGAGAGAGAGAATTTCACCATCTGTCAGTGAATGGCATACAAATGCATGAAGGTTTTTTTTTTCTCTTTTAAACAGATAAAGCCAAAGTAATTTCATTTACCATAATTTATAGAATAATTCATAACCTTTAAGGTTTGGGGCTAAAACGAAAGCGTAACGCTAAAACCCCTTTTCAATTAAAGACTGCACTTCATTACACAAACTGTCAAACGGAAGGGAAAAAAAATTAAAAATGCTTAAAATCAAACTCTCTCTCTCTCTCTCTCTCTCTCTCTCTCTCTCTCTCTCTCACCTTACCTAGCTTTTCAGGAATTCAATTACGATAAAGTATGAAAAAAGTAATTTAAAACTCCAAGCTCTTTTGCGGAATTCTTTATAGCAGAACCCATAAAAAAATATGAACATTCTAAAGATTTAACAATTTCCAAGGGAAGTCTACATTCTTACAGGTCTCTGAAACCCCGGATAAAAGAGAGGGAAGAGCCGGTCAGGTTCCATACCTCGTGATAACTATACCATATTTAAAAATCATATTTTAAAGTACATTAAACCTACGTACAATCATATAAAACACAATTACCCCACATAATAAATAAAATCTTGGTTTGAAATTTGACAAAACTAATCCAGGTGTGTGTGTATGTGTGTACATATTCACTAACTAGAGGGGTACTCAGTAGAGCGCAGAACTCCCCTGCAACAGCTTATTTAATGACCTGTAACTCGACCTTGAACTTGACCTTTGACCTTAAATGTATTAATTGGCGAGAATTTTCATACACTTAAATATGAACCAAGTTTGAAGTCTCTGTGACAACGATGTCCAAACTTATGGCTTATTACGTGAATTGGGCATTTTGCTTGACCGTGACCTTGACCTTTGACCTTGACCTTCCAAAATTTAATCATATCCGGCTATTTACATAAGAGTTAATCCCTGCAAGTTTCATTACTCTACGACTAAAATTGTAGCCAGGAAGCTGTTCACACACACACACACACACACAAACAAACAACCACAAACAGGGGGGTTAAACATAACCTCCTTCCAATTTCGTTGGCGGAGGTAATAAAAAAAACCGTAACACGAAATTCAATTAGATAATTATCTAACACAAAAAAATATATATAAAAAAATACCTCCATTCCCACACCCACATGCAACAAAGAGACTTATATTTTTCCACCAAAAATTTCCCCACAGAAAAATATTGAATTAAATAATGTGATATTTCATGAATATTAAATTGTCTAAATCCTTAAATTCAGGCATTGGATCTCCTTAAGTATACCCGAAGTCTTTTGAAGGTTAAGAATTAATTTACCAGCACAGGATATCATCTAAATACAAATGATTATATTAAAACTTTAGTTTTCTTAATACTTACTACTGTCAATATTTTGAAGAGTCTCTACCTAACGCCTTCTGCTGCTGCTAAGTACTACGTAGCTCAATGTCTGAAAGAACAAATCAATATATTAAAAGGGCCAAAAACCGAATTTTTGAATACTTGAATTATAATCATACACTGTTAATACAAATCTGTCATTTTAATCGCAAATTTTCCATAAAAATATACCGTTTTCAGCCACATTTCTGTACAGTAAAGGCGACCGTAAATATTACCTTACTTTGTCATTAGATTTTACGGGTTGGTGACCGTAATATCACTCCTTTAAATCAATACATCAGTTTTTAAAACGATTAAAATCCTGGAATAAATGTTGCCGGGCATTTACAGTTTTTTAATGCAAACTAATAAGTGCAACTAACAACGTTATGTTATGATGTTCACTTAGGCCCTTCCCCCCTTGAAGGTATGATTTTGAACCTCGCTCGCTCTCGCTCTCTCTCTCTCTCTCTCTCTCTCTCTCTCTCTCTCTCTCTCTCTCCTGGGATTCGCCTTGACAACAGGGTACAATTAATGACCCCATTTAAGTCAAACGAGGAACATTGAGAGTATTCACGGCAAAACATTCGATTCTCTAACTACTACAGCAAGGCCAATAATATCAGGGAAGACGAGACCGAGTAACAAGAACGAGAAAGTTTGATCAGCGTAGTTACGCAACAGCCTGGTTCAACAATCCTATGGGATATGGTTAACACAAGAAAGAATTGCGTATTCATGACAAACGCTTGTCTCGGTCGAAATCATTTGAATTTTGAACAAGGCTTTTATCTAATAGGATCAAGAGTGAGCAACAAAATTCACTCAAGAAGCCAAAACTATTTTTCACCTGGGAGTGCTGGCCAGCAAAATTACAATTTTCTAATGCTGAGCCTACGTTAGAGAAATGATCTGGATAAGTCAGTCCTTGTAATAAAGGCAACACAAAATATGCTCTTAAGACCTATGCAAAGATGATGATACTACAAAAAATTCATTTTTATACCCAAAATTAAATCAATCAATGAAACAAGACATAAGCGTATGAACGTTGCAAAATCCGAGAAGGAATCTTGTTGCAATCTTTAGTAGGGCAATGCGTAGGAAAGAATTTAAAAAGTCCAAATTGACCGCAACAGGGTTAAGCCATAACTGAGGATATCCCAACTATTTTCAAGGTAGAATTAAAGGATAAAAGTAAATATAAGAATATCATCAATTTAGTTATGTACAGGTAAATTAAGCTTAATTCTAAAAATAGATATAAGCTTAGAAGCTTTGCAGCTATCTATTATTAGATAGAGTGGCTGCAAACTTATTTTGCGGAGCGAGCACCAAAGATAGCACGGGGGTGTACTGTAGGCAGTGATAGGATCTAGGAACCCACCCATTATCCTTTAGAAAGTCCTTAAAATCCTATTGCTTTAATATCAGACAAAGATAAAGCCAAATAGTTCTAGTGATTTGTAAAATAGAGTCATTAAATTGATCTTCGCTACTCTCGTCGGATCTTGTAAAGATGGATAACCCATGAGCCTGCTAAGGTTATCCATCTTTACAAGTTTGAAGAGTAGGTTATTCAACTTTACAAGTTGACTTATTCAACTTTACAAAAGGACCCTGGGGTTATTCATCTTTTATATAGGTAGTATTGGGTTATCTAGACTTCAAGGTAGTTATTATTTGTAGTTTTGCTGTTATATTTTTAAGGATTGTTTATACCGGTAGTTAGAGTTAGTTATTAGTCGTTTTTGTTTGTTGTTAGTCGGGATAGTCTTTTCCTTTTTTGGTAACAAAGCAAGAAAGATCTCATTTTACCTTAATGAACAAGAAGTATAACACCCCAAAATGGATCGTGCTATTTATCAAAATATCGTTTAAGCCTTTGCTAGTAGAACAATCCGCTTCCAGTAATATTTTGGATGAAGCAGCATGGACTTTTAAGAAGAGAGTTAAAGTGCCAGCACTGTGATAAGAATATGAAATGGACTAACCGTTCTGTACTACAACATAAATATGCATGGAAGTGCCAGTTCAAAGACTGTGTGAAATATCAGCAATATGAAAGCATTCGCAAAGGATCCTTTTTCTTCCGTTCCAAAACTTTCATTGCAGAAGTGGGTTGAAGCTATTTTCTATTGGTGCGAGCAAACTAGTGTAACTCACTCGGTTAATTTTCTGAATCTTTCAAGAGTGACTGTCATTGATATCCATAATTTTTGTCGTGAGGTGTGT
>NC_090754.1:50713987-50716487 GCF_036898095.1 Palaemon carinicauda
CGCGCGCACACACACACAAAAACCAACCCAAAAATTATTTATAAAAGCCAATACTTAAAACACCATTTTCAGGATAAAGGTCAAACAAGAGATAGTTGAATGACGCTAAGAAGTGTATTAAACTAACTGTTTTGAATATTAATACATACAACGAAACGCTTATTTCTAGACCTTTTGCTTGACCTTGACCTTTGACCTTAATATGTATTAATTGGCGTGGATTTTCATACACTCAAATATAAACCAAGTTTGAAATCTGTGACATCGATGTCCAAACTTATGGCTGATTACGTGAATGGGACATTTCATTTGACCATGACCTTGACCTTAGAAAATTGTCATTTCCAGCTTTTTACATAAAAGTTAATCCCTGCAAGTTTCATTACTCTACGATCAAAATTATGGCTAGGAAGCTGTTCACAAACAAACCCACAGACAGGGAGTAAAACTAAAGCTTCCAACTTCGTTGGCGGAGGTAATAAATGTGTAAACAAACAAACGAATATTCTGGAGAAATGCATAAAATGACAGAGAAGGAATAACAAAACTGAATCAGTAGTATACCCGCTGACCCAGACGAATGTGACGGAAGTCGAGAGTAAAGTAGATGGTGTCAGAGAATCCTAGGAAATGAAATCAGAAAAAGTGACAGGGTTGGACTGGCCATTAAGCTCGTGTCTAATTAGAGCATCAAGAGATGGGGTCACCATACATCCAAGCGCTGTTAGGCGAATTTAGATTTGCAGACAGAACGAGGCAAAATCTATTTTCTGACAAAAGGAATTAAAGCGGTTGGAAACTCATGAATAAAACAAGTGTTCACATTGGCACCACTTCGTACCACTTCATGTGATGACGCTGTTAATTAAAATGCCACATTTGACTCCACTCACAGCTTGTTCTAGTAAGCCAGTTGAAACTTCGTTGCTTCCTATATTGTTAAGGTGAGCTATATTACTAACCAGTGCGTCCTGCTACTATTATACTATAGTGTTCTGGCCCAAGGCATGAGGTCCTTTCATGGATTAGTCGTCCTTCATAATTCTCTCTTCATGGTCAACTCTTTTAGGTCTTGATACCTTCTGCCTCCCTCCCTCCCTTCAGGTCTTGTGGTCTCTCCAACTTATTTCAACATCCTTGTTATTATTATTATTATTATTATTATTATTATTATTATTAATTAACCCAGAGGCATGAAACCTATTGCGCAGAGAAGGGGAGCAAGATACACATTCATTGTTTAAAGATGGAACAGCAATAGCTATAACTTATGTTTTTATTTCTCCTGAACTGAATGTAGTAATTATTGAAGAACATTGAAATAATAAAACAAAAATCTAAACTAGATGTGCAACAAATCTAAAATAACAACGAATCTATGTGTTTTCTTTTAGTCGAATCAAACGCTGAACTGCCATACTGTTCCTATTGGTGTGTTTTAGCTTTGGTTTGGGTTTGGTTTGGGTTTAGCTTGGTTTTAGTTTGGTGGTTTGGTTTGGTTTTGGTTTTGTTTTAGTTTGGTGGTTTGTTTTGGTTTTGATTGGGTTTGGGTTTGGCTTGGTTTTAGTTTAGTGGTTTGGTTTTAGTTTGGTTTTGGTTTTGTTTTAGTTTGGTGGTTTGGTTTGGTTTTGATTGGGTTTGGGTTTGGCTTGGTTTTAGTTTAGTGGTTTGGTCTGGTTTGGTTTTGGTTTTTGTTTGGTTATTTGGTTTTGGTTTTGTTTTACTTTGGTGGTTTGGTTTGGTTTGATTTTAGTTTTGGATTATTTCTATATTGGTGGTTGAGTTTGGTTTAATTTGGTGGTTTGGTTTGGATTTGAGTTAGGTTTTGGTTGTGGTTAGGTTTTGGTTTTGGTTTGGTTAAGTTTTGATTGGGTTTGGGATTGGATTGGGTTTGGTGGTTTAGTTTTGTTTAGTTGGTTTGAGTTTGGCTTGGTTTGGTTTAGTTTAAGGCTTTGTTTAGTTTTAGTTGTGTTATGGTTTTTGTTTGGTTTTGGTTTGGTTTGTTTCAGTTAGGTTTGTTTTGGTTAGGCATGGGTTTGGTTATTGGTTTGGTTTGGTTTTCGTTTATGTTTGGTTTTCGTTTATGTTTGGTTTTCAGTTTGGTTTGGTTTAGTTTGGGTTATGGTGGGTTGGGGTGGGTTGGGTTGTCTCGGGTTTAGTTTGGTGTTCATTATGGTTTTGATTTTGGCTGGGGTTTTGGTTTTATTAATTGGTTTTAGTTTGGTTTTGATTTCTGTTTGGTTTTAAGTTTGGTCTGGATTGGTTTGATTTAGGTGTTTTTTTTTTTTTTTTTTTTTGCTTTGGTTTTGGTTGTACTGGGGGGTTGGTTTAGTATGGTTTGATTTGATTTGGTTCAGTTTGGGTTTTTTGTTTGGTTTGGAACCAACAATGGAAATGAACACCTTAAGAAAGGCAACAAGCTAAAAATGGAAGCTTCAAAACAAAACTATATTACCACACTAAATTAGAATTTCTATTTTCATATGATATATTGCATTCA
>NC_090754.1:50721487-50741826 GCF_036898095.1 Palaemon carinicauda
ATGAACACCATTTAGTATTTCAGAGGTATATGTAAAAGAGTGAAGCGTACAACAAGCTGGCCGTTTTATATTCACCCTTTGAAATAAACTAATTTTTGATTGAAAAAAGCATTTTCCCCAAATAAATTTCTTTCCATAGTACGAACTTTAATAAGAGTAAGTGATATATTCAAATCAGACTGACATTACTCTAATATCTAAATACTTATTAGAATATCTTCAAAGATTAATCCATTTTGAAGGAGAAAACAGCTATTCGCATCCTTGTCAACCAAAGTAGATTGATTGATCTAAACTTTTCTGGTATCCTGACATCTAAGGACATTGACGCCGATATAATCTATTATAAATAATGAATAAAAGAATCAATAAAACCATTAAAGCAGAGATATTATAAAGGTTAAAGAGCTTCCAGAAAACCAGATTCTGAAATAAATCTAAAAATACCGATAGGAAAATACGACACATCATGTCCAAGAATCTTGGAAAGCATGAACCTGCCATCCTCACCTCGAGCCACAAACAGATATCTATTTCTTCTGGTACTATAAGTGGGGCATTCCGTCAACAAATCCTTCACTGTCAAGGGTACCAAACAGTCATCACAATATGGCTGGTGTTGGACAGTTAGCAGAAGTTCATATGTTATCCGAGTTTGACCAATGCGGAGATGACAAAGAGAAGTCTCCCACTTTCGGGGCATTGTGTTATACTTCCAAGGGGATGTAACATTTTATATTACTCTCAATTTATTTTCAATTAAACTATCCCAATGCTGTTGCCAATTATTAGAAATCAAATTCTTAATGTAAGGTAAACAATCTTTACAGAGAATGGATGTGAATGGGATACCTTTTTGGTAGCAACTTGGCTACAGATTTCTTTGCCAGTGAATCTGTCTCCTCATTCCCAGACACACCTACGTTTGCCGGAACCCACCAAAATTGAACTGTTATACCTCCCAGTCCAATAATGAATAGCTATTCTAAAATCTTTAAAACTATAAGGTTACTACAATTAAAAACTTGTAAAGTTTGAAGGAAACTCCTTGCATCACTAAAAATTGTAAATTTACCTACCTCCTCTAACGCTATTTTCTCAATAGCGGCTAGTATGCCATACAGTTAGGCAGTAAATATGGAAGATATTGGAGGAAGTGCACCTCTACAATTAAACCCATTACCATGTACTCCAAATCCAACGTCAACATCAGATTTGGAGCCAATTCCCTATGTTCTGCAACATGTTCCATAAAAAGAGACTGCTTCTAGGCATGTCATATTTTTTTAACACCAATAAAATTTTTACAAAAAGATATCTCTTTGAACTTGTAATCAAGAGGCCAAATGCATTTGTATTCATTCTACGAGGTGGTGATGAGAAAATAAAAATGTTTTCCTCTATAGAAATAAGTAAAACTAATCAAACTGCCTTTGATCAAGGGTTTACAAGTTATAAGCACAACAACTGTGTTCTACAAAAAACATTGCAAACAGTTCATCTTTAGTTAGAGAAAGCCTTATTGGCTAAAATATACAGGTATCAGACATCTCCTTGCAGGAATGAAGTAAAATTTGAGAGGTTCGACAGCAGAATGGAAGCAGAATAGGTATTATTATTATTATTATTATTATTATTATTATTATTATTATTATTATTATTATTATTATTATTATTATTAAGCTACGACCCTACTTGGAAAAGCAGGATGCTGTAAGTCAAAGGGCTCCAACAAGGTAAATAGCCCAGTGAGGAAAGGTATTAAGGAAATAAATAAACTACAAGAGAAGTAATGAACAATTAAAATAAAATATTTCAAGAACAGTAACAACATTGAAATAGACCTTTCATATATAAACTATAAAAACAAAACCAAAATTGGAAGCGAAATAATATGGAATAGTGTGCTTGAGTGTACCCTTAAGCAAGAGAACTCTACAGTGGAAGACCATGGTACAGAGGCTATGGCACAACTCAATGGTTTGATTTTGGAGTGTCCTCCTCCTAGAAGAGCTGCTTACCATGTATGCAAAATTTGAAATGGCAGGATGTGCAAAGGATATCAAAACCCACAAGATAGAAGTTAGGAGCGAATTCCCTGTGTATCTAACCCTGTTAAGGAACACCTAGTAACTCTGTACTTTACTATGCTAAACACTCCCCAAGTTATTAATTGGTACAGTAGGACACAGAAGTTATTACAACCTTCATCACTGACATACGTACTGATAGTCTTATTGTAAAAAAAAAAAAATAAAGTTGTTGCTAAAATCAGCAGACAAAGTTTATCAAACTACAATAAGAAAACTGTACTACATGACGTAATCAACCAGAAATGGCAGACAAAACTTTAATATAAACAAATGAAATATATTTATGCATATACAAAACACTAAAGCCGAGACACCAAAATTTTTTACAAAGAACCAGAGAATGAAAACGGAACCTCTTTAATATTAATATTACATTACTGTACTCAAAAATTATTTCTGATGTGTTCTTCAAACTATTGAAGATACATAGAAGAAAAATTTTCTTAAAAAGAAACTACTGTACACCATGATCATGCACAAATTTTCAGTGCAATTTTCACTCCCCTTTCCATATAGTGAAACTTTTGGATCAGGAGAAAACAACAATAGAACTGGACTGTGTCCACAATGAAAGGTTTTTTTCTATGATTGTGGAACTTGAGTGACTCTGGAATCAACTCTAAAATTAAACGTGTACAGGAGTTGCAAAGAATCTCTAAATAGGAGATCATGAGGCAGTAAAGAGTAGAGAAAATTTCATAGAAGTCTAAGCTTGTAAAGGGAAACCAGGTAATTTTACACTTTACTAGGATAAGCATACCTTAGCAACGCTACCAATTTTATCATGCTACCTAATAATAAAAGACTTTTTCACAGATAAATACATACATATATATATATATATATATATATATATATATATATATATATATATATATATATATATATATATATATATATGTGTGTGTGTGTGTGTGTGTGTGTGTGTATGTGTGTGTGTGTCACCGTGACACACACACACACACAGATATTTGACATTCCAAGGAAGCCTTGACTCAGTTGGTGGTAGTAAAGTTGATACAGAACATGGAGATAAGAAAAGAGAAGGGATCTTGAGCTAAGCGAAAAATTTATTTTTGGGTGACACGTAGTCATATATACCCTTAGGAAGCTACTGAAGGAACCTTCCATCAAGACGACATGGCTTGAGCCAAAAAAAAGCAACTTTATGGCATTAGTACGATTTGTTGCAGAGTTCGATCCGGTTCTCAAAGACCACTTGGAAAGAAGCAAAGAGGGCGCTAAAGGAAGGGCTACATATTTATCTCCTTTGATACAAAATGAGTTCATAGCCGTGCTAGGTAATTCTGTGCGAGAAAAACTTGTGGGAGATGTCAAGGAAATTAAGTACTATGGTGTTATGTGTGACTCGACTCCAGATATTTCACACCAGGATCAACAATCCTTAGTTGTTCGCTATTTAACAGTGAAACAAGGCTTAATTTTCAGTGAAAGAGACGTTTTTAGGATACATGAATTGAGAGGGTAACAATGCTGAATCATTTGAGGAAGGATTTTGTACAGGATGACAGTCTTTTTGTCTGGACTTTAATAATTGCAGGGCTGTTTGCTTTGACAATACCAGTGCCATGGCTGGGACACACACATACGTTCAACGTCGATTATGTGAGAGAAACTCAAAAATTGAGTTTATTAACAGCAATAATCATAGTCTAAACTTAGCAGGTGTAGACGCAGCTAAATCTGGTGTAGGTTCAATGACCTTTTTAAACATTCTAAACCAGATTTTCAGTTTCTTCAGCCGAAGCACTGCAAGATGGGACACACTAAAGAAAGCTACTGCTGCAACTCTCAGGAGTAGCACTGACACTAGATGGAGTTCTAGGGCAGAGGCCACCTGTGCCCTTCAGAATGAACTAGATGGAGTACTAGAGGTCCTAGAAAGCATGTCCTCATCAGATAAATTCTCAGCAGAGTCACGGGCAGACAGTGAGGCACTTTTGACAGGAATTCTTAATTTTCAGTTTCTAGCATTTCTGTCATTTTGGACCCCAGTTTTAAGAAAATTTGATGTTCAAAAAACACCTCAAGTGCCCTGAGATGACTTTCAAGGATGTACATGAAGATCTTCAAGCACTAGTCACATGGTTACAACAGAACCGGGATGCCAGTACCCAGGAAGCAGTCACCAAAAGTGTAGAACTGTACAACAAGTGGGAAGTTGAAGTAGAAATAAAACGGGTGAGACGAAAAAAGTGTATGCTTGGGGAATTGGCCAGAGATGAACCACTCACCCCTCACATTGACATGAAACGAAAACTTCTGGTTGCTGTGGACAGACTTGTTGAAGAAGTGCAGTCACATAGTGCACGACTTCAGGAGATGGATGGTCGTTTTGGAGTTCTCCTGAGCCCTAAAGGATTATTAAGCAAAAAACGAAGAAGTTGATGCAGTGTGCCAAGGCATGGAGGAGAAATATGACGAAGACCTGAAAGCATCAGAACTATGCCAAGAGATACAAGATGTAAAGTTCTTTGTAAGGAACAGAAACATAGAATCAGCCTTAGTTTTATTATGAAATAAGGTGAAGGATTCGCTAACCTCCAAGTGGCACTTAGGTTATTATTGACTGTAGGGGTAACAGTTGCTTCATGTGAAAGATCCTCCAACAAATTGAAGCTCATTAAGACATACCTGAGAAATACTATGGGCCAGGAGAGACTTTCAAAATTGGCACTCCTCAGCATTGAGTCTGAAACACTGAAGGCAATGAATTTTGAAAATGTAATTCATGAATTTGCAATAAGCAAAGCAAGAAAATCAATTTGCTAAATGTTAAAAATCTGTAGCCTAACCTACATATATATATGTATATATATATATATATATATATATATATATATATATATATATACATATATATATATATATATGTATATATATATATATATATATATATATATATATATATATATATATATATATATATATATATATATACATATATGTATATATATATATATATATATATATATATATATATATATATATATGTGTGTGTATAGATATATGTAAATATATAGATATGTAGTATATTCCATTTTCTATTATTATTAAAAGAAGGAGCTTTACCAGCCCAATGAGTCAAGCTTGACTTTTACAGGGCTGGCCCGAAGAAAAATCGGGATATAAAGAATTATAAGATTATCAAAATTCAATTGATAAGGAAAAAAAAATAAATGAAAAAAAAATAATTATATATATGTATATACAGTATATACTTATGATCTTTAGATATCCTAAATATGGGTGAATAGATGCATGAATATATATATATATATATATATATATATATATATATATATATATATATATATATATGTGTGTGTGTGTGTGCGTGTATATAAATGAAATATGAGTGATAAAAATAATTAACTATATATTAAACCTATGTAATTTAAAATGAATTAGTAAGAAATCTTAGGTAAAAATTTAGATTCTATCAATAATACGTGAATTCCTTAAAAAGGTTAAAATTCTAGAAACAGAAAAATTACTTGATTCATTTAAAATGTCAGAAAAAGTTTTCTGACCAAAACATATCTCTCTCTCACGCTGAAAAACTTTACAAACCGAAAATATATGTTTAATAGATAAAAAAGTATCACACTCACTGCACATCGGAACAGTGCCGTGAGGTGTACTCATTAAAAATAAAATTCATGGGTTAATCTCGAGTGCCCAATTCGTAATCTGGTTAAAAAATTTTCTGTTCATTTGTTCTTTTGTGTCGAGGAATCCCAAGGAGCAACCTTCGGTTTAATTTGCCCTAATTTATTATTTTCTGGTACATTATTCCAAATATTCTGCCATTTTTCCAATATGAAAAGCCTTAATAATGTAACCAAATCTCCCACAGGGAGGTCAATGTTTTGTTGTGGTAATTTAATGGCTTCTTTAGCAGCAGCATCCGCCTTTTCATTACCAACAACTCCAACATGAGCCGGTATCCAGCATAACTCGACACTTACACACTGAGAAGATAATTTACTTATAAGGTCTTTAATTCTTAGGATCAAGTGGTTCCTATGAGTATAGTTTTTAAGGGCTACTATGGCACTTTGAGAATCTGAATAGATGATATTTAAAATTCTTCCTGTCTTCAATTGTTTTAATCATATTGATTGCTTGTAAAATGGCATATAACTCTGATGTAAATACTGATGATTCTTTTGGCAACGATAATTGTTGTGTTCTATCTAAAGATACAGCAGCACATCCAGTACCCATTGGGGATTTAGAACCATCAGTATATATTGCATAGTGAGGACCTTTTCTCTGAATATGTTCTATGGTAATTTGCTTGTGGTGACTCGGAGTATAAGTGAATTTTTTTGATAAATAAAACAGATGAGAACAGATTCTTGTCCTTGTCATAATCCAAGGTGGGGGAAATAAAGATAGTTGGATAAGATTCACTTTAACGTTTGTTGATTGTAACAGTCTGTTTGCCCTAATTGGGAATGGTGGTTCATGGTTGTTTATAAATATGTCCCTCTCATTAAAAAGCTTTTTTGATGGAGAATTAGTGGATAAAATTTTCAATGCACTCCGCATTGTTACAAAATCCCGATGCAAAGACAATGGGGGTTCTCCAATTTCACATAAAACTGAGAGATATGGGGATGATCTAAATGCTCCGCTACAAATTCTCAGGCCTCGAGTGTGTATTGGATCTAAAGATTTTAAAGTTGCTTCTGATCCTGAACCATAAAATGGGCTACCGTAATCAATTCTTGATAATACGAATGCTTTATACATCATTAGTAAAGCTGATCTCCTTGCACCCCAGGTTGTGGGAGATAATTTCCTCATTAAATTAAGAGCACTGTTACATTTGGATTTGATGTATGATACATGTGCTTTCCAATTCAAATGGGTGTCAAAAATTAGCTCCAAAAACTTTACCTTATCTTGAAATTGGATTCGTACGTTGCCCAATGTTAGATTAATATCTTGGTTCTGCTTCCATCTACTATTTTTATAAAACATTATGGCTTGAGTTTTTTCTGCCGAAAGTCTAAAACCAACAGATGCGGTCCACGCTAGTATCTTTCTAGTGGCACTATTTAGAATCCTTTGTTAATGACGCAGGCTATTGGAGGAATAGTAAATTGCAAAGTCATCTACATATAGACTACTTTGCACTCCTTGTGGCATTTGATTAACAATGTCGTTAATTGCCAGTGCAAAAAGAGTCCCGCTTAAAACACTGCCTTGCGGTACACCACTGTCAAGATTAAAAGATTCGGAGTAAATGTTATCAATACGAGTTTGAAACGTTCTTCCACCAATAAAATTTCTAATAAAAATAGGAAGGTGTCTTCGAAAACCATTCTGATGTAAGGATTTTAGTATCGAGTGTCTCCACGTTGTATCATATGCCTTTTGAATATCAAAAAATATGGCTATTGTGATCTATTTTCGTTCAAAGCCTCTACGTATATAATTTTCTAAGTGTGAAAGTGAATCCAAAGAAGATCGTTCTGATTGTGAGCCAAATTGAGAAGTTGATAGAATATTATTGCGACGTAAACACCAATCTAGTCTATAATTTACCATTTTTTCCATTAATTTACATATGCAACTGGTTAATGAATCATATTCGTTGATTACATTTATACATTCTAAAAGACCCTCGTCACGAGTTACAATAATAACAGAATCATCAGCATAACTAAAAACAGACACATTCAGTTGATTTGGTAATTTTAAGGAAGACTCTGAAAGCTGTCTTTTTATCATTCCGTAGAAAGGTTCTTGATACACAATAAATAACATCATGGATAATGGACATCCCTGCCTTACAGATTTCCTGATGAAAAATGGATCAGAGAGGTTTCTGTTTATGCTTATAACACTTTCAGCATCATCATATAACATTTGTATCAACTGGATAAAACTACTGTCGAAACCAAATTTCTCTAATATTGCAAATAAGAGTTCATGATCTACACGATCAAAAGTTTTGACCAGTCTAAGTTTATCAAAGCTGCCTCCTTGTTATTTTCATTTTTGTAAACCATAATATCCCTCATTAAGACGTTTAAATTGATCATTGACCTGTTTTCAAGACAGCTGAACTGTTAGGGGATATTATTAAATTTACTACATTTTTAAATCTGTTAGTTATCATTTTAGCTATGGCTTTAAAATCTGCATTTAGTATTGTTATTGGTCTCCAGTTAATAATATGATCTAAGTCTCCTTTCGGTGTGAGAGTAATGATTATCTAAGTCTCCTTTCGGTGTGAGAGTAATGATTCCTTTATGTAGTTTTACAGGGGTCTTAAACCATTTATCTACCATATACTTTCGTAAATCACAATTATATATTTAAAATATCTTTAATATGTCATATTTCATCCAATTAATATTAAATTTGTCGTTACAGCTTCAACATTATTCTTTCATTATGGCTAATAAATCACTAAATTTCCGTTTTAAATAAATTGCATGGTCTTCAAATTGAATATAATTAATTACCAACGAATTTTCAGTAATGTAAAATGCTATGACTAGATGTGAACAAATAAAATTCGTGATTATTTCTTAGCAGGTAGTAGGTTGGCCAAGGTACCAGCCACCCGTCGAGATACTACCACTAGAGTGCTACTGGGACGTTGACTAACCAGATTATTATTATTATTATTATTATTATTATTATTATTATTATTATTATTGTCTAAGCTACAACCCTAGTTGGAAAAGCAGGCTGCTATAAGCCCTGGGGCTCCAACAGGGAAAAATAGCCCCGTGAGGAAAGGAAATAAATAAACTAAAAGAAAAGTAATGAACAATTGAAATAAAATACAAAAAGGAAAGTAACAACATTATAACAGATCTTTCTTGTATAAACTATAAAAACATCAAAAAAGAAAATAAGAGGAAAAGAAATAAGATAGAATAGTGTGTCCGAGTGTACCCTCAAGCAAGAGAACTCTATTCCAAGACAGAGTTCCCTTGCTTGAAGGTACACTCAAGCACACTATTCTATTTATTTCATTATTTCCTTTCCTCACTGGGATTTTTTCCCTGTTGGAGCCCTTATAGCATCCTGTTTTTCCAACTAGGGTTTGTAACTTAACTAATAATAATAATGATGATGATGATGATGATGATGATGATGATGATGATGATAATAATAATAATAATAATACAGGACGAATATATTAAAAAAAGTAAAATTAATTTTATTTGGCGTAATATATACAGTATATATATAATATATATATATATATATATATAAATATATATATATATATATATATATATATATACATATATAATATATTTATATACATATATATATAAATATAATATATATATATATAATATATTTATTTACACACACACACACACACACACACACACACACACACACATATATATATATATATATATATATATATATATATATATATATATATATATATATATATATATATATATATTGAAAATACAAATATATTAGAAGAGACTTTTGCCAACTTTTCTCTTGGCAAGGATCCTTCATTAAAAGAAAAAAAACTATTGTCTGAGCTTTAAAATTCTGTCATATAAATTATATATTTTATAAAATGGTATTACAAAATACAATTGGAAATAAGAAATAAAATGTATGAGATCCCATTAAATGTTTTATTTGACTGTAAAATTAGAACTCTCGAAGGGTTTTCAGTCACCTTGTTTGGTAACGTGGCAAAAAAGACTTTGGTGTTATGGCTTCTAAAACATAAATTTACCATTATAAATACAATCTTGAGTTTTAGAATTTAATACAGTTAATCAATAAAGGATATTCCATCCTAGAGATAGCTATATATAGATGAAAACCTTAAAAATATAGATTTATCATTAGCAGACGAACTTATTTAGGGAAATAAAACTAAATTAAGAAAACAATATCTTATAAAATGGCCCATTCTACCATGTAAATTTCAGCATTAATTTTGATACTACAGTTCTTGTATTCTAATAAATGATTTAAATATATTTATTATTCAATATAGGCTCGTAATTTCAAGAAATTCATGGACACGGCGATGGTATGGACACCTATTGGCAGAAGTAGTAACTATTTATGTAGACACATGTTTGATACTATCATGCAACTTCGTATATCCAAAGAAGGTATTTAGTGCAAGACATGCAATATCGTATCATTGCAATATATGAAGAATATATCATAAAATATAATAACTTTTAACTGGAGTTATAATGTATCCAATTGTGAGGATAAATACTGAGAAGAGAACTAAAATAGAAAATTTACTAGCCACTTCTAGCAACTTCAACCTTGCCCATACTAGTCATCAAAAGAGCTGTTGTTCAAGTTTTAAAATTCTTGTATATAAAATATATTTTATGTACAGAACTAACACAAAATATATTCATATAAAGTTATAAATTCTTTTAGATATCATCAAAGCCCTATTTGATTGTAAAATTAAAATTCTTGAAGGTATTTTGCTCATTTCTTCTGGTAACACAAGTTGCTGACTCTGTTTTAGAACTCCGTCTGCTATCTATTTTACCAAATATGATTAGCAAAACACCTTTAGGATTTTCTAATTTTACAATAAAACAGATCATTGTTAGTATCTAAGAAAATTTTATTGAAGAAACAAATATATTTTGTATCATTATTATACATAGAATATATTCTATATGAAGAAATTTATAACGTAGACAATAGGTATTTTAATGAATACTCTCAGATACAAAAGTTACTAATAGTTCTTTTAAATTCAATTTTTAAATAGTTTTCCTCTAGGCAATTGAGTACATTATTACTCCAAAGAAAAGTAATATTATTTCTTAATATATTCGTCTTACATTGCAATGATTAAATAGTGTATGTCTTGCACAAAATAGCCTCTTTGATATACAAAGTTACAACTAGTATTATTTTTTTTCTTTATTTTAGTTACTTTTACAGTCAACAGGTGGCCATACTATCATTATGTCCATGAATTTTTTTGAGATTACAAGCCTATTATGAATAATAAATATCGATAAACCATTTATTAGAATAGACGAACAATATCTAAAAAATTTAAAATTAAGTTTATAAAATGCAATTTAGTTTTGTTTCCCAAAATAAATTCGTCTGCTAACAAGAAAACTCGATTTTTTAATGATTTTACTTAGATATAACTGTCTCTAGATTGGAATATCCTTAAATGGTTAATCATATTATATTTTAAGACTTACCATTGCCTTTATAATGGCTTATTAATGTTTTATAAGCCATAACACCAAATTCTATTTTTGACACGTCACCATCACCCTTGGAAAATGCTTTACCACTTGTGTTACCAAACAAGATGAGTAAAACTCCTTCATAATTTCTAATTTTGCAGCCATATAAAACATTAATTTCATCTAATACATATTTCTCTAATATATAAATCTATTTTGTAGTACTATTCTCTAAAGTGTATATTTTATATGGGAGAATTTTAAAGTTTAGACTAGAGGTATTTCGATGAAGAATCTTAGCCAAGAGAAAAGTTTCTAACATTTTTTTTTTCAAATTTATTTATATTATCTGTTGTTAGATTAACACCTAGCTTGATTATGTTTCCATATCAAAATAATTTTACTTGTTAATAAAATATTTTTAATTTTTTTAATTTATTTTTCCGAAGCTACTCATTGTAAAGAAATTAGCCCAGGTAACCACATATGTACATAAGTATAATACACACGAATGATGTTAAATATATATATATATATATATATATATATATATATATATATATATATATATATATACATATACACCCTTTCTGGGTGTGGTTACCTTAATGCGGTATGAAAAGAGTCAGAGCCACCCATACTAGGTTGGTTTGCTGTGAGTTATCAGACAAATATCCCCCACCATCACTCAACCGCAGTTGGCCAGTGGGGTGAAAAAAAAAACTTGGCCAACCCCAGACATGAATAAGGACATGTCTTAAGACATTTGTCCTCCAGTGGACTAGAGGCGGCTATATTTGTTGTTTGATATATATATATATATATATATATATATATATATATATATATGTGTGTGTGTATATATATATATATATATATATATATATATATATATATATATATATATACATATATATATATACATATATATATATATAATGCACACATACAAATATATATATATATATATATATAATATAATATATATATATATATATATATATATATATATATATATATATATATAAACATGTATATATATATATATATATATATATATATATATATATATATATATATATATATACATATATATATAATACTCACACATATAAATGTGTGTTTATATATCATCCTCTTCACTAACAAGCTAGTGAAAGGATCGACTTTAACCAGCGAGTAACTGAATTTTTCACTGCAATTCCCGTAGAGTTGTTTCAGTGTTCGCGATTTTTCAAGACTTTACTTAGTCTTGATTTTAGTTTTCTTTTATTTCATCATTGAGACGACAACTGCAGTACACATCGTTCGACAGCTGAAGACCACCATCGCGGTCTGCAATGGCAGACAGGGGCTCATCCCCTATCCCCACCTCCTCCCCTCAAACAAGAGTGGAGAAGGGAAGGATCAAGAAACCTAGAGGCCTTACTTTAAGGAGCCATGCAAAGCGCCCTCAATCACCTGAAACGGAACCAGTCCCTGGAACTTCGAGGGACCACCCAGTGCAGACCCCAGACCACCTACCAGCAACCCAAGAAGAAGCTGAGACTGAGAGTATCCCCTCTCAAGACCCACCTTCACAAACAGCAACAACTGGAGACTCCAAGTTTAGGCTTACTCCAAGACCCAACATAACATCCTATGCTGCCATAGTTGCCATGGAAGCCAGCAATCCTCGCCTTAACATGACCATACGTCCCAATCGCAGGGGACAACTGGTCATAACAGCAAAAGATGAGCAGACGAAGACCTACTTAGAGCAACAAGAAAATGTCCTTAAACTGGACATCAACGAGAGACCTACCACCATCATCGTTGTCTATGACCTCGACCTTCCACTGGAACCAGTGCTCCAACATACTTCTATCATCACTGTCAAGAGATGTGAGGGAAAGGCCGGAGGCAGATCCCACAAATTGGAGGCAGTCCACAAAGGAGCTCGCCCTCCTCACCTATCCTTCGGCCTTTGGGGCACCCTCCGCACCGAAGAGTACTTCAAGGAGCCACTTCGATGCTTCCGGTGTCAAAAGTTTGGACAGCATAAATCCCGCTGCACAGGTCCGGAGATCTGTGGGGTCTGCAGCAGCAGACAGCACCCCACCGCCTACTGTATTGCCAGGCACAAAGCAGGGCATAAAACCATCGCCCGCTGCCCTAACTGTGGAGGATCCCATCATGCTTGGTATGATAGATGCCCCCATAAACTTCAAAGAATAGCAGACCGCCAAGGAGCTGACCGCCACTACAACCTCCATCCACGTCAACAGCGTCGAACGCAGCCACCTCCAACTAAACAAAACCCTACACCTTCCAACCACACCTCCCAACCAAATCCTAACCCTTCCAGACATGCCATTCCTGAACCTTCCTCTCCACCAACTCCCCCTCCAGCACCTAAACCTCAACGTCCTCCTAAACCTCCTTCCAAAGAAAAAATATCCCCAACCCACACTCCCTGCACTCCCTCACCTTTAAAGCTTACCTCTCCAACCAACTCTCCTAACGTCACCCAACCAAAACAACCAGAACCCAACCCATCCTCCTCTGCACTTACCACTCACACACCTAACATTTCCCACTCCCTAAACGAATTTCCTAACCTACCTTCCACCGCCACAAGCAAATCTAGCGCCTCACGCCCCTCCAAAAAACCTTTCAACAGAGACATCAGTGAGTACGACCTCTCTGCTTGTCCCATGGATGCTCTGCTGGCAGCCATCAGCAACATCCTTCGTAACTTCTTGCGATCCCGCAAAATCAAATTCACTCAGGAGTCATTGGATGACTTCGTGTTTGACAACGCCGCCAAGGAACTAGGAGCTCAATTCCCTTCATAGTTCCTACTGCAAATGGACCTAATACAACCACTTGCAACAACCAAAACACCCAAATAAAAGGGCTCCAATGGAATATTTTCGGACTTCGAACCAAGCTTGCATTTCTCTAGTCTCAAACTTCAGTGCAAAACCCTGACATTATCATACTGCAAGAAATTCTGCTTAATGAGAACATACCATTCCCGTTCTCAGGATACAAAGTATACACAACGTATCAATCACCAACGACAAGAGGACTGACTACCCTCATTAAAAGCAGCATCCCCTCCAAACTACTACCAAGCATAGACTGTGGGACAGAGGCAGAGACTCTTAGTGTCCAGATATCTCTCCTAGCCACGACGCTAACAGTCCACAACATATACAAGTCCCCAGCAAAAAATATTGATGCCGAGGCACTCTTTGCAGCAGCCTCCAACGAAGACTCAATTATTGCTGGTGACTTTAACGCTCATCATCAGTTCCTGAACTCAATATCAGAAACAAATCAAACTGGCAGACACTTGCATGCCCTACTGCAAGAATATCCTGATGTAGCACTGCTCACCAATGTCGCAGAAGCCACCCATCTAAAACGAGGTCGTCTAGATCTCACCTTCTTATCCAGTGCCATACAAAGAGGAGCCAAATGGCAACCACATCCTGTACTAATCAGTGATCACTTTGCCATTGAAGTAACACTCGAATTGCAGAAACACCCACCTCCTCCTCCGCCCCCAAAAAGGTGGAACCCAGAGTTTGCTAACTGGGAAAAATTCAAAACAGCCATGACAGAGTGGGCTCTGGAATATATCAAACACCCGCACAATGATATCTCCACCCTATCTGCCGACTTCAGCAAACAACTAGAGGTAGCAGCCAGTGTATCCATGCCACAAAAAAAAAGAACTCTGAGAAGAAACATGCTGATGCCTGGTACTATAACAGCCGCATCAAAGAAATGAATGCCAGAATAAACAGGACCAGGAAACTCCTCAGAAGACACAGAACCGATGAGCTACATAATCTACTTGTAGAGATCATCAAACATTCTGTACAAGTATCACTGGAAGTTAAACTAGACAAATGGTACTCATGGTGCAACGAGGTCAACTTCAGCACATCCTTAGTCAAAATATGGGGCTGGTTTAACAAAGTCTCTGGGAAATACAATACACCCAGAGTTACACATAGTCCAAGAGCTAGCAGCCATTTATTTACCGGAGATGACCAAAATTCTAGTGGGTATTTTTGGAAAGGGTCTGTCATGGGACATCCAAAAATGGGTATCTTTAAGTTGGGCAAGGGTGGGTGTCGATTTTATTAACCCCTTTTGTCCGAAAACGGACTTTTCATATTTTGGCAAAATATGGGGGTAGGGAAAAGTAAATTAACTGCAGCTCCTCTCACACTGGGCCTAGAGTAAAGAACTATATACCAAAATGATGCTATTGATCTGTAGATTTATTTCATATAAAAAAACATTATCTAAATGATTATTAGGGGTCACCATAGGTCAAAAGGTCAAGATCAGCCCTTTGAAATGCCTGTTTTGGGTTTTAGCTGTATTTCGGCTAAATAAGACATCAAAATTTACCCAAGGTTTACTAAATATGAATAGAATTTAAAGAAGGCACATAAATAAAGTTTTTTGAAGAAGATGGGATCTATTCCAGTAATATGACGGATATGACAACAGTCATTATTTAACAGTTCCTGTGAAATTTACTCCTCAAACCGTTTCAAATTTAGTTGATAGATGGTTCACCTATATTACTGAGATCTGTTTTACTGACTGTGTGTGTGCACCTGTTTTGTCTTTAAAACATTAGAAAAACAGACTCTACATTGCGTTCTAACATCCTTGAAATTTTTTAAGTGTGCACCTGAATTGCCCCTGTCCTTGTCACTTGATTTTAAGAAAGGGCAAGTAGAAATTCCAGACCTTCTTTTGTTTTTTACCACACTTTTCTGTGGCTTGCAGAATAAAGATAAGCCTAGTGAATCAGTAAAATGAAAATGAAGGGTAAGTCTCACTATCCCAGGATGTTATTTTCTGTACCAGCCGGGGAAGAGTAAAACCATCCAAGCATCTTTATCTGGGAGTCGGAATGAAAAGCCTCACAGGTAGTCGCAGAGTTGTGGAAATTCTTAATCACTTGGGTGATGCGGTAAGTTATCCCACAGCTGAATCAATTGAGATGGATATAACGTCAGAAATCACAGCAGAAGCGCAGCTTTTACCTGATTTGCTCTTACCTCAAGTTGGTCTCTCCACAGGTCTTGCTTGGGATGATTATGACGAGCTGACAGAAACCCTATCTGGCAAAAACACTCTTCATGACACCGTTGGGATTGCTACCAGAATAGGCCTGCAAGGTGCTCAGACCAAAGGGACCACGAATACTGATGCAACTATTGACCAAGTACCTGTGAAAAGACGACGAATATTTGATGCGCCTCAGCGATAAATCATGCCATATAAAAGAAAGCCACTGTCGAAGTTCGAATTTGGAAAATATTCACAAGATCCACAATCCAGCCTGGAGATAGCAAAGAAAATGGATATCATCTGGTAAATATGCTGCTGCCTGATATCCAGCGTGACTGGAATTCCTTGGTCACAGAGGACAGACTCCCTTTGCAGCAGATTCGGTATATGGAAAATATTGAACTGCCACCAACAAGATTGGATGTAGTTAAAGAAACTTTGGTCAGGTCTCAAAAGGTTGCAAGTGAGTGCAGTGAGGCATAACTATAATGACATATGACCTTGCTATCGCAAAACCTGCACTCCAGATCTAAGCACAAGAATCTCCACTTTGTTTGTTTTGGTGCATTTCATATTTCCATGGCCTATTTCAGCGCATTAGGTTATAATGTTGAATCATCTGGTTGTACCGAGGTTCTTTGCTCGGCTGATGTGTTGGTTCATGGTCCAGTACGAGGGTTCATTGGTGGAAAACATTTTAACAGATGCAAGCGTATCCATCCCGTTTGCACTTGCCTTGCAGATTCTGCATTTTAAGCAATTCGTTTTAGAAGGTGGAATACCAGATGAATGCATGGCGTTGTTGAATTTATTTTCTGCAGACCCATCACCCCAATCACTTTTTACATTATTGGAGTCCACTGCAATTTGTAATTTGGTGGAGAGATATGGTGAATTCTGTGATCAGCCTTGTCAGGGTCATCATGGCTCTACTGCTATGTTCTAGTTTCTCTACATAGATCTTGTTCATATATTCATGCCTTTTGACAGGGCCAGCAGGACAAATGACCTACACCTCTACATCTCTGCTTTAGGCTCAATGATTCCTATATTCTTTGCAACTCACAAGCCAAACTATGCCCGTTAAATGTCATTGGATCAACTCAATCTGCTCAATATGGAAATGAAATCCCGGAATCAAGCCAATTTTTGAAGCAGGTGCACTCTGTGCGGAGAACTAGGAATACCTTTTCCAGAAGTGCAGTTGCTATTAACTTACAGTAAGCTGTGAATAGGGATGCTGCATCCAGTCAAAAGGGTATTGCTGCATTTACACAGAATGTTGCAGTCCGTTAGAGGTGGACATTGACAAGATCTTTTAGGGGAGCAATTGTGAGTTGTCTCCTGGAAATGACTGGAATCACACTGGTAGATGATGCAATACAGGAACTAAAGCCATCAAGGATAGCCAAAGACAATGCAGACCTTAAGAGCACGATCACAGAGGTGGAGAACACTAAATCCATTCCCTGTTAATGATGATACTCTGTATTGCCTAAACACTGGCAAAGCTGCCTCGGATGGTGAGGAAGACAGACGTCTGCAGTCAAAAGACACTGGATCTACCTGGTATCAAGTTTTTGTTAATGAATGTAATGTAGCTGGTGGGCGTTTTGAACAGGCTGTTAAGCGAAGAAATGTGATGAATGTCACACAGGATGCAGTAAAAGTTAAATTCACCACAAAGGACAAACAGATCAAGGAAGCAAAATGCACCAGAGACATATTTTGAGGGCTGCTGTATTTTTCAGTAACACAGAACTTGATCTCATTATTGTCCTGTCCTACCCTCTTACCCCAGTTCCTTTCTTATTGTGTCATAACCGGTGATATGAACAAGACATGAAAGAGAACATTAATGGAAAAATTAGAAGCAATGGGAACCTTGAATGCCATACCAGACAGGACTGATGTCTATATTATTGATGCTATGTTCTTAATCCGTACGCTTGACATGGCATCCACCTATTGGGGGATGGCAATGTCCATTTTGAAATAAGCTTGTAGCACTGGTGAAATTGTACACATAGTCTGTGACATATACTAATGGGTCAAGTATCAAGGACATTGAACATGATTTGTGTGGTAGGACACCCACTACCTACATAAATCACTGGCTCGTCACGGAAAAGACCACCAGATCTCAACACGGGTTGGAGCACATCACATTTCAAAACAGAGTTTTTGGCCTTCTTGAAGGATGAATGGTCATCAGATAGATATGCATCGACTCTTAAGGGACATCAGGTCTACTTTGCAGTGGAACATGAATGCTACCTTTACACTTCAGTAAGTGGAACTGTCAACACGATCCTGGATCATGAGCTTCAGTGTAGGCATGAAGAAGCCAATACACTGTTACTGTACTATGCAAACTTTGTTGCTGTTAACCATGATGTGTCTCCAGTGATTGTCATTCGCAGTAACGACACTGACGTCTTCATCCTCATTCTCTACCATGCTAGGTTTCTTAATGCACAGATTTGGATGGATGCTGGCTTGAGTTCTAAAAATTCCAGGCGTTTCATATATATGTCACAACTTGCAACCAAACTGACTGGACCTATATGCGATGCTCTACCAAGCTTCCATGCTCTGACAGGCTGTGATTACACAGCCTCTTTTATGAGAAAAGCAAAGTGGAAGCCATTTGAAATAATGAGAAACAACCCTAGGTTCACATCAGCAATTAGTCACCTTGGAGACTCAGATGTCATCGATCCAGATGTTGCTGCTGTAGTTGAAGAGTACTTGTGCATTGTCTATGGAGTTTGGAACCTGACAAGTGTTGTTGAAGCCAGGCTTCAACTTTACCACAAGTTGTATGCCCTAAAGAAGTAAATTGATCCATTGGATAAAATCAAAACAACAGACCCCTGTTGTCTTCCTCCTTGCCAAAGAGTGTAGCAACAGAAGTTGCTAAGAACTAACTTTGTTGCACACGTATTGAGGAATGCAAGGAAGCCGATCCAGTCTCATTTGGTCCTGAAGGACATGGTTGGAAAGTCTAGAATGTAGATCGATGATTGTCTGGTTCACTGGGTCAAATACCCCTGATAAGTTAACCGTTGAAGAATCTGATGTACAGGAAGAAGATGATGATGATGATAATGAAAGTGCAGCCATGCCTCGAATGAAGAAAAGAGAATAGATTTTTAGAGAAGTCCATATTAGTAATATAGCTGGAATAGATCCTACATTCTTCAAAAAACTTTATTTGTATCTCTTTTTTATATTTTATGCATATTTAGTAAACTTTTACCAAATTTTGATGTCTTATTTAGCCAAAATACAACTAAAACCCAAATCTGGCATTTCAAATGGCTGATCTTGACCTTTTGACCCCTGGTGACCTCTAATAATAAATTAACCAATTTAGTTTGATATTAAATAAATCTACAGATCAATAGCATCATTTTGGTATATAGCTCTTTATTCTAGGCCCAGTGTGAGAGGAGCTGCAACCAATTTACTTTTCCCTACCCCCATATTTTGCCAAAATATGAAAGTCCGTTTTCGGACAAAAGGGGTTAATAAAATCGACACCCACCCTTGCCCAACTTAAAGATACCCATTTTTGGATGTCCCATGACAGACCCTTTCCAAAAATACCCACTAGAATTTTGGTCATCTCCGGTAAATAAATGGCTGCTAGCTCTCGCTCTAACATAAGATACCCAAGGTTTCAATTTGCCGCCATAACCTCTTGCCGCTAACCTCGCCGCTAGCCGCGCTTCGTCTGGCCGGGCCCTTACCAGCTAGGCACGCTACCAAAAGTGCCCTGCGATGCTAAATTTTTCATGGATCCATCCTATTATCAAAGAAAACTCTAAAGCATTATGATTATGCACTGTAGACGGCATCGTTACATTGTATTAGCCTGCTAGTGTCAATATTGTCCTGATGGAGCGTGTCGTCACTGTGGATGCATCAT
>NC_090754.1:50742326-50744826 GCF_036898095.1 Palaemon carinicauda
TGTATGAGTTATATTTTTTCTCAATGATATGGATTATCACGTTGGTTATTTGGGAATTTAATAGCTTTTATAATAATTTTTTTTTTTTACTGGTGATTATAATTGAATTTTAAAAAGAATATGAGGAATTATATGGGATTCGTGCCTCGAATTATCGAACTTTTTCTTTATAGAGTAGATTAATTATACCATTTTGTATAGATATTTGATTTTGATAATATGATTTTACAAGTAATATGTTATTTCATTAGTGCTGCTAGTGCACCTATAAGGTCATAAGAAATTATGAACTATCCCAAGCTCAATACCCTTATACTATCAAAATTGTATATTTACATTATATGGTATAGAAATGTCACTTTTACTTGATTATTGTATTTAATATTTAGTTATATTCTCTATCTCCGTCAACGAAGTTGGAAAAAGGTTATGTTTTAACCTCTTTTTGTTTGTTTGTGTGTGCGTGTTTTTTTTTTTTTTTTTTTTTGTGAACAGCTTCCTGGCCAAAATTTTAATCGTAATGAAACTTGCAGGGATTAACTGTTGTGTAAAAAGCTGGATATTGTTAAATTTTGAAGGTCAAGGTCAAAGGTCTAGGTCACGGTATAGAAAAATGTCCTATTCACGTAATCAGCCATAAGTTTGGACATCGTTGTCACAGAGACTTCAAACCTGGTTCATTGTTATTGTTTTCAATACTTGATTCTCTACTGCACTTCTTCATTTCTTGTTTATAAATTGTTAATTTCACAGTGGAAGCTTCCTGTTATTGCTAGACCTGTGAATAATCGAATTTTAATAGTTAAAATTTTTGAACGAAATTTCAGCTAATTCTGACCTAATTGCTGTCCATCGTATTCAATGAAGACATTTAAAGTTCCTCACTAAATGTATTTTGTGGTATGATGAGTTTTCAGACGTGGTCCTAGCCCCCCCCCCCCCACCCCCCCTGGTCTGTAGGCTATGCATTGCTGTGGCTCACCAGGTCAATCCTGGAGTTTAGTGTTGTTTCTACTCTTATAATAATTTATTTTAATTGTTAATTACTTCTCTTATTTCCTTGTTTCTTTCCTTCAATGGGCTATTTTCCATGTTGGAGCCCTTGGGCTTATAGCGTCCTGTTTCTCCCACTAGTGTTGTAGCTTAGTAAGTAATAATAATAATAATAATAATAATTATAATAATAATAATTATAATAATTACGTACCATGCCATATGTTGGATACGATAAATGCGAATATAGTGTTGTGTTGGACCACTCTTATGCAAAATATGAACGTCTTAAACCTCCAGTGATGGGTTTGACATTAGTAAGTCGGCTGTTAGTCTTTCTGAAAGTCTGTGTATCCACTTGTTTTCCCATTTCAATGTCTATATCTCACCTAATTATTATTATTATTATTATTATTATTATTGTTGTTGTTGTTGTTGTTGTTATTATTAGTAGTAGTATTATTATTACTATTGTTATGATTATTATCATTTTTATTATTATTATTATTATTAGTAGTAGTAGTAGTAGTAGTATTACTATTGTTATGATTATTAATTATTATTATTATTATTAGGTAAGCTACAACCCTACTTGAAAAAGCTGGATCTTATAAGCCCACAATAAGGAAAAATAGCCCAGTGAGGAAAGGAAATAAGGTAAAAAAGAAACTACACGAAAAGTAATAAACAATTATTATAAAACATTTTAAGAACAATAACAACATTAAAATAGATCTTTCATTACATAAACTATAAAAAAAGAGACTCATGAAAGTCTGTACAAGAGAAGTAATAAACAATTACTATAAAACATTTTAAGAACAATAACAACATTAAAATAGATCTTTCATTATATAAACTATAAAAAAGAGACTCAAGAAAGTCTGTACAAGAGAAGTAATAAACAATTACTATAAAACATTTTAAGAACAATAACAACATTGAAATAGATCTTTCATTATATAAACTAAAAAAGAGACTCATGAAAGTCTGTACAAGAGAAGTAATAAACAATTACTATAAAACATTTTAAGAACAATAACAACATTAAAATAGATCTTTCATTATATAAACTATAAAAAAAGAGACTCATGAAAGTCTGTACAAGAGAAGTAATAAACAATTACTATAAAACATTTCAAGAACAATAACAACATTAAAATAGATATTTCATTACATAAACTAAAAAAGAGACTCATGAAAGTCTGTACAAGAGAAGTAATAAACAATTATTATAAAACATTTTAAGAACAATAACAACATTAAAATAGATCTTTCATTACATAAACTAAAAAAGAGACTCATGAAAGTCTGTACAAGAGAAGTAATAAACAATTACTATAAAACATTTTAAGAACAATAACAACATTAAAATAGATATTTCTTATATAAACTATAAAAAATATACTTATATCAGTCTGTTCAACATGAAAACAATTCGCTGCAAGTTTGAATATTCCCACAGACAGGCCTACGGTACTGTTTTTAATTCGAGCGAAATTATTCA
>NC_090754.1:50754826-50757326 GCF_036898095.1 Palaemon carinicauda
CAACAGGCCTCCACTGTGTTTATTATATATGTACAGTTGAAAACAGGAATTCCTGGCACGCCATGCTCTGAAGAGGTGCACCTTGCCACACACTTGGCGGCGTATAACCAAACAAATAGTGTAGGGAGAGATGGGAACACTTACGAGAGGACCATTTTTTATTCGTACGAAAATATTTCCGCTCGTTAGAAGGTATGTCTTTACAGAAGAGGATTTTTTTACGTGCGACTTCGCAGATTCCAGAATCCGTAGCAATGCACCCTCGGAAATTCTTCCGTGTGGACAGCATGTGAATGACCCTCTATATCTTCATTGATTTTTAATCCGCGATGACTGAACCGCGCGGCATAAATCCGCTCGTGTGAAGCTAGCCTAAGGGGCTGTTTCCACTACCCTGAGCGCAGCGGCTGCGTCACCAACAACATGGACAAGAAAAAAAAAAAAAAGTCCTAATGGGTAGCTAGAATTATTTTTTCAAGTAGGCAGAGGAAGGGACAGAGAGACGATCTGAACGGATGCAAACACCCTTATTATTAAAAAAATAAAATGGACAGAAGCAGCGTTTTGAAGCCTAGTGGGAACAGCACGGGCAGAGGCTGCGAAAAACAGAAGCAGCGTTTTGCAGCCTAGTGGAAACTTAGCCTTAGGGTTTGACAAGGTGTATATACTCAGAGTTATGTGAACCAATATTTCCTGTGTCCAAATGTACATTCGTCTTAAAGTATTATTATAAAAGTATTTGTAAATTTGCGATTAGTAAAGTATTCATAATGTATATCACAAAATTCTAATATTAACTTTTACGTCGAAAATTCAAATTGTGGCATACTGTGTTGAATTGACAGTGTTTGTAAGTCACACAGGAGACATATTTAACGGCAATTGGGATTTTAAGGTAAGAAAAATTATTCTAGAAATCTTTTGGCTGGTGCAGCAATTAATGTGGTCGACCATTTAGTAATGATTGTTATGAATGATAGAAGAACGAGAGATGATCATCTTTTATCGGTATAAAATGAAAGAGTTGATTGGAAAGGAAATGACTGAAAGTTCTATTTATTCAAGTCTACCAAATAGGAATTAATATTATTAACAGTGGTACATAATGGCATGAGTCTTTTTATAGTTTATATATGACATATCTGTTTTTGACGTTGTTAATAGTTTATATAGGACATATCTGTTTTGACGCTGTTACTGTTTTTAGAATGATATATTGTTAATTTATTCTCATCATTTATTTATTTCATTATTTCCTTTCCTCACTGGGCTATTTTTCCCTATTGGAGCCCTTGGGCTTATAGCATCTTGTTTTTTCAACTAGGGTTGTAGCTTGGCTAGTAATAATAATAATAATAATAATAATAATAATAATAATAATAATAAAATGCTCATATTTGTTATTAATTATTTCTTACCAGTTATTGATTAAGACCATATACGATATATTTTCTCCATTCTTCTCAATTACATTTCTTAATTAGATCACAGTGTTGAATTACATTACATTATTGAATTAAATTTTCCATTACGTTACTTTATGCAATCGTAATGCTCATGGTCTTCTAAATAAGGTATGAAAAATTGAAGGCGAGCGATCACTGTTACAAAAATTAATAACTAAAGAAAAGAATAATTGCATTATATGAAGGGTGACAGATGGAATGCTTTTTTTTAATTGGTTTTAACTTTCACTAAAAGCTTTATTTTAGCTTTACGATGTTGTTTTGTCTCACCGCTAAGAAGAGATCCTGTTCCTACTCTGTTTGCGCATAAAAGGTTTTTTCGTTCTTGAAAGAAAAAGGTTGTAGTTGTGGTTGTTAATATTCTAGATAGAAATAGCGAACTAATGAATGTCTGATTTCTAGATGAATATATGATAGAAAGTAGCTTAGCAAGTAATATATATATATACACACACACACACACACACACACATATATATATATATATATATATATATATATATATATATATATATATATATATATATATGATAAATTTTTGCACAATTAGACGTGTTTTTCATATTCAAATAAGCCATATATTTTTGATACATTAATGTCTGGATTCTCTTAACGACCTCGGGATCAAAGCCCCAGGCGAAATCACACAAAGACAAGAGCTTGTAACCGGCCGGGAATCTAACCCTGGTCCGGCAAACTTGTAGAGACGGTGACTACCACTTGGCCACTGTGTATATATATATATATATATATATATATATATATATATATATATATATATATATATATACATATATATATATTCATGGGTGTGTGTGTGTTTGTGTGTGTAAGGGTTTCCCTATCGCCCTGATTAGCAAAGCTGTACTAGTCAAGGGCCCCCCCCCCAAACTAGGTGGGTTTGCTATGAACAATTAGATTGAAATCTCCCTCCATTACCAGCTTGGTGAAAACTGGCCAAACCGAAAACATGAATGTGGACATGTCTGAGGCCTTTGTCCTGCAGTGGTCTAAAAACTGCTGCATTTGTTGTT
>NC_090754.1:50759826-50772326 GCF_036898095.1 Palaemon carinicauda
ATATACTGTTTGTGTGTGTATATATATACATATATATATACTGTATATATATAAATACTATACATACTGTATATATATACATATATATATATATATATATATATATATATATATATATATATATATATATATATATATATATATATTTACTGTATATATATATATATATATATATATATATATATATATATATATATATATATATATACATATATGTGTGTGTGTGTGTATACGTGTGTGTGATGTACGTATATTGTATATTTGTGTGTATGTATAATATGTACGGTATTTATGTATACGTATACTTTTTAAACCTCTACCTAACTATCGTTCCTAATTCTTGCTGTCAAATCTCGTATCGTTTAATTTAATCATAATCCAATCATTTTATTTGATCGATAATGTGGAGTTTTCTTCCAGTTTCTTTTCAGCGGTGAATGAGCTCCCTGACCCCAAAACCTAGCTCTCTCTCTCTCTCTCTCTCTCTCTCTCTCTCTCTCTCTCTCTCTCTCTCTCTCTCTCTCTCTCTCTTAGTCCAAGAGCTAGCAGCCATTTATTTACCGGAGATGACCAAAATTCTAGTGGGTATTTTTGGAAAGGGTCTGTCATGGGACATCCAAAAATGGGTACCTTTAAGTTGGGCAAGGGTGGGTGTCGATTTTATTAACCCCTTTTGTCCGAAAACGGACTTTTCATATTTAGGCAAAATATGGGGGTAGGGAAAAGTAAATTAACTGCAGCTCCTCTCACACTGGGCCTAGAATAAAGAACTATATACCAAAATGATGCTATTGATCTGTAGATTTATTTCATATAAAAAAAACATTATCTAAATGATTATTAGGGGTCACCAGGGGTCAAAAGGTCAAGATCAGCCCTTTGAAATGCCAGTTTTGGGTTTTAGCTGTATTTTGGCTAAATAAGACATCAAAATTTGCCCAAGGTTTACTAAATATGAATAGAATTTAAAGAAGGCACATAAATAAAGTTTTTTGAAGAAGATGGGATCTATTCCAGCAATATGACGGATATGACAACAGTCATTATTTAACAGTTCCTGTGAAATTCACTCGTCAAACCGTTTCAAATTTAGTTGATAGATGGTTCACCTATATTACTGAGATCTGTTTTACTGACTGTGTGTGTGCACCTGTTTTGTCTTTAAAACATTATAAAAACAGACTCTACATTGCGTTCTAACATCCTTGAAATATTTTAAGTGTGCACCTGAATTGCCCTTGTCCTTGTCACTTGATTTTAAGAAAGGGCAAGTAGAAATTCCAGACCTTCATTTGTTTTTTACCACACTTTTCTGTGGCTTGCAGAATAAAGATAAGCCTAGTTAATCAGTAAAATGAAGGGTAAGTCTCACTATCCCAGGATGTTATTTTCTGTACCAGCCGGGGAAGAGTAAAACCATCCAAGCATCTTTATCTGGGAGTCGGAATGAAAAGCCTCACAGGTAGTCGCAGAGTTGTGGAAATTCTTAATCACTTGGGTGATGCGGTAAGTTATCCCACAGCTGAATCAATTGAGATGGATATAACGTCAAAAATCACAGCAGAAGCGCAGCTTTTACCTGATTTGCTCTTACCTCAAGTTGGTCTCTCCACAGGTCTTGCTTGGGATAATTATGACGAGCTGACAGAAACCCTATCTGGCAAAAACACTCTTCATGACACCGTTGGGATATGCTACCAGAATAGGCCTGCAAGGTGCTCAGACCAAAGGGACCACGAATACTGATGTAACTATTGACCAAGTACCTGTGAAAAGACGACGAATATTTGATGCGCCTCAGCGATAAATCATGCCATATAAAAGAAAGCCACTGTCGAAGTTCGAATTTGGAAAATATTCACAAGATCCACAATCCAGCCTGGAGATAGCAAAGAAAATGGATATCATCTGGTAAATATGCTGCTGCCTGATATCCAGCGTGGCTGGAATTCCTTGGTCACAGAGGACAGACTCCCTTTGCAGCAGATTCGGTATATGGAAAATATTGAACTGCCACCAACAAGATTGGATGTAGTTAAAGAAACTTTGGTCAGGTCTCAAAAGGTTGCAAGTGAGTGCAGTGAGGCATAACTATAATGACATATGACCTTGCTATCGCAAAACCTGCACTCCAGATCTAAGCACAAGAATCTCCTGTTTTATACAATATCTTTGTTTGTTTTGGTGCATTTCATATTTCCATGGCCTATTTCAGCGCATTAGGTTATAATGTTGAATCGTCTGGTTGTACCGAGGTTCTTTGCTCGGCTGATGTGTTGGTTCATGGTCCAGTACGAGGGTTCATCGGTGGAAAACATTTTAACAGATGCAAGCGCATCCATCCCGTTTGCACTTGCCTTGCAGATTCTGCATTTTAAGCAATTCGTTTTAGAAGGTGGAATACCAGATGAATGCATGGCGTTGTTGAATTTATTTTCTGCAGACCCATCACCCCAATCACTTTTTACATTATTGGAGTCCACTGCAATTTGTAATTTGGTGGAGAGATATGGTGAATTCTGTGATCAGCCTCGTCAGGGTCATCATGGCTCTACTACTATGTTCTGGTTTCTCTACATAGATCTTGTTCATATATTCATGCCTTTTGACAGGGCCAGCAGGACAAATGACCTACACCTCTACATCTATGCTTTAGGCTCAATGATTCCTATATTCTTTGCAACTCACAAGCCAAACTATGCCCGTTAAATGTCATTGGATCAACTCAATCTGCTCAGTATGGAAATGACATCCCGGAATCAAGCCAATTTTTGAAGCAGGTGCACTCTTTGCGGAGAACTAGGAATACCTTTTCCAGAAGTGCAGTTGCTATTACCTTACAGCAAGCTGTGAATAGGGATGCTGCATCCAGTCAAAAGGGTATTGCTGCATTTACACAGAATGTTGCAGTCCGTTAGAGGTGGACAGTGACAAGATCTTTTAGGGGAGCAATTGTGAGTTGTCTCCTGGAAATGACTGGAATCACACTGGTAGATGATGCAATACAGGAACTAAAGCCATCAAGGATAGCCAAAGACAATGCAGACCTTAAGAGCACGATCACAGAGGTGGAGAACACTAAATCCATTCCCTGTTAATGATGATACTCTGTATTGCCTAAACACTGGCAAAGCTGCCTCGGATGGTGTGGAAGACAGACTTCTGCAGTCAAAAGACACTGGATCTACCTGGTATCAAGTTTTTGTTAATGAATGTAATGTAGCTGGTGGGCGTTTTGAACAGGCTGTTAAGCGAAGAAATGTGATGAATGTCACACAGTATGCAGTAAAAGTTAAATTCACCACAAAGGACAAACAGATCAAGGAAGCAAAATGCACCAGAGACATATTTTGAGGGCTGCTGTATTTGTCAGTAACACAAGAACTTGATCTCATTATTGTCCTGTCCTACCCTCTTACCCCAGTTCCTTTCTTATTGTGTCATAACCGGTGATATGAACAAGACATGAAAGAGAACATTAATGGAAAAATTAGAAGCAATGGGAACCTTGAATGCCATACCAGACAGGACTGATGTCTATATTATTGATGCTATGTTCTTAATCCGTACGCTTGACATGGCATCCACCTATTGGGGGATGGCAATGTCCATTTTGAAATAAGCTTGTAGCACTGGTGAAATTGTACACACAGTCTGTGACATATACTATTGGGTCAAGTATCAAGGACATTGAACATGATTTGTGTGGTAGGACACCCACTACCTACATAAATCACTGGCTCGTCACCAAAAAGACCACCAGATCTCAACACGGGTTGGAGCACATCACATTTCCAAACAGAGTTTTTGGCCTTCTTGAAGGATGAATGGTCATCAGATAGATATGCATCGACTCTTAAGGGACATCAGGTCTACTTTGCAGTGGAACATGAATGCTACCTTTACACTTCAGTAAGTGGAACTGTCAACACGATCCTGGATCATGAGCTTCAGTGTAGGCATGAAGAAGCCGATACACTGTTACTGTACTATGCAAACTTTGTTGCTGTTAACCATGATGTGTCTCCAGTGATTGTCATTCGCAGTAACGACACTGACGTCTTCATCCTCATTCTCTACCATGATAGGTTTCTTAATGCACAGATTTGGGTGGATGCTGGCTTGAGTTCTAAAAATTCCAGGCGTTTCATATATATGTCACAACTTGCAACCAAACTGACTGGACCTATATGCGATGCTCTACCAAGCTTCCATGCTCTGACAGGCTGTGATTACACAGCCTCTTTTATGAGAAAAGCAAAGTGGAAGCCATTTGAAATAATGAGAAACAACCCTAGGTTCACATCAGCAATTAGTCACCTTGGAGACTCAGATGTCATCGATCCAGATGTTGCTGCTGTAGTTGAAGAGTACTTGTGCATTGTCTATGGAGTTTGGAACCTGACAAGTGTTGTTGAAGCCAGGCTTCAACTTTACCACAAGTTGTATGCCCTAAAGAAGTAAATTGATCCATTGGATAAAATCAAAACAACAGACCCCTGTTGTCTTCCTCCTTGCCAAAGAGTGTAGCAACAGAAGTTGCTAAGAACTAACTTTGTTGCACACGTATTGAGGAATGCAAGGAAGCCGATCCAGTCTCATTTGGTCCTGAAGGACATGGTTGGAAAGTCTAGAATGTAGATCGATGATTGTCTGGTTCACTGGCTCAAATACCCCTGCTAAGTTAACCGTTGAAGAATCTGATGTACAGGAAGAAGATGATGATGATGATGATAATGAAAGTGACACTGAGGGCAGCCATGCCTCGAATGAAGAAAAGAGAATAGATTTTTAGAGAAGTCCATATTAGTAATATAGCTGGAATAGATCCTACATTCTTCAAAAAACATTATTTGTATCTCTTTTTTATATTTTATGCATATTTAGTAAACTTTTACCAAATTTTGATGTCTTATTTAGCCAAAATACAACTAAAACCCAAATCTGGCATTTCAAATGGCTGATCTTGACCTTTTGACCCCTGGTGACCTCTAATAATAAATTAACCAATTTAGTTTGATATTAAATAAATCTACAGATCAATAGCATCATTTTGGTATATAGTTCTTTATTCTAGGCCCAGTGTGAGAGGAGCTGCAACCAATTTACTTTTCCCTACCCCCATATTTTGCCAAAATATGAAAAGTCCGTTTTCGGACAAAAGGGGTTAATAAAATCGACACCCACCCTTGCCCAACTTAAAGATACCCATTTTTGGATGTCCCATGACAGACCCTTTCCAAAAATACCCACTAGAATTTTGGTCATCTCCGGTAAATAAATGGCTGCTAGCTCTCGCTCTATCTCTCTACAGGATTGGAAAGATTCGAATATACCCACATACACACTCTCTCTCTCTCTCTCTCTCTCTCTCTCTCTCTCTCTCTCTCTCTCTCTCTCTCTCTCTCTCTACACTACATTTTATTTGTTACATATGTTAATAAAATCAACTCAACTTTTGTAAAAAGAAAATTAAAGTTTTGGGGAAACGAATTTACTCTCTATTGTTCAAGTCGCTTTAGTAGATAAAAATCCAATTGCTATTTTATTTTATTTTATTTAAGACAAATTCTGTTTTTAATACACCTTCGATTTCATTTTCCAAAATATGAAGTATGGTTTTAAAGTTTCAAGGTTCCATCAAATGCAACTTAGAATTTTTTTTTCTTTTTTTTTTTTAGCATCTAGATTTCTCCCTGTCTTGAATTTAGCCTTTGGATCTAGTCCCTCTCTGGCTTACTTCACTATAAATTCTTCTATATCCAATGGGTTAACTACTACACTGTACTTGTTCAGTGGTTTAGTATGGGTAGAAGAGACTCGTTAGCTCTGGTAAGCAACTCTTCTAGAAGGACATTCCAAAATCAGACCATTGTTCTCTAGTCTTGGGTAGAACCGTAGCCTCTGATCCATGGTCTTCCACTGTCTCGGGTTAGAGTTCTCTTGCTTAAGGGTAAACTCGGGAACACTATTCTAGCTGTTTTCTTGTTTCCTTTCCTCACTGGGCTATTTTTCCCCGTTTTAACCCTTGGACTTATATCATCATGGTCTTGCAACTAGGGTTGTAGCTTAGCTTGTAATAGTAATAAACATCTTGACTACATGTAACAGGTCTGACTGACGAAGATAATTCAACTTTTAAAGTAAACCGGGGACATTTAATTCTAGCCTGTTATATTGTTCGTGGGAGTTGATTTCATAGAAATGTCCACTTCTCTCTCTCTCTCTCTCTCTCTCTCTCTCTCTCTCTCTCTCTCTCTCTCTCTCTCTCTCTCTCTGGCTGGTAAATATCCTCTTAATGAAAAAAAAAACTCAAACTAAATTAAATACCGAAAGACATTCACTTTTATTGTTTGCATATATCAAGACTGGAATGCAATTGATCCAAATTTGGAAAAAATTGAATTATTTGATATTGATCTGTCAAAATGTTAAAGGGTTGATTTTTGAGCGGCGTGAAGGGAAGAACTGCTGATCCTGATCCGCATTATAAGGGGAAAGTCCTTGATCCGGATCTGTCAGAAGGGCTTGGCTACTGAACCTGATCCGTGGAGAAGGCAAGGACCTTAATCCTACACTTCAAGAGGGTCTGTCTATTAATCCACCACTGAATCAGTCCAGGGGGGGGGGGTAAATGGTCAAGTATTTGATCCTGATCCGTCAAAAAGGAATGGCCAATTAAGCTGATCCGTCAAAAAGTAATGACCACTTGAGCTGATCCGTCAAAAAGGAATGACCTTTTCAGCTGATCCGTCTAAAAGTTATGACCACTTAAGCTGATCCGTCAAAAAGGAATGACCACTTAAGCTGATCCGTCAAAAAGGAATGACCACTTAAGCTGGTCCGTCAAAAAGGAATGACCACTCAAGCTGGTCTGTCAAAAAGGAATGACCACTCAAGCTGATCCGTCAAAAAGGAATGACCACTTAAGCTGGTCTGTCAAAAAGGAATGACCACTTAATCTGGTCCGTCAAAAAGGAATGACCACTTAATCTGGTCCGTCAAAAAGGAATGACCACTTGAGCTGATCCGTCAAAAAGGAATGACCTTTTCAGCTGATCCGTCTAAAAGGAATGACCACTCAAGCTGGTCCGTCAAAAAGGAATGACCACTTAAGCTGGTCCGTCAAAAAGGAATGACCACTTGAGCTGATCCGTTAAAAAGGAATGACCTTTTCAGCTGATCCGTCTAAAAGGAATGACCACTCAAGCTGGTCCGTCAAAAAGGAATGACCACTTAAGCTGATCCGTCAAAAAGGAATGACCACTTAAGCTGATCCGTCAAAAAGGAATGACCACTTAAGCTGATCCGTCAAAAAGGAATGACCACTGAAGCTGGTCCGTCAAAAAGGAATGACCACTCAAGCTGGTCTGTCAAAAAGGAATGACCACTCAAGCTGATCCGTCAAAAAGGAATGACCACTCAAGCTGGTCTGTCAAAAAGGAATGACCACTTAAGCTGATCCGTCAAAAAAGGAATGACCACTTAAGCTGATCCGTCAAAAAAGGAATGACCGCTTAAGCTGATCCGTCAAAAAGGAATGACCACTTAAGCTGATCCGTCAAAAAGGAATGACCACTTAAAGCTGATCCGTCAAAAAGGAATGACCGCTCAAGCTGATCCGTCAAAAAGGAATGACCACTTAAGCTGATCCGTCAAAAAGGAATGGCCACCTAAACTGATCCGTCAAAAAGGAATGACCACTTAAGCTGATCCGTCAAAAAGGAATGGCCACCTAAACTGATCCGTCAACAAGGAATGGCCACTTAAGCTGATCCGTCAAAAAGAAATGACCACTCAAGCTGATCCGTCACAAAGGAATGACCACTTAAGCTGATCCGTCAAAAAGAAATGACCACTTAGGCTGATCCGTGGAAAAAACAGAGACCTTGATCCCACATGTCAAAAAAAGAAGCTATTGATCCGTAAATGTCAGGAGGAGACAAATCATTGATCAGGATCCGTTCAAATAACATTATGATTTAAAAGAGGAGAAAATAGTTGGTAAGGCATTGCATAGGCCAGTGACCATATCTCTTCAAAAGTAAAACAGATTAACCAGGATCTCTCCAGGACCTGATTTTAAGGCCTTTGACCAGATCTCTTCAAAGGTAAAACAGATTAACCAGGATCTCTCCAGGACCTGATTTTAAGGCCATTGACCAGATCTCTTCAAAAGTAACACAGATTAACCAGGATCTCTCCAGGGCCTGATTTTAAGGCCATTGACCAGAATCTCTTCTAAAGTGAAGCTGCTTGACCAGGATCTGTCCAAGATCTGATTTTAAGGCCATTGACCAGATCTCTTCAAAGGTAAAACAGATTAACCAGGATCTCTCCAGGACCTGATTTTAAGGCCATTGACCAGATCTCTTCAAAGGTAAAACAGATTAACCAGGATCTCTCCAGGACCTGATTTTAAGGCCATTGACCAGATCTCTTCAAAGGTAAAACAGATTAACCAGGATCTCTCCAGGACCTGATTTTAAGGCCATTGACCAGATCTCTTCAAAGGTAAAACAGATTAACCAGGATCTCTCCAGGACCTGATTTTAAGGCCATTGACCAGATCTCTTCAAAGAGGACCTGATTTTAAGGCCATTGACCAGAATCTCTTCTAAAGTGAAACAGATTAATCAGGATCTCTCCAAGACCTGATTTTAAGGCCATTGACCAGAATCTCTTCTAAAGTGAAGCTGATTGACCAAGATCTGTCCAAGATCTGATTTAAAGGTCATTGGCCAGATCTCTTCAAAAGTGAAACTGCTAGACCAGGATCTGTCCAGGACCTGATTTAAAGGTCATTGGCCAGAAATCTTTAAAAGTGAAACTGCTAGACCAGGATCTGTCCAGGACCTGATTTAAAGGTCATTGACCAGATCTCTTCAAAATTCTGCTTGTCCAGGACCTGATTTTAATGCCATTGACCAGATCGTTTCTAAAGTAAAACAGCTTAACCAGGATCTCTCTAGGACCTGATTTTAAGGCGTTTGACCAGATCGTTTCTAAAGGGAAACTGCTTGACCAGGATCTGTCTAGGATTTAATTTTAAAGACATCGACCAGATCTCTTCTAAAGGGAAACTGCTTGATTAGTATCTGTGTAGGACCTGATTTTAGCAAAAACTAAGATAACTACCTAATTCAGAGATCAGTTGACTTTGTTGATATCTCATCGTTTGACCTTTCGTATTAGTCCCCTGACGACTGTGCTGAAACATAAATCAAAATCCGTCTGTAAGTTTTCGCGCAATTTGACCAACCGACAGACAGACAGACAGATGATATCAGATTTGAGAGCGATCCCTGGCGTAATTAATAACGCATTTTTTGGCTTCTTTGAGCAGCTTTCATGTGTTGGTTGTCTGATTTTCTCCTTGTTGAATTGAAGCTGATTGCTTTGCTAATGAAATTTTAATTACATTTTAGAAATATGCAAGGTATTTTTTTTTCTAATTTATATGCGCTCGTGCCTGCGAACATACAAACATACATACAAGCGATGCTGTGTTATTGGGACTTGAACTAATTGCATATTTTTAATTGCGTCTTCCCAGTGGAATATTAGAAACAGTTTTAATTTTGCCTCCGTGCCATTCAAACTTATAAAAGTAATTGAATCAGTTTTATACCTGAATGATTGCACGAAAATATCCCGTTTTCAGCTTGTGAGGTTTTAGGTATATCAAAGTATTAAGATGAGAATGATTTTCAACTCTCAGAATTAGGATGAGAATGATTTTAAACTCAGAATTAAGATAATAATTTTCAACTCTGGGTATTAAGATGAGAAAGATTTTCAACTCTTAATTAAGATAATTTTCAACTCAGAATTAAGATGAGAATGATTTTCAAATCTCATATTTATAATTAGAATGAATTTCAACTCTCAGAATTAAAATGAGATGATTTTCAACTCAGCAATAAGATGAGAATGAATTTCAACTCAGAATTAAGATGAGAAAGATTTTCAACTTTTAGAATGAAGATGAGAAAGATTTTCAACTCTCAGAATTAAGATAAGAATGATAATTAATGCTCGTATTTAAGATGAGAAAGATTTTTAACTGCCAGAATTAAGAAGGAAATTATTTTCAACTCAGAATTATGAGAATGCTTTTCAACTCTCAGAATTAAGATGAGAATGGTTTTAACTCTTAGAATTAATATGAGAATGATTTTAAACTCTCAGAATTAAGATGAGAAAGATTTTGAACTTTCAGAATTAAAATAAGAGTGATTGTCAACGCTCGGATTGAAGATGAGAATGATTTTTAACTCTGAATTAAGGTGAGAAGGAATTTCAACTCGAAAATTTAACTTTCAGATTTAAGATGAGAATTAATTTCAACTCTCAGATTTAAGATGAGAAGGAATTTCAACTCTCATAATTAAGATGGGAATACTTTTCAACTCAGAATTAAGATGAGAAGGATTTCAAGACTCAGAATTATGATAATAATTTTCAACTTTCATTATTAACATTAGTATAATTTTCAACTCTCAGATTTAAGATGAGAATAATTTTCAACTCGGAATTAAGATGAGAATGATTTTCAACTCTCAGAATTATGAGAATGCTTTTCATCCCTTAGAATTAAGATGAGAAAGATTTTCAACTAATTTTGCAAATGTTTTTATGTTGACCAGGCTGACATGAGTCTTGTTATAGTTTATATATGACATATCTGTTTTTGATGTTGATAGTTTATATAGGAGATATCTGTTTTGACGGTGTTACTGTTTTGGAATGATTTATTGTTAATTTATTCTCATCATTTATTTATTTCCTTATTCCCTTTCCTTACCGGGCTATTTTTCCCTGTTGGAGCCCTTGGGTTTATAGCATCTTGCTTTTCCAACTAGGGTTGTAGCTTGGCTAGTAATAATAATAATAACAATAATTATGAGAATGCCTTTCATCCCTTAGAATTAAGATGAGAAAGATTTTCAACTCTCAGAATTAAGATGAGAATGAATTTCAACTCTCAGAATTAAGATGAGAATGATTTTCAACTGTCAGAATTAAGATGAGAAAGATTTTCTACTCTCAGAATTAAGTTGAGAATGATTTTCATCACTTAGAATTAAGATGAGAAAGATTTTCTACTCTCAGAATTAAGTTGAGAATATTTTTCATCACTTAGAATTAAGATGAGAAAGATTTTCAACTCACTGAATTAAGATGAGAATGTTTTTCAACGCAGATTTAAGACGTGAAGATTTTAATTCTCAGAAGTAAGATGAGAATGAATTTCAACTCAGATTTAAGATTACAATGAATTTCAACTCTCAGAATTAAGATTAGAGAGATTTTCAACTCTCAGAATTAAGATGAGAATGAATTTCAACTCAGAATTAGGATGAGAATGAATTTCAACTCAGAATTAAGATGAGAAAGATTTTCAACTCTCAGGATTATGATGAGAATGATTTTCAACTCCCAGAATTAAGATGAGAATACTTATCAACTCAGAATTAAGAGGCCAATGATTTTCAACTCTCAGAATTAAGATGAGAATGATTTTCAACTCTCAGAATTCCCCATTTCCCGAAAGGCGAAAATCACTTTAATCCATCCCGGCGGAATATTTTTGTATTGGATATTATTTTGACTCGCGCGAAGCGGGTAATCTATTTAAATACATTCAGGTGTGAAGTTTATGTATGCATGCAACCATCCGATGAGCTTCCAGTTTGTGTGCGCGCGTGCTCGCGCGCCTCATCCATTCTAATCATATTCGGCCTTTTTGAAAACGTTGGAAATCAACCGTTGTTTTGATTCACGCCTTTTTTTTTTTTTTTTTTTTTTTTTTTTTTTTTTTTTTTTTTTTGCGCCTTCTTCTGGTTTCCATTTATTCCTTTGATCTTGATGGCCCGGGACGGAGAGAGATTCAGAATGAAAGGATATTGCAAATAAGTCTCGCTTTGTTTTTCTTTTTTTTATTCAGGAATATTGTGTTCGTGTATGTATTTGCATTAGTAAGTATTCGCGTTTCATGTGGCGTCTGCCTTAGGTATACGCTTGGATAAGATTTGGTGGTGATATGCGTATGTGTGTGTAGATAGGCATATATATAAAGTACATATGTATTTATATACTGTGCGTGTGTGTGTATATATATATACATATATATATATATATATATATATATATATATATATATATATATATATATATATATATACACACACACACACACACACACAATCGACCAGTCAGAAAAGCGGACACTTTGCTATCCGTGTAGACTACGACGGATAGGTTTGCTTAAAAGCAAATGAGTGTTACAGACTAGTACACACAAACAAAGCCACTCCAACACCTTTTAAAAAACATAACAGACATCTGTCTACCTAACCTCGCCAAGACTCCTCGCTGCTGGGAGGAAGGACGCTGGTCACTGGTACAATACATGAACGTACGCTAACGGGGTCTAAAGCGATGTCAAGCAGGGCAGCTGGTCGGGGTTACGGTCTACCCCAAAACCAAAAGCAAGT
>NC_090754.1:50779826-50782326 GCF_036898095.1 Palaemon carinicauda
TCCTACACCGTCCCAGGGCTACACATTTAGTTCAGGATATTGTATCATTTTTCAAAATCCTTTTAAGCCGTCGTTTTACCGGAAATTGAGGCACAGGATAATGCCTTAGGGTCGTGTTGTCCTTATTAGATTCGTGGGTGGAAAAAAGTGGCTCGCTGTGGGCTTTCGTAGCTCAGTGTTTAATGTTTCGCATAGATGAGTTGTGAGGGATTCCGGTCAATTTAGTTTAAAGGTTTCTAAATCTGTAACTATTATAAGGTTTTGTAAGACATAAAAATACAAATATGGTGTTTGTATGTATGTATTTTATATATATATATATATATATATATATATATATATATATATATATATATATATATATATGCACCCTATGGGGAATATATACAGTATATATATATATAATATATATATATATATATATATATATATATATATATGTATGTATATATATATATATATATATATATATTTTATATATATATATATATATATATATGTATATATATACATATATATATATACATAATATATATATATATATATATATATATATATATATATATATATATATATATATATATATATATATATATATATACATAGCTGCACAGATATATACCACTGTAAAATGGCTAAATGGCATAGATTAATGTGTTGTTGCATGTATGTGTTTGTATACATTGTGTATGCCTTTTAACCTTACCAAAAATATGCGTTTTAAATACCTGGAAATAAAAAGTACCGCTGTGTGATAACACATGACCCGTACCATCAGTTTTGCCTCGAAGCACCCCCCCCCCCCCCCCCCCCCAAAAAAAAAAAAAAAAATCTGACACAAAAATTGTTGATAAATAAATGAACTGAAAAATTCCCTTGACAAGATCATGCAATTCTGGTGGCTATGTCTATCTTCATTTATTCTTCTTATGATTCTTCCTTTTTTTTTTTTTTTTACAATTTTATCGTTTATTTATTTTCTCTATTTATGCCTTTCTTTTTAAAATATATCACTGTTGGTCCTACTAGCTTTGAAATGGATATCATCATATGCTGTGTTCAATACAAGATCATGGTGCTAGCGTACTTAGTACACATGTCTAGAAAATTGGTAGGAAAGACACTTTCTTTTAAGGAGAAAAGGCCTGCACTAAAACATATAAAGTATATATATATATATATATATATATATATATATATATATATATATATATATATATATATTTATATATATATATGTGTGTGTGTGTGTGTGTATATATATTTATATATATATGTGTGTGTGTGTGTATATATATTTATATATATATGTGTGTGTGTAATATATATATATATATATATATATATATATATATATATATATATATATATATATATATATATATATATATCTTCGTGTGTATGTACGTGGCTGTATGTCTTACATATACAGTATTTTATTATGCATACATCTCTATTTACAAATATGTTTACCCATGAATATCCAGTATTGAATTCATTATCACGTATAGGATAAAATACGAATACACACACGTGCGTATATTAAACAAATAATTAAAAAAGTAAAAATATACAACTAATATCCATTTCGCAGAAACAATTCCAGTCCCCTTTGTGTTCACGAGGTAAGATATCGTGTTATGTTTTATTCTAAAGTCTTGGAGAATTTGTGATTATTCCTGTGTGTTGATTGATACATTGCCGGGTCTCCCCTGTAATCGTGAGAAACTCTTGATGTGGCGTGAGGTTACGACAGGTGCACGTAATGGTATTAGGTCAAGGCCCTTCTCGGTGCAGTATTTACGTACCGTACGTGTTCGGTGTTATCTGCCCGGCACGAAATTTTTTTTTTTTTTTTTTTTTTTTTTTTTTTTTTTTTTTTTTTTTCAAAGTTAAATATTTTTGATATTTGATGCCATGGATTGGTTATGCAAGAGAGAAACACATTGCAATTCTGGACTGGAATTTGGATGATAGAAAACTCCAATCAATCAATCAATCAGTGTGGATTGGAATTTCATATTATTAGGAATGCGTCTCTTCTTTCTATTGTTATTGTTACTTGCTAAGATACAACCCTAGTTGGAAAAGCAGGATGCTATAAGCCCAGAGAGCCCCAACAGTGAGAAACAGCCCAATGAGGAAAGAAAACAGGAAAAATAAGATATTCTAAGAACAGTAACATTAGGAAAAATAAAATATTTTGGGAACAGTAACATCATTAGAATAAATATTTCCTTTATAAACTATAAAAACTTTAACAAAACCAGAGGAAGAGAAATTGGATAGAATAGTGTCCCCGAGTATACCCTCAAGCAAGAGACTCTAACCCAAGACAGTGGAAGACCATGGTACAGGGATATAGCACTACCCTACATATCACTTATTCGTTTGTATTTACTAGTTTATATTACAGATTTATTTCGTATCATTATGGTAATTGACATTGACGAATAATATTGATTCATTAGATAAGGATTCAAGGGTGATATAGGAAATT
>NC_090754.1:50787326-50791213 GCF_036898095.1 Palaemon carinicauda
GGACAAAGGCCTCAGATATGTCAATTCATGTCTGGGGTTTGGGCAGTGATGGTGATGGTGGAAGATTTTTTGTCTGATCTCTTACAATAAACTAACATAGTATGGGTGGCCCTGACTAGTACAACTTTGTTGATTTATAGCGATACGCCAATATATATATATATATATATATATATATATATATATATATATATATATGTATGTATGTGTATGTATATATATATATATATATATATATATATATATATATATATATATATATATATATTTATCTTTCTTCGTGGCCAAGTGGTTTAGTCACTGTCTATACAAGCTTGCCGACCAGTGTTCGATTCCCGACCGGACACAAGCTCTTGTCTTTGTGTGATTTCGCCTGGGGCTCTGATCCCGAGGTCGTTAAGAGAATCCAGACATTAATTTATCAAAAATATATATGGCTTATTTGAATATATATATATATATATATATATATATATATATATATATATATATATATATATATATATATATATAGGGAAGTATCGGTAACAAATATATAAATAATACAAGTAGATATCTGTATTTACATACTGTTTATGTATGTGTATACACGATTTTAGTTTGAAATCATATGATTAACATTTTATCATTATGGCTTTTCACCCCTCCCACCAGACACCTGAATTCTGATATGTTTCAGTAATGACTCCTGAGCTGATATGCCACCCACACCCGGGCATTCATAGGTGGTCACCTATCTGTTGCCTAACTTCATTGATCGAGTACACACCTATGTATACGTGTATATGTATGTTTAAATATAATTGCTTATTGTATGTTATTATTTCTCGTTTGGGAAAGCCTTTATATATACATTTTTAAAGTATCTTTCTATTTTCTCCCTAGTAAGAAAAAAAATGTAATAATTCAGCTCAATGAAATATAGGGCGGTATGCGCTGGATATATCATTACTAAATAATGTAAAAGCCACCGCCGTATTAATTCCAGTAAATGCAACAGAACTAATAATTTCATCGTATTAATTTCAGCCATAATATCCTACTGTGTCCTGTTGCGTGAGTTATCAGTGCCTATTACAAGTAGTTAACTACCTGTGACCATCTGTAGCCCGAAGTCCTTTCAGGAACTGTAGAGCTGTTTTTTTTTTTTTTTTTTTTTTTTTTTTTTTTTGTGGTGGTGGTGGTGGTGGCAATATAACTCTATATTCATATCAGATATTTTTCATTGTTATTTTGGAAAAGGGGATTTTCTGGCTGACAGTTATATCTGGATTTATTCCGGTGATATTTTTTTTTTCCAACAGGAGAGGACGGGACTTGGGAAATAGTCTGTGTATATTTTAGGAAGCGTTTTAATGTATGGGTCGATTTTATTGCTGACACTTTTCAGTATTTACTGCTCATATGGAATTATTGTCTCGTCTTGATTTTCCTTTGTGAATAAATGAAATTAGGGTACTCTCCCTCTCTCTCTCTCTCTCTCTCTCTCTCTCTCTCTCTCTCTCTCTCTCTCTCGTTGTATTTCAAGCTTTTAGCATATCTCTATTAAGGTCAAACTTCTAGAGGCAATATTCGTCGATATGTTCTTTTATACTTTAATTTACCTCTTATGTTTTGTCGTATCAACCCTTTTTATTACTAATCACAAAATTGTCTGATTTAATTTCGCCTTTTTTTTTAAATTACCATATTCTTGTTTTTTTTTTTTAATCTTTTATATATGATTTTATAATTTTTTTAATTTTCTCTTGGGCTTATCACCTCAAAAAAGAAAAATGCATAATTGTAGTTTTTGGTTTAAAAAAAAAAAGATTAGTTTTTGGTATATTTCCTGATTTATTCATTGATAGTTTAACTAAGGCCACTTGATCTTTTGCTACTATTAGTAATAATATATAACAACAAATGCAGCCGACTTTGATATGTGTTTAGTCATGTCCTTGGGTTTGGCCATTTTATTCACTATGGTCAGATAGCTCACAGCAAACTAACTTAGTATAGATGTCCCGGATTAGTACAGCTTTTTTCTTCATGTTGATACACAAACTTTTTCACCCATTTAAGTTATCCCAACTTAGAATGGAAGCCGTTCTTGCCTGGTGATTGTTGGTCACTGCAACCTCACTATCCTTTTGAGCTAAGGATCGGGGGCTTATGGGAGCAAGTAGGGATCTATCTGCTGGGTCATCAGCAGCCATTGCCTGGCCCTCCTTGGGTGGAGAGGAGGCTTGGGCGCTGATCATATGCAAATATAATTCAGTCTCTGGGGCATTGTTCTGCTCTATAGGGCAGTGTCACTGTCCCTTACCTCTGGTATTCATGAGTGGCCTTTAAACCTTTATATGTTTTTTTATCACATATGAGAGTAGAAGCTCTCGTTTTTTAGTCTGAAAATACCACAGTAAGAAGTCAAGACATTTCAACCCCCCCCCCCCCCTATCTCTTTCCTTTCATTACTTATGAATGAATGAACATAAGAATTTGTTTTGGAACCATCGACCCAGTTAAAGACACTTCATTCACCTGGACCATCTTTACTTTACGATCTTCTGTACCTTTTTTTATTTTATTTTCCTTACCCCATTCCCTCATTCTATTGGATGACCTTATTACTTTCTCCTTTCTTTTATCTTTTTAAGTTACCACCATCATTATTAACACATCCTTCCTTTTCTCTTTAATTACCATTATTAATATCTTTGTTTCTTCCTGGATTATGACTGGTATTACGGTATCCTTCTTTTGTTTTTGGGCTCAGTGCCACCATTAACTATACATTCTCCTTTATTTGAATTCTTCCTATTCTCATTTTTCTTCATATATCTACGTCCTCGCTGATTATTTTACTTTCATAATTATTATCTTCCTTAGTACTCACTCCTTCCTCCATTGTCTACTCATCCTACTTTTTTCTCGCCATTTCCTCCGTATTCTCTTGTAGTATTTTTGTATTACTTTGGTTTAAATGTTTTCCTCCGGTTTCCTGTAGCATTAATACCATCTCATTCTCTTTCCTTATCACCACCATTTATCCATTTCTTTACATCCTCCTCTTATCACGTTGACATCATATCTACATCTTCCCTCTCACCATTGCTAACATTATATCTACCTCTTCTCTCCCACCATTACACAATTATCCTAACTTCATACTTCATAACCAACCAATACCCTCGTCCTCTCCCACTCCCCTCTCCCCACACCCTTGCTCTTCCTAATCCTCTCACAGCCTCCTCAGCTACTCTCCCGAGTCCACGGCGGCCTCCGTAGGTGGGCTACAAATTAAGGCCTTCCTGGTCCAAATCTCCCCCACCTGAGCTTGCCTATAAAGCACAGGACGCAACTGCACCTGGTCTCAGAACCTTGCAAAGCTCGCCAGTGAAAAATGGAGATTTTTCCTCCTCTCGTTTTTTTTTGAGGGGGGGGGGGTTGGTGGGTTGGGGGGGGTGGCTGGATGGCTAGTCGTCTCCTTTCAACAGAGATTTTGATAGTTTTATTGGTTATCCTTTTGATTTTGTTAGTGTCTTTATTATTATTATTATTATTATTATTATTATTATTATTATTATTATTATTGTTGTTGTTGTTATTATAGTTGCTGCTGTTACTATTTGTTTTATGGTTTTATTATTAATATAATCAATATTATATTTACGAGTGTACCCAATCTGTAAAAATGATAGCTGGATATTTAGATATGCACACACACGCACTAGCACCCTCTCTCACCAGGGTATGACTACACCCTCTCTTCCTTACCGGAGGAACGGGGAGAGCTGAGCTTTACTGAAAGAATTATATATATATATATATATATATTATATTATATATAATATATGTGTGTGTGTGTGTGTGTGTGTGTGTATGTATATATTTTTATATATACA
>NC_090754.1:50791713-50804213 GCF_036898095.1 Palaemon carinicauda
TATATCATTACTAAATAATTGTAAAAGCCACTGCTGTATTAATTCCAGTAAATGCAACAGAACTATTAATTTCATCGTATTAATTTCAACCATAATATCCTACTGTGTCCTGTTGCGTGAGTTATCAGTGCCTATTACAAGTAGTTAACTACCTGTGACCATCTGTAGCCCGAAGTCCTATCATGAACTGTAGTGTTTTTTTTTTTTTTTTTTTTTTTTTTTTTTTTTTTTTTTTTTTTGGTGGTGGTGGTGGTGGTGGTGGTGGCAATATAACTCTATATTCATATCAGATATTTTTCATTGTTATTTTGGAAAAGGGGATTTTCTGGCTGACAGTTATATCTGGATTTATTTCGGTGATATTTTTTTGCCAACAGGAGAGAACGGGACTTGGGAAATAGTCTGTGTATATTTTAGGAAGCGTTTTAATGTATGGGTCGATTTTATTGCTGACACTTTTCAGTAATTTACTGCTCATATGGAATTATTGTCTCGTCTTGATTTTTCTTTGTGAATAAATGAAATTTGGGTACTCTCTCTCTCTCTCTCTCTCTCTCTCTCTCCTCTCTCTCTCTCTCTCTCTCTCCTCTCTCTCTCTCCTCTCTGTATTTCAAGCTTTTAGCATATCTCTATTAAGGTCAAACTTCTAAAGGCAATATTCGTCGATATGTTCTTTTATACTTTAATTTACCTCTTATGCTTCGTCTTATCAACCCTTTTTATTACTAATCACAAAATTGTCTGATTTAATTTCGCCTTTTTTTTTTTAAATTACCATATTCTTGTTTTTTTTTAAATCTTATTTATGATTTTATAACTTTTATCATTTTCTCTTAGGCTTATCACCTCAAAAAAGAAAAATGCAAAATTGTAGTTTTTGGCTTATTTAAAAAAAGATTCAAAAATTTAAGTTTGTGGTATATTTTCTGATTTATTCATTGGTAGTTTAACTAAGGCCACTTGATCTTTTGCAACTATTAGTAATAATATATAACAACAACAAATGCAGCCGTTTCTAGTTCACTGCAGGACAAAAGACTTTAACATGTGTTTATGTCCTGGTATTTGGCTATTTTCATCATCACGCTGGTCAGTGTGGATTGGTGATGTAGGTAGACCTTTGTCAGATAGCTCACAGCAAACCACCTAGTATAGATGTCCCAGATTAGTAACAGCTTTTTTGTTCAGGACCATACAAAAGCCCTTTCACCCATTTAAGGTATCCCACCTTGCCTGGTGATTGCCAGACTGTGGTTCGAGTCCTGCTCAGACTCGTTAGTTCCGTTGGTCGCTGCAACCTCACTATCCTTGTGAGCTAAGGATTGGAGATTTAGGGGAGCCCGTAGGTCTATCTGCTGAGTCATCAGCAGCCATTGCCTGGCCCTCCTTGGGTGGAGAGGAGGCTTGGGCGCTGATCATATGCAAATATATTCAGTCTCTAGGGCATTGTTCTGCTCTATAGGGCAATGTCACTGTCCCTTACCTCTGGTATTCATGAGTGGCCTTTAAACCTTTATATGTTTTTTTATCACATATGAGAGTAGAATCTCTCGTTTTTTAATCTGGAAATATCATAGTAAGAAGTCGAGACATTTCAACCCCCCCCCCACCTATCTCTTTCCTTTCATTACTTATGAATGAATTAACCTAAAAATTTATTTTGGAACCATCGACCCAGTGAAAGACACTCCATTCACCTCGACCATCTTTACTTTACGACCTTCTGTACCTTTTTCTTTTTTATTTTCCTTACCCCCATTCCCCTCATTCAATTGGATGACCTTATAACTTTCTCCTTTCTTCTAATCTTTTAAATTACCACCATCATTATTAACACATCCTTCCTTTTCTCTTTAATTACCATTATTAATATCTTTGTTTCTTCCTGGATTATGACTGGTATTACGTTATCCCTCTTTTGTTTTTGGGCTCAGTGCCACCATTAACTATACATTCTCCTTTATTTGGATTCTTCCTATTCTCATTTTTCTTCATATATCTACGTCCTCGCTGATTATTATACTTCTTTCATAATTATTATCTTCCTTAGTACCCACCCATTCCTCCATTTTCTACTCATCTTACTCTTTTCTCGCTATTTCTTCCTTATTCTCCTTATTTTTGTATTACTTTTTTATGCAATGTTTTCTTCCGGTTTCTGTATCATTAATACCATTTCATTCTCTTTCTTTATCACCTTCATTTATCTATTTTTTTACTTCCTCCTCTTATCACATTGACATCATCTCTACCTTTTCCATCCCACCATTGCACACAGCTTCATAACCAATCCCCTCGTCCTCTCCCACTCCTCTCCCTCACCCCCCTTGCTCTTCCTAATCCTCTCACAGCCTCCTCAGCTACTCTCCCGAGTCCACGGCGGCCTCCGTAGGTGGGCTACAAATTAAGGCCTTCCTGCTCCAAATCTCCCCCACCTGAGCTTGCCTATAAAGCACAGGACGCAACTGCACCTGATCTCAGAACCTTGCAAAGCTCGCCAGTGAAAAATTGGAGATTTTTCCTCCTCTCTCTCTCTCTCTCTCTCTCTCTCTCTCTCCTCTCTCCTCTCTCTCTCCTCTCTCTCCTCTCTCCTCTCTCTCTCTCTCTCTCTCTTTTTTTTTTTTGAGAAAGGGGGGGGGGGGGGTGTATGCCTAGTCCTCTTCTTTCAACGATTTTGATAGTTTTATTGGTTATCCTTTTGATTTTGTTAGTGTCTTTATTATTATTATTATTATTATTATTATTATTATTATTATTATTATTATTATTATTATTATAGTTGCTGTTGTTACTATTTTTTGTTGTTTTATTATTAATATAATCAATATTATATTTACGACTGTACTGTGAAAAGGATAGCTGAATATTTAGATAACCACACACGCACCTAGCACCCTCTCTCACCAGGGTATGACTACACCCCACTCCTCCTTACCGGAGGAACGGGGAGAGCTGAGCGTTACTGGAAAGAATTATATATATACATAAATATATATATATATATATAATATATATATATATGTATACATATATATATATATACATATATATATACACATAAACATATATATGTGGGGTATATATATATAATATATATATATATATATATATATATATATATATATATATATATATGTATATATTTATATATATGTATACACACACACACACACACACACACATATATATATATATATATATATATATATATATATATATATATATATATCGTCAGACACTTGTTTTTTCTTATTTAAGGAAGATTGTTATTATTTTTTTGTTGTTGCTATTTATGTTGTTGTTTTATTATCATTATTATAATCAATATTATTATATTTATTATTATTATTGCCATAGTTGTTCGTGGTATATGTCCTTCATGTTCTTATTAAAGTTATTATAATAGGTATTGCAGTAGCAATGTTTCAGTTGTAAGAGAATAAAGATAAATAAGTAATCAATTGAAAAATAAAAATAAAAGAATAATTTCCTCCCATGTCTCCCCCAACAACTACAAAACAGACAAAAATTTAGCCGAACTGATATGTTCATGTCTTTCCTTGTTTGTTTATGTTTATAATCTTACAGGCATGAAAAAGGACAAGTGGCTTCATTTTCATAAATCTGTAGTCGCAGGAGAGTCCATTTACTTGCAGTCAGCTGCTGTGTTTATGACGAAGGCGGTGCTGGTGATGAGGTTTTGGGTGGAGGCGTGTTCTTTACAAAACAGGTTGAGATTTTGAATCCGATTAAACGCAACCAATATTGTCACATTTTCTGAGATTTTACGGGAGAAAAAAAAATGTTAATTTTTTTATATTTTATAAGAAAAAATTGTTAATTTGTGATATTTTATAGGAAAAGTGTTGATTTTTTTAATATTTATAAGAAAAAATTTTTAATTTGTGATATTTTATAGGACAAAAGTTAATTTTTTAATATCTTATAAGAAATTTTTTTTAATTTGTGTGATATTTTATAGGAAAAAAGTGTTAATTTATCTGAGATTTTACTGGAGAAAAAATGGTTAATTTATGTGATATTTTATAGGAAAAGTGTTAATTTATTTGATATTATACACGAAAACAAGTGTTGATTTAACTAATATTTTACAGGAAAAAAGGTGTTAATTTATCTGACATTTTGTAGGGAAAAAAGTCTTAATTTATCTGACTCTTTATAGGGAAAAAAGTGTTAATTTATCTGATATTTTATATGACAAAAGTGTTGGGTTATCTGATATTGCACAGGAAAATTATTGTTAATGTATCTATTTCACGAAAAAAAAACTGTTAATTTATATGTTATTATATTGGAAAAGTGTTAATTTTTCTGATATTTTACAGGAAAAAATGTTGATTTTCTGGTATTTTACCGGAAAAAGGTGTTAATATATCTGATATTTTGCAGGAAAAATTTTTAATCATCTGATATTTTACTGAAAAAGGTGTTAATTATCTGATATTTTACTGGAAAAAAGGTGTTAATTATCTGATATTTTATAGGAAAAAAGTGAATTTATCGTATTTAACAGGAAAAAAAAGTGTTAATGTATCTGATATTTTACAGGAAAAAAGTGCTAATTTATCTGAAATTTTCTAGGGAAAAGGTGTTAATGTATCTGATATTGTACGGGAAAAAAAGGGTTGATTTATCCGATATTTTTCGGAAAAAGTGTTATTTCTTCTCATGTCTTATAGGAAAAAAGTGTTAATTTTTCTGATATAGGAAAATGTGTTAATTTATTATATATTTTATAAGAAAAGTGTTAAATATCTGATATTTTATAAGAAAAAGTGTTAATATATCTCACATTTTATGGGAAAAAAAGGATGATTTATCTGATATTTTACAGGAAAAAGTGTTAATTTATCAGATGTTGTATATGAGAAAGTGTTAATTTTTCTGATATTTTACAGGAAAAACGGGTTTATTTATCTGATATTTTATAGGAAAATGTGTTAATTTATCAGATGTTTTATGTAAGAAAAAGTGTTAATTATCTAATATTTGATAGAAAAATTTTAATTTATCTGATATTTTATTGGAAAAAGTGTTAATTTATCTGATATTTTATAGAGAAATAGGGTTAATTTATCTGATATTCTATATGAAAGTGTTAATTTATCTGATATAGGAAAAAGTGTTAATTTATCATGTATTTATAAGAAAAAAGTGTAAATTTATCTGATATTTTAGAGGAAAAGGTGTTAATTTATTTGAAATTTTACTGGAAAAAATGGTTAATTTATCTGATATTTTACGGGGAAAAAATTTAATTTATCTATTTTATAGGAAAAAAAGTGTTAATTTATCAGATGTTTTGTAGGAAAAGTGGTAATTTATCATGTTTTATAGGAAAAAGTGTTAATTTATCATGTTTTATAGGAAAAAGTGTTAATTTATCTGATATTTTATTGAGAAAAGGGTTGATTTGTCTGATATATTACAGAAAAAAAGTTTTAATATATATGATATTCTACAAGAAAAAATAAGTTTTAATTATACTGTTTCTAATTCTAATGTCGAACTTAATAATAACGCCGTTTTGTTGCATGGTGTAATGATGGAAACTAGAGAGAGAGAGAGAGAGAGAGAGAGAGAGAGAGAGAGAGAGAGAGAGAGACGTATATTTACCCAATGATAAAAATAACCAGCTTTCCACAGCTGGTTGGTTCGCATAGGGTTCCCCCCCCCTCTCTCTCTCTCTCGCTCTCTCTCTCTCTCTCTATTTACCCAATCATAGAAATAACCTGCTTTCCACAGCCGTTTGCTCTCGCATAGGGTTCTCTCTCTCTCTCTCTCTCTCTCTCTCTCTCTCTCTCTCTCTATTTACCCAATCATAGAAATAACCTGCTTTCCACGGCCGTTTGCTCTCGCATAGGGTTCTCTCTCTCTCTCTCTCTCTCTCTCTCTCTCTCTCTCTCTCTCTCCCACATTAAATAACCTCTTTTGGCGGTAGTAATTCAGCCAGACGAGTACCATTTCCCAAACATATTTCGCCCTGTGAAATTCTATTCTGATACTCTGCTCTCAATCTTTCGGGGGGATTTAAAGAGAGAGAGAGAGAGAGAGAGAGAGAGAGAGAAAGAGAGAGTAATACACAAAGGGGATTTTGTTTATAGCTTTCTGTACCCTCTGACACGGCCCATATGAGAGAGAGAGAGAGAGAGAGAGAGAGAGAGAGAGAGAGAGTAATACACAAAGGGGATTTTGTTTATAGCTTTTTGTACCCTCTGACACGGCCATTTGAGAGAGAGAGAGAGAGAGAGAGAGAGAGTAATTCGCGCAGCGCTATTGCTGCCCTCTGTCATTACCATATGTAACCGATATATTTCCACTTGGCAATCTAAGAAATCATTTTAAGTGGTGCGAAAATAGAGGGAAATGAATAAATGGAGAACGCATTTGCCGAGCGCACTTGATGGCAAGAGTAATGCAATTATTAGGCATGAGGGAAGTTACGTTAATACTAATCTATCTCTTCATTCATCATTATCATCATCATTATTATCATCATCATCATCATCATCATCATCATTATCATTTCCTACGCCTATTGACGCAGATGATGATGATGATGGTGATGGTGATGATAGACGCAAAGGGCCTCGGTTAAATTTCGCCAGTCGTCTTTTATCTTAAGGTTTTGAAATCAATACTTCTCCATTCATTATTTTCTATTTCACGTATCATTGTCCTCAGCCATGTAGGCCTGGCTCTTCCTACTCTTATACACACACACACACACACACACATATATATATATATATATATATGCTTGTTTATAAATTTACATGTCTAACTCTATCGTATATCTATACATCATCATCATCTCCTTCTACGCCTATTGACACAAGAGCCTATGTTAAATTTCTCCAGTCATCTCCATTTAGAGCTTTTAAATTTTCAAATCAATACTTCTCCATTCTCCATTCATCATCTCATACTTCACGCTTCATAGTCCTCAACCATGTAGGCCTGGATCTTCCAACTCTTTTAGTACTTTATGGAGCCCAGTTGAAAGTGTGGTAAACTAATCTCTCTTAGGGAGTGCAAAGAGTATGACCACAACATTTCCATTTACCCTTCACCTTTCCCCACATAAAAAAAAAAAAAAAAAAAATTACCATAACGATATTCGACACATTCCAGTCCCTGGAACCTTTTACCATAAAGCAGAAGAGCTGATAGAGGCCATTTAGTGGCTGAATTATGCATCTAATAAAGAATAAGCGAGGAAGGGAGGACCTGGATTTGAACTTAACTGGAAGACATAAAAGGGTATGGAGGTTTTCCCCGCGAGAGCTTTGCTCAGAGATGATATATCTTAGAGCGTCGGAGAGAGAGAGGCTATCTTTGGTGTGTAAATTTTGCTTAGGGGGCGAATTGCACATTTCATGGAATGATTCGCCTTATTAATCAGGGTATTGTGGAGAGAAAGAGAGACTTGAGAGGGATTCTAGTGAGTACTTTTAACTGTCTGCATAAATTACAGTACAGATGTTTTATACCTAGCAAAATTGTAATACTTAAAATAATTTTTTTTTTACTTTTTATTATGTTGGGTTTCCCTCGTATAACTATAATACTGAAAAAAAATTGTGGTGTTTTGCAGCAAATAAAAGAAATGTTTTTTTTTTTTTTTTTTTTTTTTTTATTACTGATTTGCGTCCTGCTTATTGCCCGTTGCTATACATTATATTGAAAGGAGGTTGGGCTGTTGGAATTAATAATATAATGCTAGTAGTTAAAGACTTTCTTGTTACGAGGGATTTGTGTGTCCTATGTATCAACAGATAAATCACTGAAATGATATATATATATATATATATATATAAATATATATATATATATATATATACACACACATATATATATATATATATATTTATATATATATATATACACACACATATATATATATATATATATATAGATAGATAGATAGATAGATAGATAGATATATATATGTGTATATATATATATATAATTAGTATTATTATTATTTCTTGCTAAGCTACAACCCAAGTTGGAAAAGCAGGATGCTTTAAGCCCAGTGGCCGCAACAAGGAAAATAGCTCAGTGAGGAAAGGAAAAAAGGAAAAATATAATGCTAGTAATTAAAGACTTTCTTGTTACGAGGGATTTGTGTGTCCTATGTATCAACAGATAAATCACTGAAATGATATATATATATATATATATATATATAAATATATATATATATATATATATATATATATATTTATATATATATATATATATATACACACATATATATGTATATATATATATATATATAGATAGATAGATAGATAGATAGATAGATAGATAGATATATATATGTGTATATATATATAATTAGTATTATTATTATTTCTTGCTAAGCTACAACCCAAGTTGGAAAAGCAGGATGCTTTAAGCCCAGTGGCCCCAACAAGGAAAATAGTTCAGTGAGGAAAGGAAAAAAGGAAAAATTAAATATTTTAAGAATAGCAACAACATTAAAATAAATATTTCCTATATTAACTATAAAAATTTTAACAAAACAAGAAAGAGAGAAATTAGATAGAATAGCGTGCCCGAGTGTACCCTCAAGCAAGAGAACTCTAACCCAAGACAGTGAAAGACCATGGTACAGAGGCTATGTCACTACCCAAGACTAGTGAACACTGGTTTGATTTTGGAGTGTCCTCCTAGAAGAGCTGCTTACCATAGCTAGAGTCTCTTCTACCCTTACCTAGAAGAAAGTAGCCACTGAACAATTGCACTGCAGTAGTTAACCCCTTGGGTGAAAAAAAATATTTTTTTTTGGTAATCTCGGTGTTGTCAGGTGAATGAGGAGAGAGGAGAATCTGTAAAGAATATGCCAGACTATTCGGTGTATGTGTAGGCAAAGGGAATGTGAACCGTAACCAGAGATAAAGATCCAATATAGTTCTGTCTGGCCAGTCAAAGGACCCCATAACACTCTAGTGGTAGTATCTCACACACACAACAAATGCAGTCGTTTCTAGTCCACTGTAGGACAAAGACCTTATAAATGGCCTTTATTTATGTCCGGTGTTTGGCTAGTTTTTATCACCACGCTGGCTAACTGTGGATTGGTGATGGTGGGAAACTTTTCTTATCGCTCACAGCAAACCAACCTTGCATGGTTGGCCCTGACTATTACACAGCTTTGCTGGTCATAGTAATATGCAAATCCCTTTAATCACGTTAAGAAAGGGATACATACATATATATATATATATATATATATTTATATATATATATGTATATATATATATATATTTATATATTAAATGTATATTTTTACATATATATATATATATATATATAGATATATATATATATATATATATGTATATATATATATATATATATATAAATGTGTGTCTGTGTGTGTAATATATCGGTATAATTATTTCAATGTCTTTTCGCATATATTTGATATATATGCTTTTATTTTCTAACCCTAGTTTCCATCTTATATATTTCCCCTTTCATTCTCATAATTCCTCTCATCTTTAGTTTTCACCTTCTCATGCTTTCGTTCTTCCCTCTCCCACCCTTGTATTTTATTGCTTCGGTCATTCATTAATTCATGCCTTTTATTTCCTTCCATTCCTTTTGATCTATCTCATTTTTCTCTTTCTCGTATTTTTCAGTCTTCTGTTACGTTGTATTTCTTTTTTTTTCTTCTTCAGTATTGGGTCATCCCCTTTGTTTCTTTTTTTTTTTTTTCCTTTTTGATATTTTTATTGGTCTTTGCATTCCATATTGTTTGATACACGATAGGATTTTCACTTATTGTATTAGGGGAGTCTCCCCTATATAATGAAGACAGTGTCTGTTTATTTATATATATATATATATATATATATATACATTTATATATATATATATATATATATATGTATATATATATATATATATATATGATAAATTTCGTACATTTAGACGTGTTTTTCATATTCAAATAAGCCACATATATTTTGATACATTAATGTCTGGATTCTCTTAACGACCTCGGGATCAGAGCCCAGGCGAATCACACAAAGACAAAAGCTTGTGACCGGCCGGGAGTCGAACCCTGGTCGGCAAGCCTGTATAGTCCAAGGCCAATATATAGGCCTTGGTATAGACTACAAGCTTGCCGACCAGGGTTCGACTCCCGGCCGGTCACAAGCTCTTGTCTTTGTGTGATATCGCCTGGGGCTCTGATCCCGAGGTCGTTAATAGAATCCAGACATTAATGTATCAAAAAAATATATATGGCTTATTTGAATATATATATATATATATATATACACACTCCCCGTCTCTCTGGTATTGGATAGAGGGAGTACTCATACCCTGGTGAGAGCAGGGCGCGTGTTAGTGCATATGTAAACATTTAGCCGTCTATTTTGACGGATCGCGTACTAGTAAATGTATAAGGATCCCATAAGACAAAGTCCTAATACCTTATAGACACATCAGACGTAGTGTGTCACTTGCAACTGGAGTGTGTTATTCTTTTAATGCAATTCATATTTTTTTATGAAAATTGTTAAACAATCGTTTGAATCTCATCTACCAAAAATGTATGGAAATTTTTTTCTTCTGATATCTTACAAAAATTGGCGACTGCTTTTTTATATATCTTAAGAAATTAGAGAAAAATTTTTTAAATATCATTTTATAAAAATAAACTTTTGATGTATCATATTCTAGAAATGGAGAATTTTTTTTAAATATAATTTTTTAAAAATTGAGATAATTTATTAAATCATCTTACAGAACTGGAGAAGAAAGTTTAATATCATTTTACAAAAAAAAATAGATTTTTTTTAATAACTCTTCTTACGAATATTGAATGGAAACTATTTAATATATGGTTTTACAAAATAAAAAATAGGATATTTTTTTAAATCTACAGACAAAATTATTTAAATCTCATCTAACAAAAATAGAGAAAATAAATGCAAGAAAATTAATGTCTCGACTCAGTTTTTCATCGTCTTCCTTCTTTCCTTCTCGGGAGACAGAAACCAGAATCTTATTGTCTAAATGATGTAAAAAATTTCCTTTGTATTTCTGTGCTTGAATATAAAATCCATGACCTCTCTCTCTCTCTCTCTCTCTCTCTCTCTCTCTCTCTCTCTCTCTCTCTCTCTCTCTCTCTCTCTCTCTCTGTGTGCGTCGCTTGTAATTTGAAGGAGAATTCGAAAGGCACTTTAGCTAATGAGAAGAACTTTAAAAAAAAATAGGATGATACAGAAAGTCGTGGATTTTACGTGGCTTGTTTTTAATCAAATAGTGCGTGCTAAACGTCACGGGAACTGAGAGCAATTGAGTCCCGGATGTGGAAGTAATGAGAAGAGAAAGGCGATATTGACAGGAGACGCGGGTTTGAGAGGAATTTTTTTTATTCGGGGGTGGGGGGGGGGGAGACGTGGCCCGGGCCGGTCTCTGGTCTGGATAGTCGAATGCGTATGTCGAGAAGGGTATTGGATAGATGGCACGGAATGAGATAGGAAATGGGGAGCTTTACTATGGGGTGGATAGTTGGGGGTATCTCTGCTGTAGTTACCTGAGAGAAAAAGGAGTGTAGGTACCTTTGGAAATTCGTTTATGAATAAAGGGGATATTTAGAATAAGAAGAACATTTAAAAAAAGGAATTGGGTAAGAAAAGGAAAGATTAGAAAGAACACTTTGAACGAAGAGAGAAATATAGAGAATAATCTCCCTTATATAGTGAAGAGCGAGCGCCTGGATATAAGTGTGTGTGTATATATATATATATATATATATATATATATATATATATATACTGTATATATGTTTGTGTGTATCTGTATGTTAAGCTCAGCTCTTCCCGTCCCTCGTGTAAGGGGGAGAAAAAGTAGTCATACCCTGGTGACATGGGGATGTGTATATGTGATTGTATGCATATCTAAATATTCATCCGTCATTTTGACGGGTTGCATACACGAGTATAGCATTTACCACTACCAGTTGGAAATGTATATATATACTGATAAAGGTAAATAAACGTAAAAAACGAAATATAGAATAAAGCAATACCATTTGTAAATATGTGGGGATAAAACAAATTGAAAAATATATCAATAAACGTAAATAAGTATTTAGAAAAATTAGAAGAAATTGAGTGAATTTACAGGTAACAAGACAGGGGACAAGGCGTAATTGTTACAAATAACATGACATTGAAGAGAGATCCCCAAAGATTTAAACTTTACAAACAAGGTTTAAGTTGATTTAACATTGTGGTTTGGTGATTTTTCAGGACGTCTGAATTGAAGGGAAACGCTTTTATTTAAAGATTATTTTTCCACAAATAAGCAAGATTTAGGGACGAACAAACACACATAAACACACACACACATATATATATATATATATATATATATATATGTGTGTGTGTGTGTGTATGTATACATGAATATATATATATATATATATATACATACATATATATATATATATA
>NC_090754.1:50809213-50816713 GCF_036898095.1 Palaemon carinicauda
TATCTAAATGGTAACGGACCGAGTTAATCCTCTATTATTATAATGATTTTTAAAGCCTTTTGGTATAATACATTTTACTGTAATTATGATATTATCGTTATTTTAATTTGTATTATTGTTAGTATTATTATTATCATTATTATTATTATTTTTATTTTTATTATTATTAGCAGTAGGGGTATTAGTAGAAGTAGTAATAGTAATAATAATAGTAGTAGTAGTAGTAGTAGTAGTAGTAGTAGTAGTAGTAAAAGTAGTATGTGATGAAATATTATAATCGATGAAGTATCATTGATATAATTTCTTCTTTCATCTTTCAATAACTAGAGAACCATTACTATATATATATATATATATATATATATATATATATATATATATTTATATATATATATATAATATATATATTTATATTTATAGATAGATAGATAGATAGATAGATAGATGTTAACACATCTATATAAGAATTCCTACTGAATCCACTATCTGTTCTAGTCTTAAATAGATATTTCCAATGTGTACATAAATGTTCAATCTATTATCACTCATCTTTACCCAGGGAATTTCATGAAAAATATCTCTCTCTCTCTCTCTCTCTCTCTCTCTCTCTCTCTCTCTCTCTCCCTCTCTCTCTCTCGCTCACGAAAACATATATATATCACCATTTAATTCCATAATGCACCGAGAACATCATGGGAAATTTATTTCTCAGATTACCCGACGGAGATGAGCAGAAAATGAGGAGATTCATTTCTTCCTTTGTTTCCTACGACCAAGAAACGAAGCAGATGAGGCGTTCGTGTTCGCCCACGTTCGCGTTCGCCCTCGTTCGTGTTCGCCCTCTTTCGTGTTCGCCCACATTCGTTTTCGCCCACGGTCGTGTTCGCCCTCGTCGATTTCGCCCGCGTGCGTGTTCGTCCACGTTCGTGTTCGCCCATGTTCGTGTTCGCCCTCGTTCGTGTTCGCCCTCGTTCATGTTCGCCCACTTACATGTTCGCCCATGTTCGTGTTTTATCGGGGTCGCTCCGACTCGGACGCACGCGCGTGCGTGCACTTATGAAATCTAAATCGTCTAGGTACCCGTTGGATTATTATGATCCTGGCGGTTTTATTCTTGGTTTTTAGTCTTTTTATTATTATTATTATTACTTACTAAGCTACAATCCTAGTCGGAAAAGTAGGATATGCTATAAGCCTGATGGCTCCAACAGGGGAAATAGCCCTGTGAGGAAAGGAAATTAAGGAAACTACAAGACAAGTAATTAAAAATTAATATGAAATATTTTAAGAACATTAACAACAAAAAAATAAACTGTTTTAAGAATAGTAACAACATTAAGATAAACCTTTCCTATATAAAGTATAAATTTTTTGAAAATCAAGAGGAAGAGAAATAAGATAGAATCATCATCATCATCTCCTACGCCTATTGCCTTATTCTATCATTTCTCTATCGGTTCTTTTTTTATTTATTAATTAACAGTTGTTTATTAACTACAATTTTTGGAGGGAGTAGTGTCAATTGGAGGGCTTAGGAGGAAACTGTTCAAGGGGAGAGATCGAGATGGAGGCAGAGAATATATGGCGAGATAAGGTGAAGGATGATACGGAGAGAAGAGGTTCGGTCGAAGAGTATACCTTTGATAGAAGGCATTGGAGAGAAGGCATCAAGCAACCGACCCCTTAATGTAGAGATGATGGTTAGAAAAGAGATATAAATTGGAGATATTAACCTTCGTTGCTATTTATTTAAAACTTCAGGATTCAGAATGAAATGTTCTGTAAAAATATTTTTAGAAACATAAAATGTATTTATTAATAAACATTTTTTAAACACCATAAAATTCTTGCCTTGGGGGTTTTTACCATTAGTGTGAGCAAATTGAAAGGATCGGTAGAATAACCCTAATGGAAATTTATCGATTTTTTTTATATAAAATCGAAGATATATTTTAGTACATTTTGCATTAACAATTTATTGTATTCCGTAATCAATATCTTGTGTGGAGGGGGGCCTTGGGCGCTGATCATATGAAATATAGTCAGTCTCCAGGACATTTTCCTGCTTGCGAGCGCAATATCACTGACCCTTGCCTCTGCCATTCATAACCGGCCTTTAAAACCTTTAAACCTTTAATAGACCATCTAAATTGCGGTAATTTAGATGAGGAAACTATTTGTATAATGAAAAAGAAACAACGATTTTTTTTATGAAAAATTAAATAAGTGAAGGTTCGTGTGTGAGGAAGTTCATACCAACGTATTCACATTATTATTATTATTATTATTATTATTATTATTATTATTATTATTATTATTAGCTAAGCTACAACCCTAATTGGAAAAGCAAGAGGCTATAAACCTAAGGGCTCCAACAGGGAAAAACAGCCCAGTGGAGAAACGGAATAAGGAAATAAATAAACGATATAAAAGTAATGAACAATTCAAATAAAATATTTTAAAAACATTTAACAACATTAAAACAGATATTTCATATATAAACTATTAATAGACAAGGTATAAGTTTAATGCATTGACGTATTTAAGCTTATATAAATAGAGGTGCACTCAGTAGAGCACAGACCTCCTTCGCGGCAGCTTATTTCTTGACCTTTTACTCGACCTTGACCTTTGACCTTAGATTGTATTGATTTACGTGGATTTTTAAACGCTCAAATATGAACCAAGTTTGAAGTCTCTGTGACAACAATGTCCAAAATTATGGCTGATTATGTAAATTGGACATTTTGTTTGTCCGTGACCTTGACCTTCTAAAATGTAATCATTTTCAGTTTTTTACATATGAGTTAATCCCTGCAAGTTTCATTACTCTACTATTAAAATTGTAGCCAGGAAGCTGTTCACAAACAAACACATACAAAAAAAAAAACACACACAAACATGGGGTAAAACATAACCTCCTTCCAACTTCGTTGGCGGCGGTAATAAGTATTAAGTGATCGGCGGTGTTTCGCAGAATGGTTAAAAAGATTAAAACTTCATGTCATGGAAGACCCAGATACGATTGGCTACTCCTCCCCCGTCACACAAAGCCACGAGAGCAGAATTGATTGGGACGTGTCGTAAGAATTAAAACAAAAGCGAAACGTCCAGATGGAGAGAGAGAGAGAGAGAGAGAAAGTTTTTTTTTTTTTTTTTTTTTTTTTTTTTTTTTTTTTTTTGATAGAAAGAAGGAACGGTTGTGTATTGATTAAAATTGCTTCTTCGAGCGTATGAGTTCATGCACAAGCAGGAATTTGTGTTTTGGAAGGGCTGCTTGAACGCTTTCATTTTATTTTTTTCGTGTCTGCTTGTGTTCAATTTCATTTTTATATTTCTTTGTAAAGCAGTACTGTTAGATATAAGATAGTGATGCTCCATTAATACACGAGATATTCAATATAGTACATACATACATATACCAAGGCACTTTCCCCAATTTTGGGGGGTAGCCAACATCAAACAAATAAAAAGAAAGGGGGCGAGGGGGCTGCCTTTCCTCTATACGTTCCTCCCAGCCTGACAAGGGATTCAACCAAGGCATAATTATTAAGAAACATTCTAACTTAGTCTCAGAGATGATCTTGCTTAAGACACCATAGGAGTCTAAAATATGTTTTGATAAATATAAAGATGAATATGAGATTACATCCTCCTCATTGTTTTTAAAGTCACGGTAGCATATGGTTGTGATAGTAACTCGACTAGGGTGGGTCACAACCATTACGGAGAAGGGTGGTGGGTTCATCCAACTCATCCCCAATTAAATAAATACGCTGGAAAGGTATGATACATCTGTCACTTCCTCCTAAGGAAAATTTATTAAATTTTCTACTACTACTTATGTGTGCCACAATAATAATAATAATAATAACTATAGTCCATTTCTTTTATCGAGGCAGATTTGCACCGACTCACAGCGGTGCCCTTTTAGCTCGGAAAAGTTTCCTGATCGCTGATTGGTTAGAATTATCTCGTCCAACCAATCAGCGATCAGGAAACTTTTCCGAGCTAAAAGGGCACCGCTGCGTCTAACCAATCAGCGATCAGGAAACTTTTCCGAGCTAAAAGGGCACCGCTGCGAGTCTGTGCAAATCTGCATCGTTAAAAGAAATTGACTATAGGATATTGTGTGATTGAAAGGAAATCCTCTTTGATAATTGTATTGCCACATCACCTACGCAAGATTGATTGCATACATTAGACTTGGGTGTGTTAATGTCTCGTCACACGTGGGAGGATAACACTTGGCTTAAAGTCAATGCAGTATGCATTTGCGAAGATCATTACTCAAGATTACTCGAATTTGGAAGAGGATGGAGTGGTTTTGGTATGTAATCAAATATTCAAATTATATACTGCTACTGTTACAAATTATATATGTATATATGTGTATATATATATCCCTTGATCAGCGAAACTGTAATAGTCAAGGCCACTCATATTACCGTGAGAGATCAGGCGAAAATCTCCCACCATCACCAATCTGCACTGGCCAGCGTGGTGATGAAAACAGGCCTTTGTCATGCAGTGGACTAGAAGCGGCTGCATTTCTTGTCGTTGTTGTATATATATGTATATATATATATATATGTATGTATATATATATATATATATATATATATATATATAATATATATATATGTATATGTATATTTATATATGTATGTATATATATATATGTATATATATATTATATATATATATATATATATATATATATATATATACATATATAGTGTGTGTGTGTGTTTTTATGTGCGAGTGAATATAATGGCCTGTGAATTAATCCACCGATTGCTGAGAGAGAGAGAGAGAGAGAGAGAGAGAGAGAGAGAGAGAGAGAGAGAGAGAGAGAGAGAGAGAGACAGACAGACAGACAGACAGACAGACAGAGAGAGAGAGAGAGAGAGAGAGAGAGATTGTGGTATGATTGAGTGAATAATAGGATAAGGGTGGGTCATCCATACTGCAGCCCCACCCCCACCCCCACCCCCTGAGGACCCTGGGACTACAATATGCTTGGCAATTAAGTCATCTGTAATGTAAATAATCCCTTTTTCATGAAACGTATTCCGTTGCTTTCATAATTTATGGCCGATGCATTTCATATGCAAGCTCTGATTGCCAGCAGAATACATAAATGATTTATTGTGATTGCTTTTATTTTTTTTAATGATTGCTGGAATAATATATTCTGGGGGTAATTTACCCCTTTGTAATCCACCCTCTGTCTTTGAGTGCTCATTTCATTTATTGCTTCTTCTACCAAAGACCACAAAGGGAGAGGAATTTCAGGAATTGTTTGCAATTTCGTTTTTTTACTCTTATAGTCATCTTTGTTTTCTAATGTTTTTAAAGGTTTAAAGGCCGCTCTTGTGGCAGAGGTGTACCAATCTGTGTGTCTCACGATCGTACATACTATTATGCTTGTATCTTCGCTCTTCCCTCGCACTAATAAGAACCTGAAATAACATGTCTGTTTTTCTCACGTTAACTGTTACCCGGTCGGTTTGAACATGAAATTGCCTGTTATGTTTTGCATGCCCTTTTTGGCTGGAGTTTTTGTATATAAAAGCGAGTGTTGTGTAATAAAGTTACTCAGTTGCCTTCATCCTGCCTGTGAGTCACAACCTTCTCTCGGCCGGTCACATTGGTGACCCCGGAGCGACTCGCTCCTCCCCCCCCCCATCACCGTTACTATGATGCCCTCAAAACATACCTTCTTTAGCAGTACTCGCCGTCGCCAGCTGCTCGTATAGCAAAGCTTTTTCAGCCCTCTCAACAACCGTTGGGGGACCAGTATCACTCGCCTGCAACGTGACACACATGGCTCTCCTAGTGAGGTGAACCTACTGCCTGCCCTTTGGGTAAGCCGTTTACCCGAACCTGTACGCGCTGCCATACCCGATGTCTATAGTTTACTCATAAAGGACTGGATGACCAAAGCTGACGCCCTTTAGACACCCACTTTATGAACTTCAAGACATCCTTCAACGCCTCCACTTCTGACGAAGAGGAAACCTATTCAACTTCAGCTGAAGCTGACATGAATGCTGTAGGATGTACACACCTATGAATGCCGTAGGACATACACGCCTATTAATGCTGTAGGACACATACGCCTATGAATGCCGTAGGACACGCATGCTTATGAATGCCGTAGGACACACACCCCTACCCCGTGACGAGCTAGAGCGACAACAAAGCCACCCATCATCCATCACTAAAAGCCACCCATCATCCATCACTCGCCCGCGCCCCAACCAACGACTTCTACAGCCACTCACTGCCGCTCATCGGCCGCAGTTTTGCTACTACCACTCCAGATCAGGGCGCCCTATTTAACATGTACAGTATGTCATTTTTAGGGGGGGAGCCATGTACCAACCATGTGTCACACGATCGTACATAGTAATGACATTTCATTATGTGTATATATTATGCTTGTATCTTTGCTCTCCCCTCGCACTAATAAGAACCTGAAATAACATGTCAGTTTTTTTCACCGTTAACTGTTAACCGGCGCGGTGTCGGTTTGAACATGAAATTGCCAGTTATGTTTTGTATGCCCTTTTTGCCTGGAGTCTTTGTATATAAAAGCGAGTGTTTTGTAATAAAGTTACTCAGTTGCCTTCATCCTGCCTTTGAGTCACAACCTTCTCTCGGCCCGTCACAGAGGCAAGTTTCAGTGACACTGCCCTATCAAGCAGGACAATGGCCTAGACCCTAGAGACTGACCATATATTACATATGATCAGTGCCTAAGCCCCCTCACCACCCTAGCTAGGAACAGGGAGGGCCAGGCAATGGTTGCTGATGACTCAGCAGATAGACCTATAGGCTCCCCATGTATATATATATATATATATATATATATATATATATATATATATATATATATATATATATATATATATATATGTATACTCTTGCTCTTTATTGTTGTATGAAGTTTTTTTCAATCTATTTATTATTCTTGTAGTGTTCTTATGAGAGAGATCATATCTCGAGTTAAATGGTAGAATAATTGCAAATTATAATCACATATAAGGATTAATCACCTTCTTGTTTATTGAGTAATAACTATAGATCAATGTACATTGTTAAAAAAAAAGAAAAAAAAAACCAGTACAAATCCTCGAATAAATGTTGGCAGGCCTTTATTAAAATACGGATATATTGACGTTAAGGAGTGATGTTACAGTCACCAACCCGTAAAAAAAAGCAAAGTAGGGTAAAAATTACGGTCACCTGCATTTTACTGAAATATGGCTGAGAACAGTATATTTTTAGGGAGAATTTCCGATGGAAATTACGTTTTTTTAAACTGTACTTTTAAAGAACTTTGAAATTTATAGCAAATATCTTTTGTCTAGAATGAAAATTAGGTTTTTTTAAACTGTGCTTTTAAAGAACTTTAAAATTTATAGCAAATATCTTTTGTCTAGAATGAAAATTAGGTTTTTTTAAACTGTACTTTTAAAGAACTTTAAAATT
>NC_090754.1:50821713-50826589 GCF_036898095.1 Palaemon carinicauda
TCTCTCTCTCTCCAGACACAAAAGAAGCTCTCGTCTTTTCTCCCGAGTTAAATGGCCCTCAAGTTCGGAAAATCATATCGGAGGTGAAATTGCACAACATTGCACATCCAAGCAGTTCTGATAAATTTTCGGTGACCTGATTCTTACATGATATTGGTCATGTTTCTCGTAATTGGAGAATTGTTGATTTTTTATTTTTTAATAGTTACTGAACGTGTTTTGTTTTGCATATCTTTTGCTCAGATGTTGTGTTTCTGTATTTGTATAGATACGCACTTTTATTTTTATGTGTGTGTATATATATATATATATATATATATATATATATATATATATATATATATATATATAAACAAAAAGGAAAGTGCGTATTTATAGTTACAGAAATACAAGTTAAATATTTTATTTTTATTTCTATCTTTGTATAAATGCGCACTTTCATTTTTATGTTTATATATATACAGTATATATATATATATATATATATATATATATATATATATATATATATGTGTGTGTGTGTATATATATATAATTATATATATATACATATATATATATATATATATATATATATATATATATATATACACACATACACACTACAAACAAAACGTGCTCTTTTAAACACACACAGACGCGCATATATATATATATATATATATATATATATACACGTGTGTGTTTGTGTGTATATATATATATATATATATATATATATATATATATATATATATATATATATATATCTATATTCAGTATATATGTGTATTATATCACCTGAATACATATTCCATTAATAGAGGCTTGTCTCCAGATTATTTTTTCTCAGCCATATTCTTAACACACCACAGTCCACAAACTACGTGAAATTAATAACCGTACGTTGAAGTGTAAATTGCATTTTATTAAAAAAGAAAAAAAAATATTTTTTAAGATTGCATATTCTACATATAATTATAAATATGAAAAGTACATAGCCACAACGTGACGTATCAGAAAGCTGAATGTCACAGCTGCAATTCATTTATTAAATAAATCTAATATAAATAAAATGAAAAAATGCCACTACCCACACAGTGTCTCACTCATCCCCCTCTGTGACGTCAGAGTCCATACGTGTTAGGAATAACAAAAGAATTAATCAATTTGTTTACCTTTTAGGACAAAGGTTTTAGTTTCTCTTTTTTTTCTATTCTGTTTTAATTAGTTTGTTCGGTTTTGGCGATTGTCTTTTGAGCCATATTGCTTTTTGAGTTTACGTGTAGGTATTTCAAAGTTGATGGTTTTTTTTTATATGGCCTATGAAAGAAATTAGGCCATTATTTCTGTCTAGTTGATGAATGTCGTTTTACTTGTTTTTCTCGTGATTTTATTCATGTTTTTATGGTCTTTGTTACTAATAACACAGTGTGTGTGTATATATATATATATATATATATATATATATATATATATATATATATATATATATATATATAGGTGTGTGTATATATAGGTGTATATTTATATATATATATATATATATATATATATGTATATATATAGTGTATATATATATATATATATATCTGTCTATCAATCTGTCTATCTATCTATATATATATATATATATATATATATATATATATATATATATATTATATATATATATATATTTATATATATATATATATATATTATATATATATAATCTCAAAATTAATAAATGATGGATGAAGGAAATGTTTTTAAATATACTATATATGCAATATCTTGATGTGTTTAGACGATACAACGCGAACGATAAAAAAGAAATAATATGAAAGATCTATTTTTCGTCCTTACTGATCCTAAAATACAAGAAATAATCACCCATCAAAAAAGAATATATCTCTTCTTCCTCATAGCAAATATTTTAAAAGATATTCTTCAATTTAAAAAAAAAAAAAAAACTTAATCTCTGACGTGATTTAGAACAAATATGAATAAGACAATTCTTGAAATTTCCTGACATATCGTGTGCGTGTTTATATCACATCCCTTATAAATTGTATTATGTATTTTTTCGTTGAACTGTGAACTATTGGGAAAACAGGCCAGGGAGGAAAGGAAATAAGGAAATAAATAAATTAAAAGAAAAATAATTAACAATCAAAATAAAATATTTTTAAGAACGATAACAACATTGAAATAAATATATAAGATATAAACTATGATAACTTCACAAAAAAGAGGAAGAGAAGTAAGACAGAATAAATTGACTTGCTAAGCTACAACCCTAGCTGGAATAGAAGAATGCTATAACCCCAAAGGCTCCTACAGGGAAAGCAGGTCGGAGAGGAAAGGAAATAAATAAACTACAAGAGAAGTAATTAGCAATAGAAATGAAATATTTTAATAACAGTAACAACATTAAATATATCAAATATAAACTATAAAAACTTAAAAAAAAAGAAAAAAAAGGAGGAAGAGAAATAAGATAGAATAGTTTGCTTGAGTGTACCCTCAAGCAAGAAAACTACTGGACGAACTTTTATATCCAGTATGGTGGAATCTAATATTTTGTTAAACTTGTAAAAGAGTGCTTTCATAACGACAAGAAATATAGCAGATATTGAATTAAACATATATATATATATATATATATATATATATATATATATATATAATATATTTATAAATATATATATATATATATATAAATATATATATATATATATATAATATATATATATATATATATATATATATATATATATATATATATATATATATATGTCTTTTGAATTTTGTAAAATGTTCATATTCTAAGGATTCACGTTATACCGATTACCTATAAAAATGCTTCAATTTTCCATGTAGAAATACTGTAGGAATCATTTTCCTTTCAGAAATACTGTACAGTAGGTGTTTCGAAATAAAAATATATATGTTTTTGAAACGACTATTCTTCATAAATACGTGGATATGTATGCCCGTAAACGTGTATTTTACGTATATATACTTTAACCTGTATTTTACGTATATATACTTTAACCTGTATTTTACGTATATATACTTTAACGTGTATTTTACGTATATATACTGCATGGTTACATATTACTGGTATTAGTTAGTGTGTATATAAACACACCAGTGACATATACACCTATACTGTATATATGTCCTTAAAAGTATATTTTACGTATACATACTACATGGCTACACATTACTCGTATTTCTTGGTGTGTATATAAATACACCAATGACTTATACACCTATACTGTAAATATGCCCATAAACGTTTATTTTATGTATACATACTACATGGTTACACCTTATTCGTATTTGATGGTGTGTATATAAACACATCAATGACATATGTATACTGTATATACTGTATGTCTATAAACGGGTATTTTACGTATGCATACTACATGGTTACACATTACTGGTATTAGTGCGTATAGAAACAGACAAAAGACATGTTCTTCTATACTGTATGTATGACCCTAAACCTGTATTTTACGTATACAAACTACATGGTTACACATTATTCGTATTTGCTGGTGTGTATATAAACACGCCAATGATATACATCTATACTGTATGTATGCGCATAAACATAGTATATATAGTTACACATTATTCGTATATACTAGTGTATTATATAAACGCACTAGTGACAAATACATCTATACTGCTGAGGCCTGATGGGTAACGTCTCTGCTTGGTGTTTCCCAGTCTGGGGTTCGAGTCCCTCTCAGACTCGTTAGTGCCATTAGTGTGTGCAACCCTACCATCCTTGTGAGCTAAGGTTGGGGGGGGGGTTGGGGCAGCTTATAGGTCTATCTGCTGAGTCATCGGCAGCCACTGCCTGGCCCTCCCTGGTCCTAGCTTGGGTGGAGAGGAGGCTTGGACATTGATCATATAATATATTGGTCAGTCTCTAGGGCATTGTCGTGATTGCTAGGGCAATGTCACTGTCCCTTGCCTCTGCCATTTATGAGCGACCTTTAAACCTTTATGTACGCATGTGAACTACTGTATATACGCATAATCACATTGTGATTACTATTGATTGCAGTGTTATATAAAAAGACGCTTGTCACTAACGTTACAAATATCGAACTGATCCCCCCCCCCCCCTCCCGGCTGACTGGCGATTTCTCGCGCTCCATACCACTTTGTTTTATTGCCATCTGCCATTATGGGATTACGGAGATGAGAAATCGAACTGTGATAGCAGTGGATAGAGAGAGAGAGAGAGAGAGGAGAGAGGAGGAGAGAGAGAGTGAGAGAGAGAGAGAGAGAGAGAGAGATTGGAAATAGCTATTTCATTAAGCTAATAGAATCTGCCATTGGATCTAGATGGTGTGCAGGAGACTCGTGGGTAATTTTTTTTTTTTTTTTTTTTTTTACGATTTGTAAGGTGATCACGGACAAGAGATTGTTTGCTATTATGTTCGGGATGATATTGAATTCGCGATAAAATTTACTTTGTGTTCTACATGGCTCATAATAGAACATACACATACACACACACACACACATATATATATATATATATATATATATATAGTATATATACATATATATATATATATATATATATATATATATTATATATATATATATAGTATATAGATAGATAGATAGATAGCTGTATCATTGCATAATGAAAGGCTGTCATTGTCAACAAGTGTTTTTAAGCAATGTGTAATTCAGTACAGGTTCAGTAAGTAACTATATTTGCGTACACAAAGCCAAATTCACAGATGCGTGCATGTGTGTATATATATATATATAATATATATATACATATATATGTATATATAATATATATATATATATATATATATATATACATAATATGTATAATATATATGTATATATATATATGTATATGTACCTG
>NC_090754.1:50827089-50832089 GCF_036898095.1 Palaemon carinicauda
TGTGTGTGTGTGTGTATGAGAGAGAGAGAGAGAGAGAGAGAGAGAGAGAACCATCCTTCACACGGTAAAATCGAAAATTAAACGTTAACGCCGCAACTATAATAGAAAATGAGACAGCGTAATTTACAAATGAAAATCCACGAGTCCAAAATTAGGACCACCTGCGCGTGCGTGCGTTTGTATACTTTGAATTTGCGCGATCCAGCGATGCCTGAAGAAAAAAAAAAAAAAAAAAAAAAAAAAAAAAAAAAAAAAACGAAAGAAAGAAAGAAAGAAGAAGAAGAAGAAAGAAGGAGAAGTTTAAATAATGGTTTACGTTAACTACACGCGTTAAAGCAGTGTAAAAGAAAAGGTTTAAATTTTCTCCGGTTTCAGTGCACGCGCACTGAAAGCTGTGTTGGTAGACTGCGGAATGTAAACAAGCCCATTCCTGATGGACGACGCTATGGCAAATAAGAGAAAAAAGGACAGTGTACACTTCCAGCATTTTCAACGCAAAATCGTGGTAATTTTCGGGAATTATTTTTCATGACGTGTAACTTGATTTATACACACACGCATATATAATATATATATATATATATATATATATAATAATAATAATAATAAACTGGCAATTTACGAAAAAGTAAATTCATACGTTTCTGGAGTAACCTAAGAATGAATTAAACTTTTCGTAAATTGTGGTTTTATTCTATTTATCACATACATACATACATGCATATATATATACAAATAAATATATATATATATATATATATATACATATATCTTTCTCTCTCTCTCTCTCTCTCTCTCTCTCTCTCTTTCTCTCTCTCTCTCTCTCTCTCTCTCTATATATATATATATATATATCTATGTATATATATATATATATATATAAAGATATATTATATATATACATATATATATACATACATATATATATATATATATATATACATATATATATACATTGATTATATGAAGAGTCCGCAAAATGCTGATAAATTTTGATTTTAAAGTATGTATATGAAATTGACCTCTTGTGTTGGTCTATCCATTGAGATATACCTATGCCCAATTAAAAGAAATAAAATTCTCTCTCTCTCTCTCTCTCTCTCTCTCTCTCTCTCTCTCTCCACGGGGATTGAAATGGGATTCTCGCTTAGCCCGTTTATCCGTCTGTCTGTGTCAAACCGCGACTGTATTTTTCCAATCCGACTTTTTCCCCCACTGGTCCATTCACGTCTATTGGTGTGTCCTTCCCTCTGTCACTTTAAAAACGGGAAAGGAGAGAGAGAGAGAGAGAGAGAGAGAGAGGAGAGAGATAATAATGCGGAGAGAGAGAGAGAGAGAGATAATAATGCTGAGAGAGAGAGAGAGAGAGAGAGAGAGAGAGAGAGAGGGGGGGGAAATCAGTTTTTTTTTGTGAACTACGTCTATATAATGCGTAGAGAGAGAGAGAGAGAGAGAAGAGAGAGAGAGAGAGAGAATTCTTTTTCAATTGATATCATTGTGAACTACGTCGAAATAATACGGAGAGAGAGAGAGAGAGAGAGGAGAGAGAGAGAGAGAGAAATTTTCAATTGAATTTTTGCGAACTACGTCTAAATAACACAGAGAGAGAGAGAGAGAGAGAGAGAGAGAGAGAGAAAATAAAAATTCTTATTCAATTGATATTTTGTGAACGTCTAAATAACGCGGAGAGAGAGAGAGAGAGAGAGAGAGAGAGAGAGAGAGAGAGTATTCTTTCTCAATTGATATTTTTTGTGAACTACGTCGAAATAATACGGAGAGAGAGAGAGTGAGAGAGAGGGTTTTTCTGTTGATTATATTTAGAACTGTCTATATATATATGTCTATATATATATATATATTTACACATATATATATATATATATATATATGTATATATATATATATATATATATATAGAGAGAGAGAGAGAGAGAGAGGAGAGTGAGAGAGAGAGAGAAAAAAACATCTTTTTCGGTTGAATTTTTTTTGTTTTGTGAACTACGTCTAGATAGTGCATCGTGTGTATACAACAAAACAAAGAATCAACCAAAAATAAACAAAACAAACAACGAGGGGCTTAAAATTTTCAGTTATTCCGTTTCAGAAGTTTTCGCCATGCGTGGTTGGATTTGCCTTGAACTGTATTTCACGAGTGGGGGATACCTCAAAGTTTAAAGTCCGCTCATGAATGGCAGAGGCAAGGGACACTAGCATTGCCCTATCGAGCAGGACAATGCCCTAGAGATTGACCATATATACATATGATCAGCGCCCAAGCCCCCTCTCCACCTAGGTTAGGATCAAGGATGGCCAGGCAATGGCTACTGATGACCAAGCAGATAGACTTATAGGCTCCCCCAAACCCAACATCCATAGCTCACAAGCATGGTGAGGTTGCTGCAACCAAAGAAACTAACAAGTTTGAGCGGAATTCAAACGCCAATCTGGCGTTCACCAGTCAGGGACGTTACCACATCAGTCATCACAATACGCAAAGGGTTTGCGTATTGATATGATCAGCAATGCTGTACTAGTCAGGGGCACTCATACTACGTTGGTTTGCTGTGAGCGATCAGACGAAAATCTTCCACCATCACTGGACAGCGTGGTGAGAAAACTGGACAAACCCCAGGGATGAATTGACATGTCTGAGGCCTTTGTCCTCCAGTGGACCACTGTAGAAAAAATTGCATTTGTTGCTGTTGTTGTTATATGTCTGCACTCTTCAGTATTTTCCAATAAAGGGAGGTAAAGTTATCCTTTATGGGAAAAGTCATTAATGATAACACACACACACACATATATATATAAATATATATATATATATTATATATATATATATGTATATATATATGCATATAAATTTATATATATATATATATATATAATGTGTGTGTAAGTATGTGTTTGTGTGTATGCGTGTGTGTATAAATCTATCAGAAAGATGCACAAGAAGAAACTGTGATAATCGTCAAACGCAAAATTGCCATTTCCCGTATAATGAGTAAAGCTTGAAAATGCACTCCAGTTTCATACACAACTATTCAGAATTCATGAAATCACGATTAAAAAGCCTCAAGAAATTTCTTTTCAATTTAAACTACGTCAACGAAAACACAGAAAAATACACATAAGTAATCTTAACATCATCTAGTCCTCTAAAGAACGAAATCTCCCATTATCTTCCGTTTACCTGAACGTAAACATGAGCGCTTATGCTTTTAATTTTTTCCTCTCCTAGGTGGGCGCGCGCGCACGCACGCACATGTGCACACACACACACACACGCTGATTTCTCTTTACCGTTAATGGCGAGCGACCAATGACGCAATTTACGAACACAGCACAAATGACGCCATTATCGTCATATACAAGCATGTCGTAAAGTATAGCCTATAGCCATTCTCACGTTCGGTACAATATTTCACACTTTTTTTGTTTTCGTTTTTCTATTTTGCCTTCCCACGAGCCTCTATGAAGAGCAATGATGTTCTCGTGCATAGATGCATTTTCTATTAATTCTCATTATACTTTATCATTTCGTGTCTTGCATTTTGTTATATATTAAAAATTTAATTCACCCCTTCATTTCTGTCTAGATGAAAATAGCGTAGATCTGGACTTAATCCTTGGCACTATCGTTTAGTTAGTACTTTGGTGTATGTTGTATAAGTTTATAAGGCTGGGTGTTCGAGTCACTCCGGGGTCACCAATGTGACGGGGTGAGAGAAGGTTGTGACTCAAGACAAGATGAAAGCAACCGAGTGAGCTTATTATAGAACACCCTCCTTTAAATACAAAAGCTCCATGCAACAGGAAATTTCATGTTCAAAACCGACACCGTTACCGGTGAGAAAAAACAGGCATGTTTATTCTGGTTCTTTTTAGTGCGAAGGAAGAGCGAAGATACAAGCATAATATATACACAAAATGAACTATGTACGATCGTGTGACACACGGATGGTACACTTTACTCTTAACCATACTTTGCGTTAAGATCTTCCTAAACTATATCGCCCTGTACATAGCATTAGATATGCATTTAATTATAACAGCCTTGCCTTCTCCATCATAAGTCTCAATACTACACAGTGTTCTAGAAGTTTATTCCAGCTGTGACCATATTGTGGAATGATTAAATTAGTCTGGTAGTTGAATCGGTAGAACTTCACAATTTCAATGGTTTTGCTTTTCCGAATACGGTTGTGCCTTAGCTAATAATAATAATAATAATAATAATAATAATAATAATAATAATAATAATAATAATTTACCCTTATCTGCATAATCATCATCATTATTATTACAGTATAAATACTGCATGTATTGCCTTTATTTCAAACCCTTATAACGAGGTTACTACCATCACTACTACTTTTTATCACCCTCATTATTATCACACCAATATCTATTCTTAAATCAATTTACCCCTAATTCAATAGCTTTAAATGTGGTCACAGTTCTATTAACGTACCCATTAAAAACACCCACAAAACAATAACGTAAATCACTTAACCTCACCCCCACCCCCCAATCTACTCGTACATACCAATCTTTATCCATCAACTGTTAAAATTAGTTTTGAAAACCTGCACTGTGTGATTTACAAATTGTTCTCCAGGCTTTTGCGATGACCCACTGTTGGCAACTACCCAGGACCAATCGCGAATCGCCATAAAATTCCATGTAGTTAATTAATTCTGGAACCATGTACACTGTTAGAAATATATGCTATAAAAAAATTCCCACGAGGGTTTATATTACTGTTCTGTTTATATTCGTTCTGTGCAGAGTAAACATTTCTGTAAGTACTTTAAGTTTTCTGGAATGAATGGGGGATTAATTAACACGTACTTAGAAGTATTTATTATCATTATTATTATTATTATTATTATTATTATTACTAGCCAAGCTACAACCCTAATTGGAAAAGCAAGATGCTATTTTTCCCTATTAGACCATTGGCCTTATGTTTTTATGATGATTAGGCTGATATAAAT
>NC_090754.1:50837089-50839589 GCF_036898095.1 Palaemon carinicauda
ATCACCTCCGATAACGAAGTTGGAAGGAGGTTATGTTTTACCGTTTGTTTGTGTGCTTGTTTATTTGTGTACAGCTTCCTGGCTACAATTTTAATCGTAGAGCAATGATACTTGTAGGGATTAACTGTTATGTAAATAGCTGGAAATGATTAAATTTTGGAAGGTCAACGTCAAGTCCAAGCATAAAATTTAAATATATATCAACATTTTCATACAAAATTTGTTGAAATATATATAAAAAAATTTAAAAAATTTTTTTTTAGAAATATGTATCAACATTTTTATACAAAATTTGTTGATATATAAATGCCTTTTTTAAATATATATCACATTTTCTACAAAAAAATATTTAAATATACATTAAAATTTTCATACAAAACTTTTTGAAATATATTTTAATATTTTCATACAAAATTTGTTGAAATATATATCAACATTTTCATAAAAAAATTATTGAAATATACATTAGAAATATTCTACAAAAATTTTGAAATATATACTCCAAAATTTGTTAAAATGTTAATATTTTCTACAAAAATTATTGAAAAATAAATTAAAATTTTTCTACAAAAATTATTGAAATATATATCAAAATTTTCTAAACTGATAATCCTTATAAAACGCAGAATATTCGTCAATGCAATTCTCAACCCTTTCTGATTTTCACTCTAGCTCCTTTTCCCAGGAAACTTTCTATTTGTGAACGTATAAACCTGAAATTATAATCTGAAATTATAATTCAATCGGATTTTGTACGATCCCATCAAAGCAGCCTCCTTCAACCTCTCTCTCTCTCTCTTCTCTCTCTCTCTCTCTCTCTCTCTCTCCCCGACGTCCTTATCAGAACCTGCCACCCGCCCTATGCATTATATTAAGTCCATAAATCGTTACTTTGACCTCGAAGCAATTTCCCCCATCCGCCTTAAACAGTCTCTCTCTCTCTCTCTCTCTCTCTCTCTCTCTCTCATACAGCATGACTAAAGAAATTTTCCAATTTTTATGAACATAATAATATTATATCTTGCTCGTTACGGCAATAATCTAGGCAAATAGTTTCATAACATCAATTACAGTTAATTACAGACTATTTATCAGATATTTCAATGCTTCTAAAAGACTCGATGAGGATAATATACCCAGAAATGATTAATGATCGACTAGCAGAGTATGGAAGAGAAGGAATGCTAATAAAATAATAAATAACATGATGATGATAATAATTAAGATTATGTATAATTAATATATAACTAACGTGTAGTTATGAGACTAAAACTATGAGAGAGAGAGAGAGAGAGAGAGAGAGAGAGAGAGAGAGAGAGAGATAACGTCTAAAACGCTTCCAGAAAACGAAAATTACAGAAAAATCATTGCTTTGAATGCATTTATAACGTTTAAAAAGCTTTCAAAAAACTAAAACTACGAGAGAGAGAGAGAGAGAGAGAGAGAAGAGAGAGAGAGAGAGAGAGAGATAACGTTTAAAACGTTTCCAGAACACGAAAATTACAGAAAAATCATTGCTTTGAATGCATATATAACGTTTAAAACGCTTCCAAAAGACTAAAACTACTACTACTACTACTACTACTACTACTACTACGAGAGAGAGAGAGAGAGAGAGGAGAGAGAGAGAGAGAGAGAAAGAGAGATAGAGATAACGTTTAAAACGCTTCCAGAAGACGAAAATTACAGAAAACTCATTGCTCTGAATGCATTTATAACGTTTAAAAAGCTTCCAAAAAACTAAAACTAAAAGAGAGAGAGAGAGAGAGAGAGAGAGAGAGAGAGAGAGAGAGAGGGGGGGTGATTTGGTCATTTGATCTTAGCGGATAATATTACTTAAAGAACACTAATTAAAACGCTTTTTGACACAATGCATAGAAAGGCGGATTTTATCAATTCCAGATTAATTTACCAAAAACCAGCACATTCGAGCACAGATTCTATGTAATCCGGCGTTGCAATATTTATGGTCACACCACTGAGAGTATTAGGCACTAATATTCCACGAACATAATTACCATAATATAGATAAATATAACCATATTAATATTCTCTTATACATGAATAAAATTTTCGTAATATCTTCTCTGTATTTAATTCGATGTAAATATTGGTTATTATTGATAAGCGATTGAATATATATATATATATATATATATATATATATAAGTAATAAGCTGTATGATTAAGATTATATATCAATACTCTCCAGTACATAAATATAAATAAATATATCTACCAATGCTACATTGAGTGTAAATATAATTGTAATTCTTCTGAGTATAAATATAATTCTAATATTACCATGTGTATAACATATTTCCAATTCTCCCCACATATATGATTTAAACAAAATATATATCAATAGATGGCCGATGTGGTAACGTCCTTGACTGGTGAATGCCAGTCTGGGGTTCGAGTCCCGCTCAAACTCGTTAGTTTCTTTGTTCGCTGCAACCTCACCATCCTTGTGAGCTAAGGATGGGGGGTTTGGGGGAGC
>NC_090754.1:50854589-50857089 GCF_036898095.1 Palaemon carinicauda
CACGCACGTGCGTGCACACACATAAATTATACATATGTGTATATATACATATATAATATATATATATATATATATATATATATATATATATATTATATACATAAATATATATAAATATATGTATATATATATATATATATATATATATATATATATATATATATACATACACACACACACACACATATATATATATATATATATATATATATATATATATAAATAACAGCAACAACAAATGAAGCAGTATCTATAACCCATTGCAGGACAGAGGCCTCAAGCATGTTTTTATTCATGTCTGGGGGTTGGACAGTTTCATAACTACGTTGGCCTGTGCGGATTGTTGATGGTGGAAGACTTTTATCTGATCGTTAATGGCAAAGCAACCTAGTATCGTGTATCTATATAAACATACACTCATATTATATACATGTATATATATATATATATATATATATATATATATATATATATATACATACATATATATATACATATATATATATATATATATATATATATATATATATATATATATATATAGATATAGATATAACCGATACCAGTATATATAATTTCACATTTAAAAGATACTACGCTAAATATTAAAAACAAATTGTAAAAAAATCAGTAAAAAAATACACCAATTAATTAGCTGAATATAACTCCCAGATCTGGTTTGCATAATGAAAAAAATAATGTATAAATTATTAGGGAGATAAAAAACATAACATAAAAACGTTGAATAAAGTATCTGACTCCCAATCTAATTAATTACCTCACCTACATATGAGAGAGAGAGAGAGAGAGAGAGAGAGAGAGAGAGAGAGAGAGAGAGAGAGAGAGAGAGAGAGACAGAGAGATACATTAGACCTTTACGAGAAATACTCTATAATAATATTTGCACAAACACTTTTTTCATATAAAGTAAACACTGTAATATGTCATCAAAACAATTTCTTTTACGTAAGTGAGAAATGATTAAGTAGGCGACAAATCTCTTTGTAAAGCTATTTTAGATAAAGTATGAAGCCACAGGGATGCAATAGCAACAATAATGCACAAAATAATTAAATGTAAAAGAAGTGAATAATAGAGAGAATAGCCATTGACCGAAACGAATTAACTGACTTGACACCACTAATGAAATATATATCTAAGGACGTCATATTACACGAGCCAGCACATAACAAGTAATCAAAAGTAGAATACGGGAAGGGTGTCATTAGAGAAATTCAAAAATGATTTGGCTGTGAATTAGAGTTGTGAATTAGAGTCTTTCTTCTCGAACGAAACTCGAGGGAAATCACGCAGCCAGGGGGGCGTGTAATTGTTGAGGAGGAGGAGGAGGAGGAGGAGGAGGAGGAGGAGGAGGAGGAGGAGGAGGAGGGGGGGGGGGGCTGAGAGAGGAAGATGAAGGTGTTCAGCAAGTGTGGGATTAAGAAATAAAAAGCGAGAAAGAAGAGAATGAGTAAATAATCCAAGAAAGAGAATATGCGGGAGAATGTAAAAGACCAGGATATTAACATAAAAGTAAATGAATTAGGAGATGACACATGTAGAGGAATACGAAAATAGACAATAACAGTAAAAGGAGAAATAGCAAGATAATAATTTGGAAGAGAATGAAGGAAAAATAGTTGAGTATGAGAAGAATGTCGGGGGGGGGAATAAGAGAATATGCAGGCGAATGAAAAAGACCAGGATATTAACATAAAAGTAAATGAATTAGGAGATGAGACACGTACATGAATAAGAAAATATAAAATAACAGCTGAAGAGAAATAGCAAGATAATAATTTGGAAGAGAATGAAGGAAAAATAGATGAGTATGAGAAGAATGTCTGGGGGAAAAAATAAGTCCAAATTTATAGGAAGAAAAATATGGTAAACTCAAAACAAGAAAACGGAGACACAAAGAACATGTGTCGAGAAAAGAAAATATCATAAAAACTAGAATGACGTTAATGAGGAAAATGATCATTAAAAAAAAAGAGAATGTGATGAAAAAAAAAAATAAAAAAAAGGGAAGTTACGTTCGTCAGGACGTGAAAAAACAGAAACTGAAGAACAAAGGCATCTTGGTAAGATGTAAAAAAAAAAAAAAAAATTGAAATAATAATAAAAACGAAAATAGGAATTCACAAAAACAGAAGGAAAGGACGAGGTATAAAGGAAAGGAAAATATATAAGTGATAAGATTAAGAGAGGAACGAGAAGAGTAAGAGGATAGAGGTAAAAGGGTTAAAAAAAATAAAATAAAATAATAAAAAGCAGATTACAATATGAATTCAAAAAAGCAGAAGGATGACAGGACGAGATCCAAAGGAAAGGAAAATAAATAGGAGATAGGATTAAGAGAGGAACGAGAAGAGAAGGAGGATAGAGGTAAAAGGATTTTAAGGATATTAAGAAGGGTACATGGGAAGAAAATGTGATGAGAAAGGATGCAGTGTTTATTAGTTTCATCTTCGTTTGATATACTGAAATTGAACCTTTT
>NC_090754.1:50862089-50866481 GCF_036898095.1 Palaemon carinicauda
ATGACGTTTTCCCAGACTGGTAAGCAATTATGACCAGTTTTTACCAGACTGGTCAGATATTATGACCAGTTTTTACCAGACTGGTGAGCAATCATGACCAGTTTTTACCACACTGGTAAGCAATTATTACCAGTTGTTACCAGGCTGGTAAGCAATTATTACCAGGCTGGTAAGCAATTATGACTACTTATCTATTATACAGTAAAGTTTTAGTAAAAGTATAAGCTAGATTTCTGCAACAATTGAAGTACACATTATAAGTGTACATGAGAACATAATAAAAAGTAATTAATTAACCAAGGAAAACTGATGGACATGGAAAATTTGAGTTTAATAATTGACCACTGGAATTTTCGATACCTTACAACGCACTATCTACGTATCACTATGTGAGAGAGAGAGAGAAAGAGAGAGAGAGAGAGAGAGAGAGAGAGAGAGAGAGAGAGAGAGAGAGAGAGAGAGAGAGGAGAGAGAGAGAGAATGTTATTCAAGTACGATGATATTAATTTAAACGATATATATATATATATATATATATATATATATATATATATATATATATATATATATATATATATATATATATATATATATACATGTACACATATATACACAGTCACTCACACACACACACACACACACATATATATATATATATATATATATATATATATATATATATATATATATATATACACATACATAAAAAAATATTTTCCTTTCAGATGAAGGCCACTGAGACTCAATATCAAATTAAATTGCCTTAAATAAAGCACCGGTTACTGTGCTCAGATTTTGATTGCATGCATAGTTGGAAAACTCTAAGGAAGTAAAGAATATTTCAGTAAAACGAAAAGATTTCCATTAACATGAGCAAAAATATTCATAGTAGATTACAAAAAATATCATAAGGGAATATAAAATAAATAAAAATTGATGAATATAATTTTTATTATATAAACAATCAATATTAATAATAAACACTTGAGAAATTAGGATACGTCGCTATAATTTTCGACATTTCTCCGAAGAATAGATTAAAATTACATTAAAACGAGTAGTTTTGACGTAATCCTGCCCACAGAAACACAGAAAAATAAATAAATAATACTGTCCACAGACACACAGACATATCAATAATTAACAGACTCGAAAATAAAACCTCCTTGGCGGAGGAAATAAAAACAGAGTGAATTAAAGAATCTATTAAATTAACCCAGTATACGAGTATAAAATGCGAAATGAATGAAGAAAATTCCCCGTAAAAAACATTAAAAATGAATTCTAGAACACTGGATTGAACAAACACGACCCTGATTAATCAGGGGAAATCCCAGACGAAAACAGGTCTAAAAACCTCTGGGTAATAAGAGGTCACACACACAGAGACTCTGAGGAATGTTCTTCGAATTTCATCATATCTGTTGTTTACCTTCGCCCGAGGTTTCGCTTTTCACCGAGCTGCGTTGACTTAGGCGTTCCTTCTTGCCTTCTTGGAATGTCGTAGGTCGAGGAAACTCAAGATGCTTGATCAAACTCAGAGAGAGAGAGAGAGAGAGAGAGAGAGAGAGAGAGAGAGAGAGAGAGAGAGAGAGAGAGAGAGAGAGATCCAAGGGAGAAAAGGGTGGAATTAGAGAGAGAGAGAGTGGGAGAGAAAGAGACTGGACAATGATATCTAAGAGAAAAAAGAACGTAGCGAGTGCCCAGTTATATTTAAGAGAGAGAGAGAGAGAGAGAGAGAGAGAGAGAGAGAGAGAGAGAGAGAGAGAGAGAGAGAGAGAGAGAGAGCTATGATATTCAAGAGAAGAGACCGTTGAGTGAGAGCCCAATTATATCTAAGAAAAGAGAGAGAGAGAGAGAGAGAGAGAGAGAGAGAGAGAGAGAGAGAGAGAGTAGCCTATGATATTTAAGAGAAAAGGGAACGTAGAGAGTGAGTGAGTGTCTAGTTATTACTAAGAGAGAGAGAGAGAGAGAGAGAGAGAGAGAGATAATGGTATAAATGCATCCAAATACTGGAAAACTAGTAACATCAAAGTCACTCATGGTATAAATGAACCCAAATGATAGAAAATTAGTAATATCATTAAAAATATATATAAAAATGCAATACTGTAATACGAAAACAAAATGAAAAATCCAATATTGTTATAAAAAAAATCCAATACTGTAATACAAAAAAAAATATGAAAAAATCCAATATTATAATATGAAAAAACAAAATAAATGCATGAACTAAATAAGTGAACTACACAATGTAATAAAGGGCTAAATGACGTCCTAAGGAAATGCCCAAGGCAAGGAAGATACCTCGTTTGTGCCAACATCTGCTTTAATCTTCATTCCTCTCTCCGCTCCTGACATAATCATTATTAACGAGCATCAAAGAAATTGTGAGGGCGAGACGCTAGTTTCCTTAAAGCCACCCGAAGATGGATGTTCAGTTTTTGAAAGAATAAAATATTCGTTGTTTTTATTTTCATTATTATTATTATTATTATTATTATTATTATTATTACTAAAAACCCTTTTCTATTTTCCAAAACGATGATAAAACTTAAGGAACATAACAGAGTATTATTATTATTATTATTATTATTATTATTATTATTATTATTATTGCTGTTGTTGTCATCATCATCATTATTATTATTAATATTATTATTCCTTTCCTTGTTTCCAAAATTATCATAAAATTGTAAAACTCAGGAAAGGGAATATAATATTCTAAGCTTATTATTATTATTATTATTATTATTATTATTATTCCTTTCCCTGTTTCCAAAATTATCATAAAATTGTAAAACTCAGGGAACAGAATATAGAATTGTAAGATTACTATTATTATTATCATTATTATTATTATTATTATTATTATTATTATTATTATTATTATTCCTTTCCCTGTTTCCAAAATTATCATACAATTGTAAAACTCAGGGAACGTAATATAGAATTGTAAATTTATTATTATTATTATTATTATTATTATCAATATTCCTAAAAACACTTCCATTTTCCAAAGCTATCTTAAAACCCAGGGAACGCAATATAGAATTTTTAAGAAAATTATTATTGATATTAGTATTAATAGTAGTATCATACCAACCAATATTTTAAACAACGAAAATAATCATTGTTATCAGACTTCGCAAACTACGATCATGTACTTATAATCTCCAATATCCGTATTCTTGAGAGAGAGAGAGAGAGAGAGAGAGAGAGAGAGAGAGAGAGAGAGAGAGAGAGAGAGAGAAAATGCTCAAATAAACAATATTTAAGCTCTTCCATTTCACTAACAGATCGTTCATGTTTGTGAGAGAGAGAGAGAGAGAGAGAGAGAGAGAGAGAGAGAGAGAGAGAGAGAGAGAGAGAGAGAGAGAGAGGATTAACAATGCATCAGTTTTGCTTTTCTCTTCAATTACAGAGATTCAACAGGAGAGAGAGAGAGAGAGAGAGAGAGAGAGAGAGAGAGAGAGAGAGAGAGAGAGAGAGAGAGAGAGAGAGAGTTTTACTTTTAAGTGGATTAACAATGCATCAGTTTTGCTCTTCTCTTCAATTACAAAGATTCAACAGGATTTTGAAAATCCATTTTCAAAATATCCAGCCAATAGCTAAAGAAATGGCTTAAGTGCGTCGTCTTTCTATGCCATGATATATTCACTGTATTTTCCCTTATAATTTCACAGAAATATGTACAGTTAAAATTACAAATAACATTCCCATAGAATTTTACAGAAATATGTACAGTTAAAATTACAAATAACATTCCCATAGAATTTCACAGAAATATGTACAGTTAAAATTACAAATAACATTCCCATAGAATTTCACAGAAATATGTACAGTTAAAATTACAAATAACATTCCCATAGAATTTCACAGAAATATGTACAGTTAAAATTACAAATAACATTCCCATAGAATTTCACAGAATATGTACAGTTAAAATTACAAATAAAATTCCCTCAGAATTTCACAGAAATATGTACAGTTAAAATTACAAATAACATTCCCTTAGAATTTCACAGAAATATGTAGTTAAAATTACAAATAAAATTTTCAAATAAAAATATACAGTCGTCTAAAAGTGTCTGCTTTCAATTCCAGTTTCATCATAATAGACACTCACCAGAACGTCAGCCCGGCAAGCCGAAACCCCCCACTATGGTGCCCAACCACTGCAGTGGCCTCCCAGTAGAGAGCTGAAACTCACGGTCCAGGGCAGGGATCGATCTGCTGCCATGTGAATGCGAGGCGAACTCGTAACCACTGCACTAGCCAGGAGGATAGTATGGTAGAGAAGTATGAAATAATGGTATATAACTTCGTGGTTTTTTTTTTTTTTTTTTTTTTTTTTTTTTTTTAGGAAATTTCAAACCAATAATGATGGTG
>NC_090754.1:50866981-50889753 GCF_036898095.1 Palaemon carinicauda
CTACTGGTCTTCATTCTTTTTCCTTCCCATCAAAATATAAAAGAAATTGCTAATTTATTTTCGCCTAAACTTACCCTTGGGCTCTGTTCACCCCCAACTTGAACAAAAAGCCAACTAGATGGTATAAAGGAATTACTAATTTCTTTTCGCCAAAACTGGAATGATTTCGTCCTCAACCTATGTCCGATTTTACATTAATATAAATAATAAAAATAATAAATTACTATCATTACCTTTTTGTTTATTGTTCTCTTGTAGTTCATTTATTTCCTTATCCTTTCCTCACTGCGCTATTTTTCCCTATTAGACCCCTTGGGCCTATAGCATCTTGCTTTTCCAACTAGGGTTATAGCATAGCTTGAAATAATAATAATAATAATAATAATAATAATAATAATAATAATAATAATTGTAAAACAAAATGATAAACTTAAGAAATGACGATATTGAAATTAATTCCATAAAATTAGAGCAATAGTAGCAATGTTAACAATAAGGATAAAAGTAATGATAAAAATCATCATAAGAGAAATGACCTGTCCAACAGATTCAAATAATAATAATAATAATAATAATGATAATAATAATAATTATAATAATAATAATAAAATAATAGGAAAACAAAAAGAAATGACGATACTGAAATTTCAGAAAATAGCAATTATAACAATGCTAATAATAATAAAAATAATGATAAAAATCATCGCAAAAGAAACGACCTAATCAAAATTCCCCGAAGGAGGTTATTAAAATTAACAAACCAATAAATATGAAAACAGAGCAATCACGTGTTCCATCAATTATTTTTCGTTCGCCTGCTGTCACATTCATTGCGGCATCAATGAATGATTCTTACAATGCCACATCACACGAGTAATGTTATAAAACCAATATGAGCTTGCTCGCATTCAAGTCTTGTCAGTGATATAACATTTTCTGCAGCAGTAGGGGATTCAGCATTATGAAGCTTCATCTGTGGTGGATAATGTGGGAGGGTGGGCTGTGACACCCTAGCAGTACCAGCTGAACTCGGTTGAGTCCCTTGTTAGGCTGGGAGGAACGTAGAGAGTAGAGGTCCCCTTTTTGTTTTTGTTTCTTTGTTGATGTCGGCTACCCCCCAAAATTGGAGGAAGTGCCTTGGTATATGTATGTATGTATGTATGGATTCTGATATCATTATTCAAGCATTTTTTGTTCCAACATAATTATCATTGTCATCGCCATTTTTTTATCTCCCTCTCTTTTTGCTTGCTGATATGCAGGTTATCTTCAAGTCTTGTCAGTGAGGTAGCATTTTCATGGATTCTGATATCATTATTCAAGCAATTTTTTTTTCCAACATAATTATCATTGTCATCACCATTTTTTTTTTCTCCCTCTCTTTTTTTGTTTGATGATATGCAGGTTATCATCATTATTAAGCGTTAATGCTATTGTGATTTTATTACCCAGACCTTAGAACTCTGTGGTCAACCTGCTAATTGATGTTTGTAATATATCACTGATATTAATGCATATCTCATCTTTTTTTTTTTTTTTTACTGATGTCAAAAGTGTAAGATCACTGTACCCTTATTGTAACTCCGTATATGGGTTTTGCTGAAATAAAGATTATTATTATTATTATTATTATTATTATTATTATTATTATTATTATTATTATTATTATTATTATCATTATTTCGGATCAATGGGAGAAATAAAGGATTTTTTTCCTATTCAGGAATGTAAGCGAGATGGCTTTTTATCCCGTGTGATAATTTAAGGCGTTTCTTCTACAATGCTTTTCATGAAAGATGACGCATTTAAAAAAAAAAAAAAGCAGGATGCTGCAGTGAAAGCTCAAGGACGCAACCAGGGAAAATAGCCCAGTGAGGAAAGGTAATAAGGAAAAAGGTAGAATAGTGTGCCTGAGTATACCCTCAAGCAAGAGAACTCTAACATCGATTGACTGATTAATTTTGAGTTTTCTGGCATTCTGACATCGAAAGTCATTGACGCCTATATAATTTCTTATAAATAAAGATAAAAACAAAAGTAAATTGAAAGGTATAAAAGCGAAAATGTCCTTTTTAAATTTGAATAGCTTTCAGAAGACCTACTTCTGAAATAGATATTAAATAGCCACTAGCATAGTACAATACATCCAGCCCAAGAATCTTATGAATATAGGCCTATCTCCCCATGCACCGCGCTCGTTAAATAACTTGACCTCATTAAACAAATAGTCTCAAATATAAAACTCTTTGTACTTGGTAGGTAAATGGCAGGACAGGATTAGAAATAAAACTATAAGAGAGATTACTGGAATGCCATATGTGGATGAGATCATGATGAGGGGTAGATGGAGATGGTTTGGATGGAGATGGTTTGGGCATGCTCTTCGCACTCCCCAAGAGCGATTAGTTCACCAAACGTTTAACTGGGCCCCACAAGGCACTAGAAGAGTTGGAAGACCCAGACCTATATGGTTGAGACTATGAAGCCCGAAGCAGATGATGAATGGAGAAGTATTCAATTACATGGTCAAGATAGAGACGACTGGCGAAATCTAACCGAGGCCCTTTGCGTCAATAGGCGTAGGGGGAAATTATGATGATGATGATTGTACTTACCACCGTGCAGAGATGGATAGATGTTGAAGGAATTATCGTGCAGCCATGACGTCACAGTGACGTACTCGCGCACGTACGAAGGAATGGCACAGCGCAAGACGCCCGTGTTGCCTGACATTACCACTTGGTCGTACACTTGGACTTCATATTCACCAACCACAACTGTAGGAAAACATATGCTGATGTTAATAAAAATTATATTAAACATAAAATTCATTGAATTTATTATCTTTAAGGAAATTGAAATACAAATAAGAGATAAACAAACTGAAAAATTAATAATCTATTCACCAACCGCAACTGTAGGAAGACATATGTATATATTAAAAAGAAAAAAGTGTATTGAACATAACATTCATTAAATTTATTATCTTTATGGAAATTGAAATATAAATAAGTAAGACACAATTTGAAAAATTAATAATCTCTTCAACAACCACAACTGTAGCAAAACATATGTATATATATTTAATAAAAAAAAAAGGATATTAAACATAACATTCATTAAATTCATTCTCTTGAATGAAATTAAAATATAAGAGATACACTTTGAAAAATTATTAATCTAAAGACCTACAATTATTAAAATTTGATGAATTTATAACTTAAAATGAGAAATCCTGTATATCTTTTTTTCTCTTCTTCTCTTGTTAAAGTTTTTATACTTTATATAGGAGATATTTATTTTAATGTTACTGTTCTTGAAATATTCTATTCTTCCTTGTTTCCTTTCCTCACGGGACAATTTTCCCTGATGGAGCCACTGGGCTTAAAGCATCCTGCTTTTCCAACTAGGGTTGTAGCTTGAGAGATAATAATAATAATAATAATAATAATAATAATAATAATAATAATAATATATCAAAATCAAGTCAAAACAATCTAATACTTATTAGTATCACAATTAGATGAATTTAAAAAGTAAAATGATAAATCCTAATTATGTATCAGAACCAGCATTAAAAATAATTTGAAACATAAAAGATGAAAAATAAGAAATGTACAAAGAAAATAGAGTATTTGAATTTTCAATAATATTGGTAATCACATTCCTATAGGATTCTATTACAGAAAAATAAGCGACAGCACAGCACAATTTCCATTCAAAAATAAAATTATAATTTTACCATAAATCATCTCATACAAAAAGACTTTTTAAATTAATTTCAATGCATCAAATAAGGGCCTATGAATATTAGAAAATATTGGATAAATTCTTCTTGATGCTCTACACACACACACACTCTATATATATATATATATATATATATATATATATATATATATATATATATATATATATATATATATATTATACATTATATATATACATATATATATATATATATATATATATACATATATATGTATATATACACATATACGCACAATACAATACACACACACACACACACACACACACATATATATATATATATATATATATATATATATATATATATATATATATATATATATATATATATAAACAAACAAATGTACGATCATCCCACCATCCCATCTAAACCTCCAAAATACCTCCCTCTCCTTCATACTCCTCACTAGTAAACAAATAATTCTTCCCACTCCTTCACAACCCCCCCCCCACCCCCTTCAACACCTCCCCAAACACAAATAAATTATCCACCACAAATAGTGAGCATTGCTCCACAAACCTGTGTGCTATCTCTGGCTAACTCTGATGCATCTCTGGTGATAATCGCATTTGGTGATTAATTGATTGAACCGAGACATTTTGGAGGAGGAGGAAAAGCAGAAGGGGAGGGTGAGGCATGGAGGAAAGGTAGGAGAATACCAGTGGTTGTAAGAGGGGGAAGAAAGGAAACCTTGAAGCAAGAAGAGGAAGAAATCAGGAGGAATAAAAGAGAAGTAAGAGGCGAGGTAATAGAGGAGGAGGAAGCAGAGAAGAGGACGTGGCATGGAGGAGAGGTAGAAGTGTAGTGGTGGTAAGATGGAGGAAGGAAGAAAGGAAACCTTGAAGCAAGAAGAGGAAGAAAACTGGAGAGAAGGAAGAAAGGGAGGTAATAGAGGAGGAGGAGGAAGCAGAAGAAGAGGACGAGGCAGGGATGGGAGGGAGGAGAGAGGAGGTGGTAAAAGGGAGGAAGAAAATAAGAGAAAAGGAAGAGGGGAGGTAATAAAGGAGGAGGAGGAAGCAGAGAAGAGAACGAGGCATGGAGGGAAGGTATGCGAGTAGTGGTTGTAAGAGGGAAGAAGAAAGGAAACCTTGAAGAAGAAGAGGAAGAAAGGAGGAAGAAAACATGAGAGAAGGAAGAAAGCAGGTAATAGAGGACGAAGAGGAAGCTGAAGAAGAAGGTGAGTCATGGAGGAGAGGTAGGAGTGTAGTGGTGGTAAAAGGGAGGAAGAAAGGAAACGTTAAAGCAAGAAGAGGAAGACAACTGGAGAGAAGGAAGAAAGGAGGTAATAGAGGAGGAGGAGGAAGCAAAGAGGATGTGGCATGGAGGGGAGGTAGGAGAGTAGAGGTGGTAAAAGGGAGGAAGAAAATAGGAGAAAAGGATGAGGGGAGGTAATAAAGGAGGAAGAGGAAGCAGAAGAGGTGGCTGAGGTATGGAGGGGAGGTAGGAGAGTAGTGGTGGTAAAAGGGAGGAAGAAAGGAAATCTTGAAGCAAGAAGGGAAAGCAAGGAGGAAGAAAATAGGAGAGAAGGAAGAGGGGAGGTAATAAAGGAGGAAGAGGAAGCAGAGAAGAGAACGAAGCATGGAGGGAAGGTAAGAGAGTAGTGGTGAGAAGAGGGAGAAAGAACGGAAACCTTGGAGCAGGAAGAGAAAGAAAGGAGGAAGAAAATAAGAGAGAAGGAAGAGGGGAGGTAATGGAAAAGGAGGTCAGGAGGAAGCAGAGAAGAGGGTGAGTCATGGAAGGGAAGCAGGAGAGAAGTGGTGGTAAAAGGGAGAAAGAAAGGAAACCTTGAAGCAAGAAGAGGAAGAAAGGAGGAGAGGAGGAGGGGAAGTAAAGGAGGATTAGGTCAGGAGGAAGCAGAGAAGAGAACGAGACATGGAAGGGAGGTAAGATAGTGGTGGGAAGAAGGAGGAAGAAAGGAAACCTAGAAGCAAGAAGAGGAAGAAAGGAGTAGGAAGAAAAGAGGAGAGATGGAAGAGGGGAGGTAGTGGAGGAGGAGGAAGCAGAGAAGATGACGTGACATGGAGGGGAGGTAGGAGAGAAGTGGTGGTAAATGGGAGGAAGAAAGGAGGCAGAAAATAAGAGAGAAGGTGGGTGGCATGAAGAGTACCTAGGTGAGTAGTGGTGTTAAAAGGGAGACAGAAAGGAAACCTTGGAGCAAGAAGAAGAAAGGGGGAAGAAAAGAGGAGAGAAGGAAAAGCAGAAATAGCAGAAGGAGGAGGAATCAGAAGAAGAAGACGAGGCATAGAAGAGAGGTAGGAGAATAATGGTAGTGAAAGGGAGGAAGAAAGGAAACAATGAAGCAAGAAAAGGAAGAAAGCAGGAAGAAGAAAAGAGCAGAGAAGGCAGAGAAGGGCAAAGGAAAGAACAAGCAGGAGGGAGACGGCAAGAGAGCAAGCGAGGTGATATATTTCGATAAGAGGGGAAATTACGTCTTCTGGAATATTGGCTGCCCAAAGGAGATTTCATCTAAAGAGGAGTTAATCCCTTTGATTTCCATTTAATATAAAAGCTTAAATGGGTTCATAAGATAAAACCGAGACGGGTTTACGAGTTCGTGAGCTTACGCGATAACGAACAGGCCACTTTACGCGCGAAATTACGCGAAATTAAAGGCATGGAATCGTAAAGATACCGAGACAGCGGCGTTAAGATAGCTTTATTAAGATACCGTTAAGATAAGTTTATTAAGATATCGGATAGAAGAAGCGATGATGTTACAGTGGGGGTCAAAATCGCAATGTCTGGTCCTCCCTGGTCCTAGCTTGGGTGGATAGGAACACATATGCGTATGTGTTCGGGTTTATTAAGATACCGTTAAGATGGGTTCATTAAGATACCGGATAGACGAAGTGATAGCAATATGGGTTTTGATGTGGCAGTGGGGGTTAAAATCGCATTGTCTGGTCCTCCCTGGTCCAGCTTAGGAGGTTAGTCGCTTATCATAGGTTTATTAGGATACCGTTAAAATAGGTTCATTAAGATATCGGATAGATGAAGCGATAGCAATCCGGGTTTTGATGTGTTAGTGGGGTCAATATCGCAACGTCTGGTCCTCCCTGGTCTTAGCTTGGGTGGATAGGAGCTTAGTCGCTTATCATATGCGTATGTGTTCGGGTTTATTAAGATACCGTTAAGATAGGGTCATTAAGATACTAGATAGAGGAAGCGATAGCAATATGGATTTGATGTGGGTGGGGGTAAAAATCCCATTGTCTGGTCCTCCCTGGTCATAGCCTGGGTGGATAGAAGGTTAGTCGCTTATCATGTGCGTATGTGTTCAGGTTTATTTAGATACCATTAAAATAGGTTCATTAAGATACTAAATAGACGAAGCGATAGCAATCCGGGTTTTGATGTGACAGTGGGGGGTCAAAATCGCATTCTCTGGTTTGCCCTGGTCCTAGCTTGGGTGGATAGGAGCTTAGTCGCTTATCATATGCATATGCATTCGGTGTATTGAGACTCTAACAATCATTAGATCTTTAAGGAGAGGGAATAAATATCCACCTTATAATGATACTTAATGAAAGAAATACTTAATTTCTCGAAGTACTGTAGAATTAAGGCAATGTAAATTAAGGTGAACTGTAATATAATGAGCTAGTTTTTCAGTATACTGCAATAAAGCCTTAAATTATTAAAAGCTTAATCCAATATTTCATATTTCCGTATTATATTAAGTCTTTTATTATATTTGGTTCAACAAACATTAAATTTTTCCCAAGTAGAAGTGAAACGTATTGACAAAATAGTTAACGAATAACAGCTTGCTTATCTTAAATATTGTAAAACGAAATCAAAATGTGAAAGATACAGAATTATTATTCATTTATGTATAAAAAGTAGCGCTAAAGAAGCTTAACTGATATCAGAAAAAGTTGAGTTTTATGACAACAGTTATCGAGTTATCGTTGTTATCCAGGATTACAGGTATTACTAATGGCCATAAATACTGCGGTTATATATATATATATATATATATATATATATATATATATATATATATATATATATATATATATATATATATATATATATATATATATATATATATATAGACATATATATAAATACATATATATATATATATATATATTGAAGTATTGTATTGATTTAAAAGCTCAAGATAGAGACGACTGGCGATATCCAGCTGAGGCCCTTTGCGTCAATAGGCGTGGGAAGAGATGATGATGATGATATATGTACGCACGCACACGCATACACACACACATATATATATATATATATATATATATATATATATATATATATATATATATATATATATAAACGATATTTAACTAAAAGATTTATTACGATAAACTATTTCATCTACAGTAATAATATTAATTAGCATAAAACTTTCCAGCCTAGCTTTTCGGTGAGTTATGATTTTAGAAGTTCACGACTAATTATCTTTTTATTTCAACGCCAATCACTTTGGGTAGAACCATTTTGCTGATTAATTAACATCACAGCTTGTCAGTTTCTCTTCATACTTTGTAAATATATTTCGTCTCACAAAACTCTTCTTGAAATATTTTATTTTTCCTCGTTTCCTTTCCTCACTGGGTTATTTTCCCTGTCTGGGCCCCTGGGCTTATAGCATCCTGCTTTTCCCACTAGGGTTGTAGCTTAGCAAGAAATAATAATAATAATAATAATAATAATAATAATAATAATAATAATATAAAATAATAAAAATAACAAAATAATAATAAAAAATATAAAATAATAAAATAACAATAATGATGACATTGATAATGATAATGATGATAATAATAAAAATAAAAATAAAAATAATAAAATAAAATAATAAAATACAATAAAATAATAAAATAACAATAATGATGACAATGATAATGATGATGATAATAAAAATAACAAATTAATAATAATAATAATAATAATAATAATAATAATAATAATAATAAATAATAATAAAAATAATAATAATAATAATAATCTAAATCTCACCTAAGAAATCCACAGATGATAAAAATCACACCAAAAAATATTTCTCGGATAATGATAAACTTTAAATCTGATCAAGTCAACTTCTTTGATAAATCTTAAATCCCTTGAAATCGCGTTACCTGAAAAACTTGTAAATTCAGATTTCTTCAGTATTACTTCAGTAAAATTTAAATTTCATCGACCAAAAATTCCATCGATATCATGATATTAATTGTTCAAATTCTCATGAATTTTAAATTTGACTAAAATCGTCGTTCAATATCATTAAGAACATTAAAACTCGCCTACCAGTTATTCAAATACATTCAATTTCTAGTTTTATATGTAAAATAAATGAAAAAAATTACTTACATGATTAAAAGTAGTGTCTTTAATCTTTATGATAAAATCCTACATCAATGTGAAATTTTCATCGTAAGGAGACACTAACTACAGTAAGTTTTGCTTGGCATACTGTAGACGGTACTGAAGGTTCTCGGATTCGTTCTTTCATTCCATTATGCTGTCCAACTCCTTTTCATTGCCGAATAGACATGACACAAAAGTTTAAATAATAATAATAATAATAATAATAATAATAATAATAATAATAATAATAATAATAATAATAATAAAAGTTTGGTAGAAGACCTCAAAGCAAGTTTCATTGGAAACAATGCTACTGAGGCAGCCATTGTTTTCAATCAAGTAATAATAATAATAATAATAATAATAATAATAATAATAATAATAATAAATCCCCTCCTTCAATAAGGATTAAAATCACAGTCAACTAAAAAATTAAGCCAATGCTTTAATACCAACATCAATAACAATGACAATAACAAGAAGAAATCCAATGAAATTACTTCCTTTTTAAAACAGAATTTCTTAAATCACCTCCTTCAATAAGGATTAAAATCACAGTCAACTGAACTTCCATAAGGATAAAAATCACAGTCAACTGAAACTTAGGTCAATGCTACAAACAACATCAATAACAATGACAATAACAGCAAGAGATCCAATGAAATTACTTCTTTTTAAAAACATAATTTCTTAAATCACCACCTTCAATAAAGATTAAAATCACAATCAACTGAAAAATTAAGCCAATGCTTTAATACGAACATCAATAACAGTGACACTAACAACAACACGAAATCCAATGATTTTTTTTAACTAAATTTCTTAAATCACCTCCTTCAATAAGGATTAAAATCACAGTCAACTGAACTTCAATGAGGATAAAAATCACAGTCAACTGAACTTCGATAAGGATAAAAATCACAGCCAACTGAAAAATTAAGCCCACGCTTTAATACCATCTTCAATAACAATGTCAATAACAACAACACGAAATCCAATGAATTTTTTTAACTAAATTTCTTAAATCACCTCCTTCAATAAGGATTAAAATCACAGTCAACTGAACTTCAATGAGGATAAAAATCACAGTCAACTGAACTTCGATAAGGATAAAAATCACAGCCAACTGAAAAATTAAGCCCATGCTTTAATACCATCTTCAATAACAATGTCAATAACAACAACACGAAATCCAATGATTTTTTTTAACTGAATTTCTTAAATCACCTCCTTCAATAAGGATTAAAATCAGTCAGCTGAACTTCGATAAGGATAAAAATCACAGTCAACTGAAACATTAAGCCAATGCTTTAATACCAACATCAATAATAATGACAATAACAACAACACGAAATCTAATGGATTCTTTTATTTTTAACTTAATTTCTTAAATCACCTCCTTCAATAAGGATTAAAATCACAGTCAACTGAAAAATTAAGTCAATGCTTTAATACCAACATCAATAACAATGACAATAACAACACGAAATCCAATGAAATTACTTCTTTTTTTAAGCCGAATTTCTTAAATCACCTCCTTCAATAAGGATTAAAATCACAGTCAACTGAACTTCAATAAGGATAAAAATCACAGTCAACTGAAAATTGAGTCAATGCTACAAACAACATCAATAACAATGACAATAACAACAAGAAATCCAATGAAATTACTTCTTTTTTAAAACAGAATTTCTTAAATCACCACCTTCAATAAGGATTAAAATCACAGTCAACTGAAAATTTAAGCCAATGCTTCAATACCAACATCAATAACAATGACAATAACAACAGCACCAAATCCAATGGATTCTTTTATTTTTAAGTGAATTTCTTAAATCACCTCCTTCAATAAGGATAAAAATCAGTTAACTGAACTTCTATAAGGATAAAAATCACAGTCAACTGAAAATTAAGTCACTGCTACAAACAACATCAATAACAATGACAATAACAACAACACGAAATCCAATGAATTCTTTTTTTTAACTGAATTTCTTAAATCACCTCCTTCAATAAGGATTAAAATCACAATCAACTGAAAATTACGCCAATGCTTTAAACAGCATCAATAACAATGACAATAACAACATGAAATCCAATGAAATTACTTCTTTTTTTAAAACAGAATTTCTTAAATCACCACCTTCAATAAGGATTAAAATCAGTCAACTGAACTTCAATAAGGATAAAAATCACTGTCAACTGAAAAATTAAACCAATGCTTTAATACCAACAACATCAATAACTATGACAATAACAACAAGAAATCCAATGAAATTACTTCTTTTTTTAAGCCGAATTTCTTAAATCACCACCTTCAATAAGGATTAAAATCACAGTCAACTGAAAAATTAAGTCAATAATTTAATACCAACATCAATAACAATGACAATAACAACATGAAATCCAATGAATTTTTTTAACTGAATTTCTTAAATCACCTCCTTCAATATGGATTAAAATCACAATCAACTGAAAAATGAAGCCAATGCTTTAACACCAACATCAATAACAATGACAATAACAACAACACGAAACCCAAAGACATTTTTTTGAACCAAATTTCTTAAATCACCTCCTTCAATAAAGATTAAAATCACTGTCAACTGAACTTCGATAAGGATAAAAATCACAGTCAACTGAAAATTAAGTCAATGGTACAAACAACATCAATAACAATGACAATAACAAGAACAAATCCAATGAAATTACTTCTTTTTTAAAACAGAATTTCTTAAATCACCACCTTCAATAAGAATTAAAATCACAGTCAACAGAACTTCAATAAGGATAAAAATCACAGCCAACTGAAAATTAAGTCAATGCTACAAACAACATCAATAACAATGACAATAACAATAACACAAAATCCAATTAATTTTTTTTTAACTGAATTTCTTAAATCACCTCCTTCAATAAGGATTAAATTCAGTCAGCTGAACTTCGATAAGGATAAAAATCACAGTCAACTGAAAATTAAGTCAATGCTAAAAACAACATCAATAACAATGACAATAACAACAAGAAATCCAATAAAATTATTATTATTATTATTATTTTTTTTTTTTGTAAGTGAATTTCTTTTATCATCTCCCTTAACAACTTCCAAACTCTTCGCTACCTCGTCGAGCGATCTATCAAGTGACGTGAAAATCGTAGGAGACCCAATTCCAGTTTAGAGATTGAGAGAATCTTGTGCAACAGGACGACTGGCAGATTGAAATACGGCGGAGATCAGTCTTAGGACTAAAAATCTCATTTTCCGAGTCATTTCAAGATGAGAAAAAATAAATAGAATCTTGCTAAACTAATGACTTCTTGATATGTCGTTCCTTTTAGGGTTATGTTATTGTTGATGATGAAAATAAAATACTTTAATACTTCGATCTATTCCACTTCTAATATGGAATTCTATCTTATTATTCTCATGAATTTATTACATGGAATTCTATCTTAATATTCCCCATATAAGTTTATTTCATGGCGTTCTATTGGTATATTCTTTCTATGAATCTATTTCATAGAATTCTATCTGTATATTCTTCCTATGAATTTATTTGAAGGAATTCAATCTGCATATTCTATGAATTTATTTCCTTGAATTCTATCTATCTATTCTTTCTATGAATTTATTTTATGGAAAATTACTATTGGTATATACCTCCTATGAATTTATTTCATAGAATTCTATAGCTATATTCTTCCTATGAATTAACTTTAAGGAATTCTATCAGTATATTCTTCCTATGAATTTATTTCATAGAATTCTATTGCTATATTCTTTCTATGAATTAACTTTAAGGAATTCTATCAGTATATTCTTCCTATGAATTTATTTCATAGAATTCTATAGCTATATTCTTCCTATGAATTAACTTTAAGGAATTCTATCAGTATATTCTTCCTATGAATTTATATCATAGAATAATATCCATATACTCTTCCTATTAATTTATTCAATAGAATTCTATCTGCATATTCTTCTTATTAATTTATTTCATGAAATTCTATCTGTACATTCTTCCTATGAATTTATTTCATGTAATTACATTTGTATATTATCCCCATATAGTAATTTCAATCCGCCATTTTCATGAATATATAGCTTTTTAACTATAACTTTTTATGACTTCAAATCAAAATAATAATCACTCCTAAGCTTTGTTTTTCCTTCCTAAATATTCTACAAATGTTTTATTCCTAACCTTCTTTCTTACGATTAAATCGATTTATTCTAAATACACCAAAAACCTTTTACCTAGAAATATTTTCTTTCTACTTTACTTCATACCTCCTTTTATTAACCCATCCCAACTCATAATACCTATTATTATTATTATTATTATTATTATTATTATTATTATTATTATTATTATCATTATTATTATTATAAATTGCTAAGCTACAGCCCTAGTTGGAAAAGCAGAATTCTATAAGCCCAGGGGCTCCACCAGGGAAAATAGCCTAGTGAGGAAAGGAAACAAGGAAAAGATAAATATTTTAAGAACATTAAAAAAAATATCACCTATATAACTATAAAAATGTTAACAAAACAAGAGGAAGAGAAATTAGATAGAATAGTGTGCCCGAGTGTACCATTCAAACAAGAGAACTCTAACCCAAGATAATGGAAGACCATGGTACAGAGATTATGGCACTACCCAAGACTTGAGAACAATGGTTTGATTATGGAGTGTCCTTCTCCTAACTTGTTCTTTATACACCTAGGTTTCATCCCAATTTTTTTTTCTTTATACACCTAGGTTTCATCCCATTTTTTTTCTTATTTCTGTTTAATATATCTATCTATCTATTTGTCTTGAGCCTCGATTCCATACGTCTATTCCTATTCTACCACGAGTCAGTCCTATCTTCAATACTTCGTCTCTCAATCCAATAGCCAATTAGGCTTAAAGTCTTTACGGCCTAACTCTAATGCGATTCAGTTCCTTAAATATTTTTCCAATTGTAATTTTTTGTTCCATTCCTCATAAGATTCGTTACTTCTGATTTGAAATACTATTAGCGTATTACCTAATAGATGAAATCTTAACTCTCAATCTCCTCTTCGGTTATAAAAACCAATGGGGCAAAAATAAACATCTAGGCAAACGAGAAATGGAAATACTCGACATTTATATAACTATTACTGTAACTATGAAAAAATAGCCAAGCTACAACCCTACTTGGAAAAGCAGAATGCTACAATACCTAGAGCTCTTACAGGGAAAGTAGTCTAATGTGAAAAGAAAATAAGGAAAACTATAAATGAGAAGTAAAGAATAAAAAATATAAAATATTCTACGATCTGCAACAATATTAATAGTAACAATAGTTTAACAATTACAATACCATGCATTATATTTCACCATTAAGATACTATACTATTTGCAAATTAAATAGAACCCTTATTAATTTACCCTCTAGGCTCATATATTTACAGTCCCAAATTGGAATTATTTTTTTTTTTTTTTTGGGGGGGGGGGGGGAAAGTAGAACAGTTCATGAAGTTTTCAACTCAAACTGTCGAACGCATTTCATTAAGCGGAGTTTACACGGTCAAACGATACGTCGAACTCGGTTGTCGAACCTGTTTGTCAAACGGTTCGACCTGTTTGTCAAACTGTTTGAAGTAGAGAAGTCAGTCGCAAATGCATAAGGTTTGTGGACAATGAAGCCCCGCCCACAGAAGTCATGAGAGAATAGAGTTTCATCGAACGTATTCGACAACCAAATACCTCGTTCACACGTTCGAACATCACTTCAAGTGAGAGAGAGAGAGAGAGAGAGAGAGAGAGAGAGAGAGAGAGAGAGAGAGAGCTTCTCAAGTAATATGGTATTTGTACACTTATGGGAGCAAGCGTATTCATTTGTAAAATCTCGAAGAAGAAAACCAATATCTCAAATTCCGTAGTCGAAATCAGACTTCGAAAAATCACAAAAGAATTCTCGATCGTGTAGCCGTTTCATCGCCGCTCGAAACAGCCGACGAAGCTCAACAAACTCTCAGCAAGTGATAAAGAAAAAAAAAAAAGTTTCTCAGCAAGTGATAAAGGAAAAAAAGTTTCTCAGCAAGTGATAAAGGAAAAAAAAGTTTCTCAGCAAGTGATAAAGGAAAAAAAAAGTTTCTCAGCAAGTGATAAAGGAAAAAAAAGTTTCTCAGCAAGTGATAAAGGAAAAAAAAAAGTTTCTCAGCAAGTGATAAAGGAAAAAAAAGTTTCTCAGCAAGTGATAAAGGAAAAAAAAGTTTCTCAGCAAGTGATAAAGGAAAAAAAAAAAGTTTCTCAGCAAGTGATAAAGGAAAAAAATGTTTCTCAGCAAGTGATAAAGGAAAAAAAAAGTTTCTCAGCAAGTGATAAAGGAAAAAAAGTTTCTCAGCAAGTGATAAAGGAAATGAACACTTCACCCAACTCGAACCGAGACCTCGTCTCCTTCGCCGTTCTTTGCTTAGAAAACGAAACTATGGTTGGACGAGGAAAACGAACCTGTTGAATCGAAACAGAAAACGAGGCTTTCAAAGCTCTCCCGAGGGAAAATGAATCTCTCTCCACGTCGAGCTTCGGCAACATTCAAGCGAACAGGTGAAGCGAGAAAGGCTCAATGATTAGTACAGGTTCCTCTAGAGACTCATTCGAAATAAACCACACAACGAACCACTGAAAGCCTTTGGAATGAAACACGCAACGAACCGAAACACGCGCCCTCGTACCCAAGTATTGAGAAGTTATTATAAAACCTTTATTCCAAAAAGTTAATATTCTCGTTGGGCTATTCAGTTTCCAAGGATGGGATATGACAGGTGAATTTCAATAAAGAATGACAATAATATAAGTTGTTCAGAGAACCTAACCTTGAATTTTTCGTGTTAGAAAAAAAAATTATGAGGAAAATAAATTATTTTAGGTACTTTGATTACCAAAGATACGAGATTATTATTATCATTATTATTACTAGCCATGCTGCAACCCTAGTTGAAAAGGCAGGATGCTATAAGCCCAAGGGTTCCAACAGGGAAAAACAGTCTAGAGAGGAAAGGAAATAAGGAAATACATAAACTATAAGAAGAGTAATACAAAATTTAAATAAAATATTTTGATAACAGTAACAACATCAAAACATTAAAATATTTTAAGAACAGTATCAACATTAAAACAAATCTTAACCATATAAACTATAAAAAGAATTATGTCAGCCTGTTCAACATAGAAATTTTGAAGTTCCCTCGATTCAACTACCAGATTAGGAAGATCATTCCACAGCCTGATCACAGCTGGAATAGGATACCTTTAAAATATTGAAACGTACGCCGCCCTGAATACAGAATTTGATGATTTCCAGGAAAAAGTCCTAAAGGATGATACGCTTCGTGAAATATTACGGAAGGATACTGGCAAGACAATTCCTTTAAGAGGCACAACCTCCTACGGCTCCCATATCCCTCGAAACAGACTCTCTATCCTATACTTCCTTTAGGCCATTTCACATTACACGCATTAGGATCATTATGGTCCTCTCAACTGGTTTTTGCCTCAACGTGGCTGCTTGCTTCACTCACAAATTAACATTATCTCACTGGTCCTCTGTTCTGGCGAGTGGTACGTGGATGTGCGGTGTACTGCAGTCATGTGGGCGAGTATTTTGACGCTATTTCAGTTTTAATTTGTCACTTAGTTCAATTGGTTTTTGCTCCGCCGTGGCTTGCTTCACTAGCAATTTAACATTATCTCGCTGCTCCTCTGTTCTTGCAAGTGGTACATGGATATGCTGCGCACATCAGGCGTTTGGGCGAGTATTTTGACGTTATTCTAATAATCTAATCAATCACTTAGTTCAACTTATTTTTTTCTCTCCGAGAGGCTTGCTTCACTAGTAATTTAACATTATCTCACTGCTCCTCTGTTCTGTCAAGTGGTACAAGGATGTTCTGTGCACATCAGGCGTGTGGGCGAGTATTTTGACGTTATTTTAATCATCTACTTAATCACTTAGTTCAACTGGGTTTTGCTCAACCATGGCTTACTGCCACATGGTATTTTTCCTACTGTATCTAAGTTTGAACCAAACCACAAAGCATGCTATATCCATTCCTTCACTGTGCGGATGGATGCATTGAACCATAAGGCCTTCTGGTGGGCTTAAGTAGACCCTTTGGCTCCAAGGACAAAGGGGCTGGGACGCTTTTGAACAATGATGTTGAAGGTTTAAAGAGGTTGGACAGCAAACTAAAAGAAAATGGAAACTGGAATGGATGCAAGGTAATTACAAGGCTAAAAAAAGTGGGCATCCCTAAGAGCCACATAGACCAGCAAAGAAGCCTTTCTTAGTGCCTATAATGCATTTTCTTTCCTCACTGAGCTATTTTTCCTTGTTGGAGCCCTTGGGCTTATAGCATCTTGCTTTTCCAATCAGGGTTATATCTTTGTTTGTAATAATAATAATAGTAATAATAATAATAATGATAATAATAATAATAATACAGTAATAGTTACAATAATAATAATGATAATAATAATGATAATACAGTAATAGTTACAATAATAATAATAATAATAATAATAATGATAATAATAATAATAATAATAATAGAGTAATAATAATAATAATAATAATAATAATAATAATAATAATAATAATAATAATAGAGGCACTAACCCCCTTCGACACCGATGACGTGTAATTTATAAATCGAAATCGGGACATAACTCGACACAAACGCACGAACTAACAGGCCACACAAAAGGGCATAGCTAACTCAACAAAACTACTAGACTAAGTAATAAATAAACGCAAAAAAATATTGCAAAACTAAACGCACCAATACAAACTTTTGTTTACAAATCTGCAAAGGACACACGAGCCTAAAATTTCCTTTTGACAAAATACATCATAAATTCTTCAGGAACAATAAATAGGAAAAATATATTGGAAATGTTCTGTAGCCGAGCAAAAAGCAAACGGCCAGAACTAACGTACGAGCTGTTAACAAATTCGCATGAAATATCTGTTGCAATTTTCAATGGTTTATTTGTTGCTAATATTTATGGATTCTCAGCACCGATGGATGGTAAGTGAACTTAGATTCATATACGAATAATGATAATAATAATAATAATAATAATAACAACAATAATAATAATTAATAAAAAAATAATAATAAATAATAATCATTAGAGAGGCACTCAGTAGAGCGCAAACCTCCGCCGCGACAGCTTATTTCTCGACCTTGACCTTTGACATTAACATATATTAATTGGCGTGGATTTTCATACACTCAAATATGAACCAAGTTTGCAGTCTCTGTGACAACGATGTCCAAACTTATGACTAATTACGTGAATTGGACATTAGGCTTGAACGTGATCTTGTCATTTGACCTTGACCTTCCAAAATTTAATCATTTTCAGATTTATACATGACAGTTAATCCCTGCAAGTTTCATTAAACTACGATTACAATTGTGGCCAGGTAGCTGCCACAAACAAACAACCACACACACACGAACAAACACACAAACAGGGGGTAAAACATAACCTCCTAACTTCGTTGGCGGAAGTAAAAAAATATAAAATGAGGATCAACTAAACGTTCTCAGTTCCTTTAGTATGACCAACATAAAAAGGTTTATAAACTAAACGTTGTAAGCTTCTTTCATATGATTAACAAGCAAAAACGTTTATAATTTTCTACAATAAACTTGGATGTCATCAACAGAGCAACAACACTAGGCAATTTTTCCTACCTTTCATTCTGGTTATGGAAACGTAGATTAAACATCCTTCATAATTGTGTGTAAACATATATTCCGGCTCTCAGTAATTCTTCAATTCTTTAGGGGAGAACTAGCTTGCCCTATGCTGTATTATACAGTAGCTGTGACCTACCAAAGTCTACTTGCCACTGAGTATATAACACAGACTTTCAACTGGGCTGAGTGGGCTCCGCGTGGCACTAAACTTTCCACTGAGCTGCACAAGATACTGGAAGAGTTGGAACACCCACGCCTACATGGCTGACGACTATGAAGCGTGTAGTGGTAGATGCAGAATGAAGAAGTATTATTTTAATAGCTCAATATGGGGAAATCTAACCGAGGCCTTTTGCTAGCCTTATGTTGTATTATACAGTAACTGTGACCCACCATAGTCTACTTGCCACTACGAACACAACACAGACTTTCAACTGAGCTCCACATGGCACCAAACTTTCAACTGGACTCCACAAGACACTAGAAGAGTTGGGAGACCCAGGCCTACAGGGCTGACGACTATGAAGCGTAAAGTGGAAGATGCGGAATGGAGAAGTATTGATTTGAGAGCTTAAGATAGAGATAAATGGCGAAATCTAACCGAGGCCCTTTGCGTCAATAGGCGTTGGAGGAGATGATGATTATGACATAACAGAGAGCTTGGGTTTTCCGGACGCACCACAGATTCTTGACGAAACACTCCAATATATTTTTATCAAAACGTAAAACATTTTCAGATGAAGTGGATATAATTTCAAAATACGAGACGCGTCGTTATTATGTAAGTAAATCTACGAAATAATGCCCATAAGAGCCTTAATTAAAGCAGTCAGAACTAATAAACACTTATCACTGTCACAAATGCATACTATGTTTACGTCCGCAACCGCTGTACTGCCCGACAAAGGTCTTCTCACACCTTCCACCTATTAACAACAAAGGATCAGAACTGGAACTGGAACTGCTGAAATAACGCCATCTGTTGAGCTAAATTTGAACTAAGGCATGATTATAGAGGAACCATAGAAACTGTTCTTCAGAAAATACCAATACGAAAAAGCTACATCGATTAAAACATTTTTAAAGATAATGAGAGAGAGAGAGAGAGAGAGAGAGAGAGAGAGAGAGAGAGAGAGAGAGAGAGAGAGAGAGAGAGAGAGACATTTGAAGCCTAGCGTGTAAGAATGATTGAGAAAAGGATTAAGAGAGAGAGAGAGAGAGAGAGAGAGAGAGAGAGGAGAGAGGAGAGAGAGAGAGAGAGAGAGAGAGAGAGAGAGTATTCGACAACCCTTCTAACATGCGCGATAGAGAAACTCGAATAGAAAATAAGACAACAAACAAACACCCATACAATGATATCAAGAGTTATAACACACACACACACAAAGATCCGACAAAATAATATATTTAAACCAACACTGAATGAAAAACGACACCACAATTAGCGCCCAAAAACAATAGATGGACGTGTCTTGACACCCACCAATGATCCCGAAACAAAAGAAAAACGCATCTCCCATCCACCCTCAAAGACCCAACTTCTCCCCCCACCCCCTCCTACCTCCCCCAAACTTCCCCACACCCACACTCTCTTTACAAGGAGCCGGTGCACGTGATTCCAGACAGCTTTCGTTCAAAAACGAAAAAAAAATATCGTTTTCTTTACGAAGGATATCAAAAGGGGGAAGACTCAAAAGACACCATTTCTACGCTCGCTGTCTGGAAAGTATTGAAGAGGGCTTCATCGTCATAAAAAAAAATATATATATAACGACAAGTACGTGATCAAGATTTCCTTTTGAAGTGCTGCATGCAGTTGTTTGATAAAGGTCTTTGTCAATTGGGAGTTGGTTTTCGATCGCAGGAACCGAGTAAAGCTGGGTTACAAAATACTCTTTGCCTTGCCGGGTTACAGGTCAATACTAAAATTAGTGACCATAATGAAGTCGTACAGTTTAGCCCTCTATTCACGGGTTGTGGTGGCCTGTTGGTAGCGTCCTTGCCTGGTGATCTCCAGACTGGGGTTCAAGTCCCGCTCAAACTCGTTAGTTCCTTTGGTCACTGCAACCTCATCATCCTTGAGGGCTATGTATAGGGAGTTTAGGGGAGCCCATAAGTCTACCTGCTAAGTCATCCGCAGCCATTGTCTGGCCCTCCCTGGTCTTAGCTTGGGTGGAGAGGGGGCTTGGGCGCTAATCTTATGTATTTATGGTCAGTCTCTAAGGCATCGTCCTACCTGCTAGGGCAATGTCACTGTCCATTGCCTCTGTTATTCATGAGTGGCCTTTAAATCTTTAAACCTTTGAAAGGATTTCATAAATACAATAGTTTTTGAATTACCTGATGCAAAATCTGTAACTAGAAACATTGGCCTCAACCAAAAGCTAAAATACTGAAATCATCTGTAACAAATAACGATTTAATATTTATTTTATATATATTTGCTATGAAAGATATTTACTAGTTTAATCCCATCCGCTGTAAAATATAGATAAATTATCTTGAATCTGAAGTATGAAATAAAAAGGAAGAGTCTTAGAGAGAGAGAGAGAGAGAGAGAGAGAGAGAGAGAGAGAGAGAGAGAGAGAGAGAGAGAGAGAGAGAGAGAGAGAGAGAGAGGGAGAGAGCATTTCTTTTTTTAATTCTGGAATATGAAATTAATAGAAATAGCTTCTGACAGAGAGAGAGAGAGAGAGAGAGAGAGAGAGAGAGAGAGAGAGAGAGAGAGAGAGAGAGAGAGAGAGAATTTTCTTTTTTGAATTTTGAAATATGAAATAAAAAGTATCATATTAAACAAAGCATGTACTTACCTTAATTATTACAGCTTATGAGAGAGAGAGAGAGAGAGAGAGAGAGAGAGAGAGAGAGAGAGAGAGAGAGAGAGATTTGAATTCTGAAAGTGAAATAAAAAGGAATAATCTCTTTCAGAGAGAGAGAGAGAGAGAGAGAGAGAGAGAGAGAGAGAGAGAGAGAGAGAGAGAGAGAGCTTTCTTTTTTGAAATATGAAATAAAAAGGAATACTCTCTGAGAGAGAGAGAGAGAGAGAGAGAGAGAGAGAGAGAGAGAGAGAGAGAGAGATCCATTTCCTTTTTTAATTCTGGATATCAAATTAATAGAAATAGCCTCTGAGAGCGATGGAGATAATTTTCTTTTATGAATTCTGAAAAATTAAATAAAAAAGAATATTCTGAGAGAGAGAGAGAGAGAGAGAGAGAGAGAGAGAGAGAGAGAGAGAGAGAGAGAGAGAGAGAGAGAGATCCATTTCTTATATGAATTCTGAAAAATTAAATAAAAAATATTCTGAGAGAGAGAGAGAGAGAGAGAGAGAGAGAGAGAGAGAGAGAGAGAGAGAGAGAGAGAGAGAGATATCTCCAATTCTTTTATGAATTCTGAAATATGAAAAAAGTAATGCTCTATGAGAGAGAGAGAGAGAGAGAGAGAGAGAGAGAGAGAGAGAGAGAAAGAGAGAGAGAGAGAGAGATCCATTTCTTTTTGGAAATAAGAAATAAAAAGTAATGCTCTCTGAGAGAGAGAGAGAGAGAGAGAGAGAGAGAGAGAGAGAGAGAGAGAGAGAGAGAGAGAGACTGGATAACACTCACCTGCTCTAACAACCGTGGGCAGGGCCAAGAGAGTGCCAGCGGGCGAAGTTGCCCGGCAAATATAGGTGCCACCATGCACCTGTTGATGGTATCTGGCAGCAGGGAAAGGCGGGAAGGACAGAGAGCCGTTTACCAGCACTTCTCTTAATCCGGGAACCTGCAGGAAAAAAAATGTATGGTAATGAGTAGAATTCATTAAAAAAATAACATTCTTCTCTACTGTCGGTACAAGAAACTGGAAAAAGTATATATAATTATAAGTAGAATTAATTTGTTACAACAGTGCATAAATGAGTTTGTGTGTATGTGTATGTGTGTGTGTCATATTCGT
>NC_090754.1:50890253-50892753 GCF_036898095.1 Palaemon carinicauda
AGCGAGAGAGAGATATATTAATCCTAATACCATTTATTTATAAAATCAGAATAAAGTATGTTTTTGGGATAGGCCAAGAACCATAGGAGAGAGAGAGAGAGAGAGAGGAGAGAGAGAGGAGAGAGAGAGAGAGAGAATTTTGAAAAAAGATTGTGGATGTGTATTCATATATAGTGACGAAGCATAAGGGAAGGACCTGTTCTCCTAATGTTATCTCTTTTGTTTAGTGGCCTCTATATTATGAAATTTGTTGTTAATGTGAAATGTTAACTCATCAACAAAAAATAAATGAAAAAAAATGTACTTTTTGGAATTTGGCGTAGTTCTCTGTGAAATTCTATCTATTTTACGAGAAAGGGTTTGAAATTCATCGTGAGGTTTAATTCAATATTTCTGTGATTTATCTATAGACATGGTACAGTTTCAATGGCTTTCAAACGATCAATAGGCTTAAGAAATGAAGAATTGGTGCGAATATTTTTCTATTTGAATATTTTTGGGGTGTGTGGGTTTAGATGTTGATTTTATTACAAAAATATTATTAATTGTGTTAGAATATAATACACTTCGCTTATTATTGCTCACTGCAATTAAATATATGACTAATTCCAGTTGTCGCAGGGTTGTGGTGGCCTGGTGGTAGCGTCCTTGCCTGGTGATTGCCAGACTACGGTTAGTCCCACTCAAACTCGATAATTCCTTTGGTGATTGCAACCTCACCATCCCTATGAGTGGGTTTGGGGAGCCTATAGGTCTATCTGCTGAGTCAACCGCAGCCCTCGCCTGACCCTCCTTGGTCCTAGTTTGGATGGAGAAGAGGCTTGGGCGCTGATCATATGTAATATGATCAGTTTCTAAGGACATTGTCCTGCTTGATAGAGCAATCCCACTATCCCTTGAGTTTGCTATTCATGAACAGCCTTTAAACCTTTAAACGCTGACTGAACCAATATAGTCAACTATAATTTACAATTTGATTTTTATATTTGTAATCGAAAGATTTTTTAACCCAAATATACAACATAGTTAACATTGTGAAAAAAACTACCTATTATTTTACAACGCGCATAAACAAAAATAAATAAATAAGATAAAGATGAAATATTAATTTTGAGACTTTGAATATATTTCAAGGAAACAATAAATTCAACTACAACTTAGAATTTAATTTTTTTTTTATTTGTGATCAAAAATTTTTAATATAAACATAAAACATATTTATTATTGTGTAAAAACTACCCATTATTTTGCAACGTGCACAAGCAAAAAAAAAACTAAAAAACAAATAAAATAAAATAAAGATGGAATATTAATTTTGAGACTGAATATATTTCAAGGAAATGCGGAAGAAAAGCGACGCAAGATAAATGAATGGTCGTTTTAAAGCGGATAATAAGATGGAAGGTATCGCATCGGTGTTATGAGCGTCCAGAAAACCAATACATTCTGGAATGCACCATCTCTCTCTCTCTCTCTCTCTCTCTCTCTCTCTCTCTCTCTCTCTCTTAGTGCGTATCTCTCTCTCTCTTTTTACTGCGTATCCTTTGTATGAAACCAAGTGTTTGGATATATATATATATATATATATACATATAATATATATATATATATATATATATACATATATATATATATATATATATATAAATTTTCGTTCACGCTGAGTGGAATGCATTGCCAGACGTGTGGCTACTTGGTCTTTTCCCGTCCCTCGACAAGGAGGAGAGAGAGTATTTATACCCTGTTGAAAGGGGTGTCCGGAAAGGAATACAACCGCCGTGTTGTAGTTCTGAAAGGGGGAGTGTTGTGAAGGTTCGAATATGAGTGTGCACGTGTGTGCTCATGTCTGTCTTAATCGTTAGTCGTAATTTTTGACGGGTCGCGAACACAAGGAATATATATATATATATATGTATATATATATATATATATATATGTGTATATATGTATATATATATATACACACACATATATATATATATATATATATACACATTTATATATAAGTATATATGTATGTATATATAAATATATATATACACATATATACATATATATACACATATATACATATATATAAATATATATATATATATATATATATATCAGATGCCATCCGAAATCAAGTTCCAACATTAATATAGAGAAAAACTCCAAGTCAATGAAGACAAAGAAAATATCATTATAGAATAATAATAATAATAAAAAAAAAGATCTTCAATAAACCAAATTAACTAAAGTTCGTAGAGTTCGTATTACTCTGCCGGAAACCCGCCTCATTACTTTCAAGTAAAGGTCAAGAGATCAAATATTATGAGAGGCGATATTTATCGAAGACCGGTAGTGCATTAGGGAGGGGATATTTTCGAGTGGCAAAACAAATAAATCCTTGAGGCTTTGAGAGAGAGAGAGAGAGAGAGAGAGAGAGAGAGAGAGAGGGGGGGGTCTTACCGCTTATATAATGTACATTGTCTTCTTTAACATTACATGAGAGAGATGG
>NC_090754.1:50897753-50900253 GCF_036898095.1 Palaemon carinicauda
CTCCTCCCATTTGTCATCAACGTTTCACATTGAAACGCCGATCGTGCATTCCAGCTCCGGCCCCGAAACGTTTCCCAAAATGTTTATTTATTCATTAAACACGAAATAGATCATAATTAAATCATTCCGGGCGACTGAAACGGGGGAATTTAGCCCCCGACTAAGCTGCTGTTACTGCTCCAAAACCCCTCCCCCTTTCCCCCCCCCCCCTATTCTAACATACTGGGGTATTATGTCCCTCTTTGTGGGTCATGTTCGGGAGGGGATAGGTTTGAACGATGCTCGCATGTTGATAATGGATAGAGTGGGTAGGTCCTGTCGACTTCCTGTCCTTTAAAGGTTTAAAGGCCGCTCATGAATGGCAGAGGCAAGGGACAGTGACATTGCCCTATCAAGCAGGACAATGCCCTAGAGACTGACCATATATCATATGATCAGCGCCCAAGCCCCCTCTCCACCCAAGCTAGGACCAGGGAGGGCCAGGCAATGTCGCCTTCCTGTCCTTTGGCTCTCATTGGATTTGATGGCGGATTATTGACGATATGAACTAATCGAAGCAAATTATCGAAAATTGTTCAAATTCAATTTAGATACAATTAGATACAGCTCATTTGTCTAAAAGAAGGCTTAATTCCACTATAGATAGAATGCGTCTCTGCTACGAACAGAAGAAAGTACGTATTCTATCTAAAATGGAATTATGCCTTATTTTAGACAAATGGGCTAATTATTTGAAACGGCATAATTCCATTTTAGATAAAACGCGCGCTTTTTTTTTATAGCAGGCACGCATTCTATCTAAAATGGAATTATGCCTTGTTTTAGAAAAATGAGCTAATTATTTGACACAGGCATATTCCATTTTAGATACAATGCGTGTTTTTTCAGTTCGTAGCAGACTCGCATCTTATCTAAAATGGAATTATACCCCGTTTTAGATATGAACTAATTATTTAAAACCGGGCATAATTCGATTTTAGATAGAGTACATGTCTGGCTCTTTTTTTCCCCTTTTCATAACAGACACGTTTTCTATCTAAAATGGAATTATACTCCGTTTTAGATCTTTTGTTATAGTATATATATGATAGACGTAATTTAATGTTGTTAATGATATTAAAGTATTTTATTTGATTGTTATTATTTTTCTTAGTTTATTTATTTCCTTGTTTTTTTTTCCTCGTTGGGCTATTTCTTCCTGTTGGAGCCCTTGGGCTTGTAGCATCCTGCTTTTCCAACTAGGGTTATAGCTTAGCTAGCAATAATAATGATAATAATAATAATAATAATAATAATAATAATAATAATAATAATAATCCCTATTTTGAAATGAGCCATAATTCCATTTTACATAGAATCCATGTCTGCTTCTCTTTTAACCTCTTCATAAACCTATAGGTTTTGTTATATCATATACGCAATTAACATATATAAATGAATTAAGCACTGAATATACCCGTTATACTCTTTATATTATTATTGTTTTTTTTTCTTCAAATTCGGAATCAAAATAACTATATATTTCTGCCTCTATGGATGAAACGTTTGTTTGATTCCAATATCGATAAATTTATTTGTTAGTTAACTTCCTTTGCTGATGTAAACCCATTTCCGATATGATTGTCCATTATTGCGTTTGCGATGTGATGGGAAAATAATTTAGTACGAAATGTATTTCGATTTGAGTTATCATTATTGTTGTTGTTGATGTTGTTGTTATCAACGTCAACGAAGTTGGAAGGAGGTTATGTTTTCCCGCTGTTTGTCTGTTTGTTTGTTTGTTTGTGGTGGTGGTAGTAGTAGTAGTAGTAGTAGTAGTAGTAGTAGTATTAGTTGTTGTTGTTGTTGTTATTGTTGTTACTTCTTCCAACGAAGTTGGTGGAAGTTATGTTTTTACCGATGTTTGTCTGTTTGTTTGTTTGTGAACAACTTAATGGCCACAATTTCACTCATAGAGTAGTGAAACATTCAAGGATTGATTGTTATGTTGAGACGTGGAGGTGATTCGATTTTGAAAGTCCTAGGTCAAAAGCCAAGGTCAAGGTTTCGAGAAATAAGCTGCCTTGGCTGAGGTCCGCACTCTTAAGAGTACTTTTCTATTTGTTGTTTTTGTTGTTGTTGTGCTGGTGGTGGTGGATTGACCGAGCTTCGATATATTCTATTGATAAGGTAGTACAGTGGTAACATGTTCGCCTCACATTTGCATGTCAGCAGATCGATCCCAGCCAGGGACCGTGAGTTTAAGCTGGTGATTAGGCACCACAGTGGGGGTTTTGGGCTTTCCCGGCTGACGTTCTGGTGAGTATCTATTGTGATGAAACTGGAACTGAAACCAGACACCTTTTAAAAAGTCTTTTTCATTCTGTTCATTTCATTGCTTAGGCGTTTATATAAATTTTGAATGCAAGTCTTTACTTTAAATGATATTTAAGGAGTTATTAAGCACTTCTACGGAAATGTAATATATATAATGTATATATATATATATATATATATATCT
>NC_090754.1:50910253-50912753 GCF_036898095.1 Palaemon carinicauda
GGGAAGGGTTGAATCTGTGTGCCCCCTATCTAAATATTTAGCCGTCGTTATTGACGGGTCGCGTACACTAATGATTAAATAATGTGAATCGTTGCAAGTCTCTCCCTCTCTCTCTCTCTCTCTCTCTCTCTCTCCCAGAGTGCTGTTCTGGCCATTCTTGTATGATCAAAATGAAGTCGCTTTGTTCATAAGCCCCTTACACTAATTGGTTGAAATATAATATCTCGGCTTGTCCTTAAATCCTAATTCCTCCTCCTCCTCCTCCTCCTCCATCCAACTGATCCTTATCTAAATCGTGAGTTTAGTTTTTAATTAACTTATTCGTCTAGTGAAATCTTAAACATTTTGACTGACCCTGTAGTGATACATAAATACGGAAGCTGGTGTTAATTTGAACTTTTTTTTTTGTGTAAGTAAATTAAAAACTGTGGCTTTGTAAAACTAGGAAATAATCACCGTCCTCTTCGCCATATTACTCTCTCTCTCTCTCTCTCTCTCTCTCTCTCTCAGTTCACGTGAAACCTTCCTCACTTTAAACACTAGTACCCTTCACTGGAAATGAGGGGAAATCTCTCTCTCTCTCTCTCTCTCTCTCTCTCTCCTGCTCAACGCCACGCCCCGGATGTCATTTTCATTTTCCACAAGTCCTTCTTGAAGGGTCTTCTCTCCTTACCCCAGCAGCGCACACGACGTTCCTTATGAAAGACAGACGGTAGGGGTGAGTTTGACAGAGTGTGTGCCCTGAAGTAGATTTTCCCCACGAGGGGAATATCGTGCGAGAGACGAAAGAGTGACTTGGATCTAGATAAGGGGAATACGGAACTCATATGAGATTCCTTTTTTTTAGGTTTATTGTTATATGTACGCATTTGCCCTCCCCTCAAACCCCCCCCCCACCCCCCCTCTCCACCTCACTCGTTTTACTTCTTGTTGTCTCTCATTGTTTCTTTTTTTTCTCTGAATTTTTTAGAAATGATTAAAATGTATTCTTATGATTTGGTTTATTACCTTCGTCGTAAATTTGAGCCTCTCTCTCTTTGTCATTCCAGCCCATAGAAGGAGGAATCTCTCTCTCTCTCTCTCCTCTCTCTCTCTCTCTCTCTCTCTCTCTCTCTCCTATCTGATCTATCGAACTCTAACCTCGTGTAACCTTTTGAGATAAGTTGAAACAAGCCTGCCCTCTCTCTCTCTCTCTCTCTCTCTCTCTCTCTCTCTCTCTCTCTCTCTCTCTCTCCTCTCTCTCTCTCTCTCTCTCTCTGTCCTCCATAGCCGGAATTTAATTCTCCTCATAACGACGAGAAAATTTCTCCCCAAATCAAGGAAATTGGGAGCAATTTTGCACCTTTAGAGGTTAGATATTTTCCTTCCTTTTCCGAGAGAGAGAGAGAGAGAGAGAGAGAGAGAGAGAGAGAGAGAGAGAGAGAGAGCGGGCAGCGAGGGTACTTGAGAAAATTGGCGTGCCCATTACACTTTTATTATCATTCCGTTTTTTCGTGGGTCTCACGGGTTATTAATACTTTCAATTACTTTACACTTTTTTATATTAAATAATAGTTTACATTATAATCACGGGTTATAATTTTTTAATAATTTAGAGACCGGAATGTAAACGTTTTTCATTAGGTGTATTATTATTATTATTATTATTATTATTATTATTATTATTATTTTTATTATTATTACTAGCCAAGCTACAACCCCAGTTGGAAAATCAAGATGCTATAAGCCTAAGGGCTCCAATAGGGAGAAATAGTGAGGAAAGAAAATAGGGGAATAAATGAATGATGAGAACAAATTAACAATAAATAATTCTAAAAATAAAGTAACAACGTCAAAACAGATATATTATTATTATTATTATTATTATTATTATTATTATTATTATTATTACTCGTTTAGTTCAAGGATTTCCTCACACGTTGATTAGTGCTTGTAGGACACTGGAATTCCTTCTACACCTCGCCTGGAAATTGTACACAGCCACACCCTAACTGCGTGGCGAGTTCCTGTGTTAAGCCCCGCCCACCATTTCGGCCATTTCTCCTCACGGTATCTGTTGGTTATTCCCCGAGAAGTAAGGATGTGAGATATACTTCTTCGAGGGGAGGTGTGCTAGGGGCCCCTGTGTCCTTCTGTACAATTCCTTACTTTTTTTTCTTTTTAATTTCTTTAATGACTAGTATAGTGGTAACGTGTTCGCCTAGCATTCTCATGGCTGCAGATCGATCTCTGCCCCGTACCATGAGTTTAAGCTGTTTATTTGGGGAGGCCACTGCTGTGGTTGAGCACAACAGGGAGGGTGTTGTTTCGGGCTTGCCCGGCTGACGTTCTGGCGAGCATCTAATCTGATGAAACAGGAACTGAAACCCGACACCTTTAACCCTAACATAGTAATGTGCCATAGCCTAAATTGCAAACAATTTATTTTTCTTAAGCTATAGAATATATTTTCCTAGTGAAATCATTTTTATTGAGTGGATCATGTAATTTATTTATCTTT
>NC_090754.1:50922753-50925253 GCF_036898095.1 Palaemon carinicauda
AGGTCCTTAATGATATCTTCCCACATAAAAGCATTTATTCGAAATAGCATCTTGAAGATAAAGGCTATAATTAACGTTAGAAATGGGATTAAGGAACAAGTAGCTTTCATTTTGTATTTCTGTCATAATTTTGGATTGCGTCACTGGAGGAGGGTCAGCCCCCCCCCCTCCCCCCGAGGTGATTATAATGGTATAATTAGAAGTGATAAGCAGAAAACATGAAATCTGTTAAAAGGTTTTAAAGGCTGTTCATGAGTGGCAGATCTAGGGATAGCAAAACAATGCCTAGAGACTGGACATATATACGTATAAGCGCCCAAGCCCCGTCTCCACCCAAGCTAGGACCAAGGAAGGCCAGGCAATGGGTGCTGATGACTCAGCATATAGACCTATAGGTTCCCCCGAGCCCCAAACCATAGCTCACAAGGATGGTAGGGTTGTAGACACTACAAGAAATTAACGAGTTTGAGCGGGACTCGAACCCCAGTAACCTAGAGACTGGCCATATTTCGATATGATCAGCAGCCAAACCCTCTCTCAACTCAAAGTAGGACCAGGGATGACCAGGTAATGGCTGCTATTTATTCAGTAAGTAGACCTATAGACTCCCCCAAACCCCACATCCTTAGCTCACAAAGATGGTGAGGCTGCAGACACTACAAAAAAACTAACGAGTTTGAGCGGGACTCGAACCCCAGTCTGGCAAATCACCAAACAGGGACCTTTCCAATAGGCCCATTTGTTATTACCACAGGAATAAAGTTTCACAATATTCTTGTTTTCTCTAATGTTCCAACTCTCAAAGCAAAGAACTTTTCAGAATTTTTTCTCGTTGTTGAAGTTACGAGTATTGTCTGACTTTTTCTTTTTATCTTTCTTTATTTTTAATTTATATTTTTTATCGTGGCATAGAGTTTTCCTCGCCGAGACAAATGCCATACTTTCATGGTTTATCATATTTTCTGTTCGTGGCCATTTTCTGTCCACTGAAATCTTGATCCGCTTTCTGAATTTTTATTCTGGGGAATTTTTCTTTTTTCTTTTTTTTTCATGCAACTTTTCGTATCCAGTGATATTTTTTCCCATGTTCTGCATGAATTCGAATTTTCTTCTATACTTCTCAAGCTTGAAGTCAGTTTTTAAAATTTTTGTGGGTTTTTTTTCCCCATTTCACTTGGAAATGTAGTTTTCTATTTTGGGCAACGAAGGGACACTATGTTTTTTTTTAGGCATCAGGTCATTCAGTGTATTAAAATGGCTTGACAAATGTTTTAGTTTTTTTTTCTTAGTTATCAGATATGCGTGGGCAGTTTATTATTATTATTATTATTATTATTATAATAATTTTCATTATTATTATTATTATTATTATTATTATTATTATTAACTTTATTATTAGTATATATTAGTTTTAATTATTATTGTTATTATTATTGTTATTATTAGCTATTATTATTGTTATTATTAGTAGTAGTAGTAGTATTTTTATTATTAATATTCATTTATTTATTCATTATCATTTATTATCATTATTGTTGTTATTATTATTATTCTATTAGTATTATTAGTGATATTATTACTATCATTTATTGAAAACAGTTTAAAAAAACCATGAATAAATTTTTCTCTCTAAGGATATCCTGTCTGGCGTATTCTGTTACAGTTTAGAATTTTTTCAATAGTAAGTCAGTCTGCAGTGCATTTTCTGTCTTTCTAATCGGTTGCCTTCATACGTGAAATTCTTCTGTCAGCATCCCAGTATTATAATCGAACTCTGTCTCTGAACTGAAACCCTTTCATCCCTTTCGTTTGTTGTGGTTTGATATTCCAGTGCATAACTGGAAGGAAATGTTATTCCAGATGCAAGAAACCATGAAAATAAAGTTGGGAAAATGTAACTTGCTCAATCCTTGTTTCTCCACGATATCTTCCTCTTCCTCTTAGTCGTCCTCCTACTCTTCCTCATCCTCCTCCTCTTCCTCATCCTCCTCCTCTTCCTATTTCTCTTTTTTCCTTCTCCTCCTCCCTTTTTCTTTTTCCTCTTCCTCTTCACTTCCTTCCTCTTTTTTCCTGTTCATCATTTTTCCTCTTCCTCCTCCCACTCTTCTTTTTTACCTTTTCCTCCTCATCTTCCCCTTCCTATTCTTCCTACTCTTCCTCCTCCTCTTACTCTTCCTCCTCCTCTTACTCTTCCTCCTCTTCCTCCTACTCTCTCACTTCCTCCTCCTCTTCCTCTTCCTCTCCCACTTTCTCCTCCTCCTCCTCCTCCTCCTCCTCCTCCTTCCTTGTCCTCTTCCTCTTCCTTTTACTCTTCCTCCTCCTCCTCCTCCTCTTCATCTATCTCCTCTTCCTCTACTCTTACTCTTCCTCCTCCTCCTCCTCCTCCTCCTCTTCATCTATCTCCTCTTCCTCTACTCTTACTCTTCTTCTTCCTCCTCTACTTCCTCTTCTGTTTCTTCTTCCCTCTCCTCTTCCTCCTTCTCCATTAAAATCTTCTCGT
>NC_090754.1:50930253-50934307 GCF_036898095.1 Palaemon carinicauda
GAATTTTTTTATTTGTATCTAAAAAATAATGTTTAGATATGTAGCTTAGCTGCTCATATATTTCTTTTGCACACAGATTATTATCATGGAAACTGTTCAGAACTTTTTTTATTAGTTTATCCAATCATTATAAAAAACCAATAATGTCATTCTAGCTAGTTTTATCTCTCTCTCTCTCTCTCTCTCTCTCTCCTCTCTCTCTCTCTCTCTCTCTCTCTCTCTCTCTCTCTCTCTCTTGTTGGCGTTATCCAAAAATATTTCTATCCAGATACTTTATCTAGCAATTGTCTGATTAGCTTTTTTCAATCTTTCATTAAACTCCATTTCTAAAGCAGTGGAGTACTTCAAGGGAATGTGTTGTCGCCTATGTTGTTTATCCTCCACATGAATTTTGTAATGCATAGAACATTACATGTTTGTAATTATAACACCTTGGTAAAAGGGTACCCCAAAATTTGAAAATAACCCGTGAGATTTCTGTTATATATACTGTAAGTTCACATGATAAGCTTCGTTATCTTTTTTTTATGTCACTTCACAAGCAGAAAAATAATATATTCACTGAATTCATCATCATCATCATCATAATCATCTTCATCATCATCGTCATCATCATCATCATCATCTCCTACGCCTATTGACGCAAAGGGCCTCGTTTAGATTTTGCCAGTTGTCTCCACTCTTGAGCTTTTAAATCAATACTTCTCCATTCATCATCTCCTACTTTGCGCTTCATAGTCCTCAGCCATGTAGGCCTGGGACTTCCAACTCTTCTAGTACCTTATGAAGCCCAAATGAAGGTTTGGTGAACTAATCTCTCTTTGGAAGTGTGAAGAGCGTGCCCAAATCATCTCCATCTACCCCTCACCATGATCTCATCCACATAAGGCTCTCGGGTAATCTCTCTTATAGTTTCATTTCTAATTCACTGAATTACAGATACGAAAACCAGAACTAAAAAGTCTAAAAAGTAGAAAAGTTTACCGACATATTTTTTGCAAAACGACTGTGAATAGCACTCGGGGGGTGGGGGTGGGGGACCCAGTAGTCTTTTAAAAAACAGATTTCCCTCTTTTTTATGGCAATGTCATAAATTGTTTCGAAACTACATTTTTTTTTTTCTGTGAATGATGAGCATTAATCTAATTATTGGATCACAAATTTTTCAATTAGTTGTAGGATTAATGTGTATGAAAAGCATTAATTGAAGGGGTGTGGGGGGGGGGTGAGTGTTTGGATGGTTGGTGAGTGGTCTGATCGGGGGGTGAGGAGGGGGGGGGGTTGGTAGTTCGGTCATTCACGAGCATGAATAAACGTAATTTACGAGAGAGAGAGAGAGAGAGAGAGAGAGAGAGAGAGAGAGAGAGAGAGATCCAAGCAGTACGTGGTACGCATATGCCCTTCCTGGAGCAGTATCCCGTGCTGGTATAAGGCCAGGTAAATTTAAGCACCTTTCTTATACATAAGACAATACATAGTTGATATTTCAAGATCAATTATCATACTTTTATTAAATTTATTGGATTAAAGGATAACGAAATATAATTTATCAGGTATGGAGCACCATTTTTAATCGGTCAATAGATAGATAGATAGATAGATAGACTCTCGAATTACGGCTAATTAACTTTGTATCCTACTGAGTATGAATGCCTTTCTAATATATATATATATATATATATATATATATATATATATATATATATATATATATATATATATAATATATATATATAATATATAACATGAAACATTTTCCCTTACAGTAATGGGCTCCAGAAAATAACCAAAATATTCATCGCTACATTAATCATTTAATGCATAATCATGGATGAGACTCCTGTGCAGCAAAACGTTCCGTTATAGTCGCATCATTACACCCGTTTGAATAGCTCATCAGTAGTGAGTCGAGCCCATCTAAAACACAATTTGCCATTTAACCCAACTGCATGCTCTCCTGTATTGTATCTCGATGCTAAGACCCTTCTTCCCAGTACACCTTCCTTGCCATCTATATAAAAATCTCTATTCCTTCCTCTCCTATCATCCCCCTAGCGTTAATCTATTATTATTATTATTATTATTATTATTATTATTATTAGCTAAGCTACAACCCTAGTTGGAAAAGGAAGATGCTATAAGCCCAAGGGCTCCAATAGGAAAAATAGCCCAGTGAGGAAAGGAAATAAGGAAATAGATAAATGATGAGAATGAATTAACAAAAAATCATTCTAAAACAGTAACAGCGTCAAAACAGATATGTCCTATATAATCTATTAACAACGTCAAAACCAGATACGTCATATATAAACTATAAAAAGACTCATGTCAGCCTGTTCAACATAAAAACATTATTAGCTTCCATTCTCCCGACATGACCAAACCACAGCAAATTTATCATCCCCTTAGTATTAACCTATAAGCTTCATTCTTCTGACATGACCAAACCACAACAAAATACTCTTGATTCGTGCTTTCGCTTATGGTAACCTTTTCAATATTATTGCGTAATCTCTCTGATTATGAAGAAAGTACAACATAGTACACATACATACAAATGTCTATGTGGGTGTATTTAGATATATACTATATAATTTGTCTGTGTGCGTGTGTGTGTGTATTTTAGGGACAGCTTCTCTTTGGAAGAAAGTACAACATATTACACATACATACAAATGTCTATGTGGGTGTATTTAGATATATACATATATAAATTGTGTGCGCATGTGTGTGTGTATTTTAGGGACAGCTTCTCTTTGAAGAAAGTACAACATATTACACATACATACAAATGTCTATGTGGTTGTATTTATATATATACCTATATAATTTGTGTGTGCGCGCGTGTGTGTGTATTTTGGGGACAGCTCTCTCTCTCTTGCAATTCCGAAGTAGCATGAAGCTGTTTCCTGTAGAAATCCTGATATTTACGTGCTGTAGTTGTTTCAGATTTTCAGGCGTGAGCTTTCAATAAGGAAACTGCGATTATTCAATTTAATTTGTCACTACAACACTTGTTTCAACAGTACTGTCTTTATCGAGTGAATAATCATTTAAGTTAATTTGAAAATTCCTTTCAGTTACACTCACGATTAATTTATTTAACAATGATATTTTAAAGGGCATAAAAGGTGAAAATGGACAGGGGAAAATATTTAAAAATTTCAGATAATTTTTTAAGATTACAAAGTGTAAATTGACTGAGTGTATCCGTAACTAATTTACATGCATATATAAACAAACAAACATGGTACAGACATACTCCATCACATAGTAAAATATTTAAAGGTTTCAGGTAATTTTTTAAGATTATTATAAAAAGTAAATTGACTGTCTCCTTAACTAAATCACGTACATATGCACACAAACAAACTTGTCACAGACATACACCATCATATAAACAGGTGATCTTGACAGCCTGGAGAGGGGGGAGGGGGGTTGTGTGTAATCTCTGCGATGGTGCATGTCTGTGCGTGTTTGTGTTTGTGTATCCATGCGAATATATTGATGCAATTTCTCAGTCAATTTCCTATTTATAATCTGCATAGCAGCTTTTGAAATATTTTCATTTTTATTTTTGTTTTTCAAATTTGGTGTCAACTCAAAATACTATTGTTAGATTGATTTAATCATAGTTTTACCTGAATCCTTAGATATAAAGGGAATTCTAAAACTAAAGTTTAAAATAATGGCATGTTTTTATTGAGAAGGTGCTGCAGTGATGAAATAAAAGTGATAAGCAATTCTTAAACCAAAGGATCTCGCCCAAGTATCTGAAGAAACTGTAATACGAGTTTTTAATATATATGCCATTTCCCTTTCCGCATGGGGTTACCTTAAAGGGTTTAATTAAGGGTTCGTGTATCGCTATGATCAGCAAAGCTTTACTAGTCAGGCCCACCCATACTAGGTTGGTTTGGTGTGAGCGATCAGACAAAAGGCTCTCACCATCAACAATCCGCAGTTGGCCAACGTGGTGATGAAAACTGTCAAAAACTCTGGCATGAATTTGGATATGTCTGAGGTCTTTGTCCGGCAGTGGTCTAGAAAAGGA
>NC_090754.1:50937307-50942307 GCF_036898095.1 Palaemon carinicauda
ACCGGCAATAGAATATGGAGACACTTTAAGTCAATAAATATTATATAAAATAAGGTGAAAATCACCTTGCGAAATCTTCAGACCAGGACAAAACTCTCTCCACAGGAGAAGAGATTCTTACAGAATGTTAAGAAAGTTTTAACCCAGATGACTGTAATAGTTTTTTTGGGCTCCCTCAAAGCCTTTGTTTGTTCTCCGACATCTTGTTTTTCTTTGCAAGAAATGTCTTTAGTTTTATGCCTTTTAAAAAGGAGCCCGTGTTTGTCTTCCTAAGTGTAAAGAAAACAGCACAAGTTATAAAGACAAAGCCCATCACGGCAGATGCTCGGGGAAAAGTCTCTCCGTTTCTCAGTGGCTTCTTAAATTCATGCGATTTTCCGTTTGGTAATAATTTATAATAATAATAATAATAATAATAATAATAATAATAATAATAATAATCCCTCTTATAGATAATTAAACATATATGTATACGTGCATGTAGGCATGCATCATTTGTACCTCTATTCAGTTACTCACACATATATACAGTATATATACAGAATACACACACAAACACACACTCACACACACACACACACACACACACACACACACATATATATATATATATATATATACACATATATATCTATATATATATACACATATATATCTATATACATATATCTATCTATCTATCTATATATATATATATATATATATATATATATATATATATATATATATTATATAAATATATATACATACATACATACATTAAAACAACGAAGTTAAAAAAGTTAAAACACTTAAGGTCTTTTCAATATTCAAATAACAATAGGCAGGCCATGGTCCTCGCACCCGCATCCCAAAAGCAACGTTGCATCTGATCAGTGTTTGGACGGGTGACCATCTATAGGTCAGGCTATGGACCCAACAAATACTTAAATGAAAATAATGAAAATAAATGTATAACGCCTCCGGGAGTTATCATAACCAAGGGAATTAAATCATCAAAAAAAATTAAAGTTTTTTCTATTCTAATTTATTTTTATCCTGTATAAATCAAGGATTATTTAGGAAATAACCATCATTAAAATCCACCTTCATCATCATAATCCTTTTGACGGACATAATCACAGAGCGAGACTCTGTGAGCGATGTCATATGTCAATTCGATGCCAACTCCAAAAAATGTAATGGAATTTATCGACGCGATGTATTTTTCTGCGACAAAAAAAAAAAATGCTCAAACACAACATTTGAATATTTCAATAGGTAATCTTTATTTCGAAGTGTATCTAATGTCCATGTTTTCGTTCCATTTTCTTCTTTTTTTCCTTCAATGTTTATTTTTTATTTTTTTTATTTTTCTTATTCGTATTCGAATCGTAAAATCTTTATTAATGCAATTTCCAACCAGGACGAAAACACTTGGATGGAAAAGTGGGTGTATCATGGACGATACACCTTGATTTAACGTAAACACAGCTCGCTAAAAACACACTGAGTTTTAAGCACATTTCATAGATCGGCGAAACCAGAGAGAGAGAGAGAGAGAGAGAGAGAGAGAGAGAGAGAGAGAGAGAGAGAGGCATTCATTATTATCTGGGTGAGACAAATAAATAAATCTGTAATGGCAGAGAGAGAGAGAGAGAGAGAGAGAGAGAGAGAGAGAGAGAGAGAGAGTTTCTTTTATTTTCTTCTTTTTTTATTACTTTCCACACCTACTAGTATCTGAAATGATAGATTAATAATCATGATTTACAATGTACAAGTAAGGATTTGAGTCTATACGGTACTTCCTTTAGGTCTACACGGCTGTGAGTCGAAAGTTACCAGTAACACACACATACACACACACACACATACACACACACATATATATATGTATATATATATATATATATATATATATATATATATATATACACTCATACGGAGAGCGACTGTATTTTCATTACAAAGTTATCATCTTCATCTAATAATTAACCCAATAATACATACTAAAATACTAAAACAAAAGTTATAAAAATTTACATAAATGTATTTATAAACTTATGCCGTTATATATACACTGGCCATGATGATTCCACCTCTCTCTCTCTCTCTCTCTCTCTCTCTCTCTCTCTCTCTCTCTCTCTCTCATATACTTAAAAAAAGTTATAAAAATTTACCTAAAATGTATTCATAAATTTATGCCCTTATATATACACTGGCCATGATAATTCCACCTCTCTCTCTCTCTCTCTCTCTCTCTCTCTCTCTCTCTCTCTCTGAAGAGGTCACATTTTTCAACATCTACAGAACCAATAACCAAAAAACACATCAAAATATTTGTTACGCCACAGAGCCAAAACGACAAACAAGTTCTTATAAAAAAAAAAAAAAAAAAAAAAAAGAAAAAAAAAAAAAAAAAAACCTAACTAACATTTCGTGAATAGAACAATCAACGAAGAAAACATAAAAAGGTAAAAATCACCAATTGACGTCAATTCCAAATCAGCTAATCCATTTTCCTCGCGTTGAATAGTGCATTATTTATTTTCCCACCTCCACCCCTCAACCCGCCCACACCAGAGCAGCCTATCCCCCGCCCACCCGCCCCACATCCCCCCCCCGCCCCAAAAAAACACCCACAAAAATAATATTAATGATGTACCTGATTAAAGCATTCACTGTAAAATCACTCAGAATAAACTCTTTTCATATTTGATTCATGTCTCGATTATATATTGTCGAAATCGGGCTTTCATAGTTAGAGAAAATGAAAAAAAAAAAACATTATTTGTATATGTATAAAAAGTTAAAATTTTTCGTGGGTGAATAAATGACTTGCTATTTCTTAAATGTTATGAGCTTATATATATATATATATATATATATATATATGATATTATATACATATAATATATATATATATATATATATATATATATATATACATACATATATATATACATATATATATATATACAGTATATATATATATACAGTATATATATATATATATATATACACACACACGTTAAACTACACAATTGTCCGTGTATGCACGATAAATAAAATAACCCACAATTTATGAAAAATTAAATTTACTGAGCTTTCGAAAGGACCATATCCCTTCCTGTTCAGGAAAGTAAGAGGAAGGGAGATGGTCCCTTCGAAAATTCAATAAATTTAATTTTTCGTACATTGTGGGTTATATATATATATATATATATATATATATATATACACACACATTAAAACCTGTTTATAAGCATTTTTCGTTGTCTGCTTGGGCCTTTATCATGATAAAACAGGAATCTTTTAAAAATGACAGTAATAAGATATAAGAAAACTGATATGAGAATAACAATACTGCTATCTCACTCTTGATAGTTACTCTAGTAATAAACTGATCTTCTATTGAGTGGAGAAGATTAGTGTGAATTGGATCGGAAATTGAAATTACTGACTCGATAAATTATAATTAATGTTACAAAAATTTGACCTGCAAAATTTAACTATATCACAATGAATAAGATTTTGAAAAGTAAATTGTACCAAGATTGTAATTATAAAAAAAAAATCAGAAATATATTTGATTCCTGAGCTAATGAACGAAGATCTAAATAAGAAGCATATTTAAGCTGTTTCCGAACTAAAGAGCTTTAATTGAACAATAAATGACCACTTTATTTGAGACCATCTAAAATGGTCATCGCAACATATAAAAGTCTAAATAATTTGAAGTTACTCAAACCAGTTTAAAAGGTTTAAAGGTCACTGATGAATGGCAGAGGCAAGGGAGGGACAGTGACAAAACCTTAGAGACTGACCATATATTATTATTAATTTTATTATTATCATTATTAGTAATACTAGCCAAGCTACAACCCCAGTTGGAAAAGCAAGATGCTATAAGCCCAAGGGATCCAACAGGGAAAAATAGCCCAGTGAGGAAAGGAAATAAGGAAATAAACAAGGAATGAGAACAAATTAACAATAAATGATTCTAAAAACAGTAACATCGAAACAGATATTTGATATATAAACTATAAAAAGACTTATGTCAGTCTGTTCAACATATAAACATTTCTGCAAGTTTGAGCTTTTGAAGTTCCACTGATTCAACTACCCGATTAGCAAGACCATACCACAACTAGGTCACACCTGGAATAAAACTTTTAGAATACTGTGTAGTATTCCGGCTCATGAAAGAGAAGTCCTGACTATTAGAATTAACGTATGCCTAGTATTAAGAACAGAATGATCAGCGCCCAAGAGCCTTCTCCACCAAAGCTTGAACCAGGGAGGGCCAGAAAATGGCTGCTGTTGACTCAGCAGGTAGACCAATAGCTTCCACTAAAACCACCATCCTTACCTCCCAAGGATGGTGAGGGTGCATATATTACAAGAAACTATCGAGATTGAGCGTATCTCGAACTCTAGTCAAGCTGATCGCCAGGCAGGCAAGTTTCTGATACGCAATAAATTTTTATAATCATTAAAGTGTAAATCTGAGATTCTGGAAATGCGATTTCTGAGATGCATATACCGTACAGGGTGGTCCAAAAGTAGGAGGACAGTGTGTGGAATAGGTTCATGTATCGGATATTGTATTTTGGTACACAATAAAATTTAATGGCTTTTATATTATTGTTCACAATAAAATTTAATTGTCAATGCAATAATTGTGTTAGTAAATAAAATTGTATGCATATGTAATCTCAAAATAAATATAATAATTTACTTTTCACCTAATTTTGAACCACCCTGTATGAATTGGGATGAATACGTTCAAAATGGAATATCAACATTATATACTACGAAAATAACAATATAAATACCAATAATAGCAATACCAAAAAGTAGTGAAATGATTAAATTTCATCATAAAAATAAAAAAATCCTTCTAATAAATTCTACTAAAAAATACTACATTATAATGAGGTCTAAATTAACTATACCATTTTTTCGTATCTCTCAAAAAACACAATATTAGCTACGCAAATAACAAACAGGAGATTATG
>NC_090754.1:50944807-50954199 GCF_036898095.1 Palaemon carinicauda
ATATATATATATACATATATGTATGTATATAATACTACGTAGGATTATTTGTTTTATTTTGACCATTTTAGACGTTATTAATAGTTCTTTATAACTCCCTTTGTCCCTGTTCGTGTTGTTTACTCTTTCACTAAACTTAAATGTCCAACTTCTTTGACTTTAATCTTTTTTTTATTTTTCGCTCTTCTTTAAGGGTAAATCCATTGCGATAACTCACTACATTATCTTGTGAATAACAAAAATAATAAATAGCGGAACCCGTGTAAATTACATATAATGATATTTTCAATGCTAATTATCTTGTTCCTATCCTATACATGTTTGAATAGAATGGGATAAGATTTGACTTGTATATTTATCTTAAAAAATGGGCAATACATGAATTCGGAAAACTATATAAGATGTGCTTTGGTCAAGAAATCAAAGTCTAATGTGAATTTGTAAGAGTATACCATGAAATGATTTCCGTTTTCTATAAACAGAACCCGTGTAAATTAGACAAAATTATATTTTCAAAACTAATTATCTTGTTCCTAACCTATACATGTTTGAATAGCATATGATAAGATTTGACTTGTATATTTATTTAAGAAAATGGGCAATGCATGAATTGGGAAAACTATATAAGATGTGCTTTGGTTAAGTAATCAAAGTCTAATGTGAATTTGTTAGAGTATACCATGAAATTATTTCCGTTTTCTTTAAGCGGAACCGTGTATATTACACGAAATAATATTTTCAATACTAATTATCTTGTTCCTAACCTATACATGTTTCAATAAAATGTGATAAGATTTGACTTGTATATCTATTCTAAAAAATGAGCAATAAATGAATTGGGAAAACTTTATAAGATGTGCTTCGGTTAAGTAATCAAAGTCTAATGTAAATTTGTTAGAGTATACCATGAAATTATTTCCGTTTTCTTTAAAGCGTGATACTCAAAACAAATAACACACGCTATCGTATTAATATATATAGATAATCATAATAATAATAATAATTATAATTATACCAATAATAACAGTAATAAGAAATATATTAGTATAACGAAATAAGAAAATTATAGTAAAAATAAAATAAAAAGTTTTAAATTAAATCGAATTATAATAAAAATAGAGCATATCTCACAAAAAGGAAATCATACAGAAATATACAAAAGAAGAAAAGAAAGTGCACCTCCCCTAACAGCACAAAAAAAAAAAAAAAAAAAAAAAAAAAAAAAAAAAAAAAAAAAAACGGATGGCAAAGCTAACAGGCATCAAAAGGGATCCAAGACTAATTGAACTTACTCTGTCCAAAAAAAAAAAAAAAAAAAAAAAAAAAAAAAAAAAAAAATACAGTACTACAGTGAAAAAGAGGTTTTAATACTACTTAGTGAGAAAACATACACGGCCCATGAGCTTTTGGTGTTTATATTATTTTTTTTAATTGAAGTTCTCTGTTTTTAAGGAAGGACACACCTGAAATGGATATTTATTTTTATTAATCAGGACATTGTTTTAATTCAAGAATTTCTCCGCGTTGAAAAACACAGTTGTTCACCAATAATCTTGTCATATAATTTTTTTATGCAATTATTCCATAATATATATATATATATATATATATATATATATATATATATATATACAAACTATCTATTGAGACAGAAACCTGAACCATTTCCTCAAGTATTGCGAGCTTAAGCATCATGCGACAGTTACTGGCAAGTATCATGGCAACGTGTTCGCTTATCATTTGTATGGCTGCAGATCGATCCCAGCCCGAGAAAAAATACAAGTAAACAAAAAACAGTACAATGAGTCTAGACAATACGCCACACGTCCCATTGTTTCCTGAGTCTTTATACGCTGCGATGAATCAAGTTCGGCTTACGCCCTCGAACAATTTCTAACCTTTGCGTGGTTTTCCAGAGGCGTGAATAACAAGACAAGCTTGTTTTTAAGCTAATAAGAGATGATGGGTTGTGGCCACTCCATCCTCACAACAACAACAACATCAATAACAACAACAATAACCCGACACATGTTTGGGCGAAATCTTTTTGTTTGCAACATTTATGTGTAATTAACTAAACAAAATAATTTTCATCAAGGGAAAACGTGTTCTGAGCTAAATATGAGAAGTTTTTAAAGATCATATGTAAGAACATCAAAATTAAAAATTACTTTAAAAAGTATATATATGTATATATGCATATATATATATATATATATATATGTATGTATATATATATATATATATATATATATATATATACACACACACTATTTGGTAAAACAAAGTGCATATTCATAAAACAGAGTCATGTAAAAAAAATAATAGCGCACACATATTTCGACCTCAACAATGTTCCATCACGATTAATATAGATCTGAACGGAATCAATTGTTCCCCAGATATTAAAAACAATCCCTAAAACTATGAAGACACTGACTTATAACTGATTAACATTGGAAAACGCATCTTGAAGTACTTGAAAAATGGCAAGAGATCATGTTTACGTGACATTTTGGCGGATAAATTAATGATACATAAAATATAAACTTTGTTGACGTGGAAAATACGTTTAGAAGATACGGTAAACAAAAGTTTCATGTGATGTGCTCAAAAGTAAGTTTATGAAAACAATTTAGTAGTTAAGCATGTCTTTCCTATACACTGAAATACCCCATTTTGTTGTTATACTTATCACCACCTCTTTACCATTCTTTGAAATACCCTATCGTGTTGTTACACTTATCAGCATCTCTTTATTATATTTTGAAGTATCCTATTGTGTTGTTACACCTATCAGCATCTCTTTACCATACATTGAAGTACCCTATCGTGTTGTTACACTTATCAGCATCTCTTTACCATACTTTGAAGAACTCTATAATGTTGTTACACTTCACCATCTATTTACTATACTATAAAGTACCCTATTGTGTTGTTATATTTGTCAGCATCTCTTTACCGTACACTGAAATACCCTATCGTGTTGTTACACTTGTCAGCATCTCTTTACCATACTTTGAAGAACTCTATAATGTTGTTACACTTATCACCATCTATTTACTATACTATAAAGTACCCTATTGTGTTGTTATATTTGTCAGCATCTCTTTACCGTACTCTGAAATACCCTATCGTGTTGTTACACTTGTCAGCATCTCTTTACCATACTTTGAAGAACTCTATAATGTTGTTACACTTATCACCATCTATTTACTATACTATAAAGTACCCTATTGTGTTGTTATATTTGTCAGCATCTCTTTACCGTACTCTGAAATACCCTATCGTGTTGTTACACTTGTCAGCATCTCTTTACCATACTTTGAAGAACTCTATAATGTTGTTACACTTATCACCATCTATTTACTATACTATAAAGTACCCTATTGTGTTGTTATATTTGTCAGCATCTCTTTACCGTACTCTGAAATACCCTATCGTGTTGTTACACTCATCAGCATCACTTTGCCACACTTAGAAGTACCCTATACGGTTGTTACACCTATCAGCATCTCTTTACCATATTTAGAAGTACCATATTGTGTTGTTACGCCTATCAGTATCTCTTTACCTTACTTTGAAATAAACAACCGTGTTGTTACGTTTATCAGCATATCTTTACCATACATTGAAGTACCGTATCGTGTTGTTACACTTATCAGCATCTCCTTACCATACTTTGAAATACCCTATCGCGTTGTTACATTTGTCAGCATCTCTTTACCATACATTGAAGTACCCTATCGAGTTGTTACACTTATCAGCATTTCTTTACTCCACTATGAAATACCGTAACGTGTTGTTATACCTATCAGCATTTCTTTACCATACTTTGAAGTACCTTATCGTGTTATTATACCTATCAGCATTTCTTTACCATACTCTGAAGTACCCTAATGTGTTGTTCCACTCATCGGGCTAGTTCCCCTTGGATCAATTTTCAGGGAAATTACCCAATTGTCCTTTCGGGGCAAAACACATGCCGTAGAAGGCTGTTTACCTAAGTTAAGTGCAGGCCCCCTTTATTCTTCCTTTTTTGCTCCCTCCCCCATTTATTCTTCCTTTCTTGTTCCCTCCCCCATTTATTCTTCCTTTCTTACACCCTACCCCATTTATTCTTCTTTCCTTGCCCCCTTAGGAACTTAATGCTGGAAATTCTTGCAGATTTTCAATTCATCTCTACTTTTTTTTTTATCACATACTATCTCCCCTACATAATGAAAAGTAAGTGTCTGGATATATATATATATATATATATATATGTATATATGTATATATATATATATATATATATATACATATATATATATATATAAAACCATAAAAAACCTCTAAAATTAATCAGAGTTTATCCAACTGCCCGGCGTTGTTCCAAGACAATTCTAAAGACTCCTAAAACCATAAACAACTTCTAAAATTAATCAGAGTTCATCCGTCAGCCCGGCGTAGTTTTAAGACAATTCTGAAGACTTCTAACACCATAAAAAACCTCTAAAATTAATCAGAGTTCATCCAACAGCCTGCGTAGTTTTAAGACAATTCTAAAGACTCCTAAAACCATAAAAAACTTCTAAAATTAATCAGAGTTTATCCAACAGCCCGGCGTAGTTTTAAGACTCCTAAAACCATAAAAAAAAAAAAAATAATCAGAGCTCATCCAACAGCCCGGCGTAGTTTCAAGACAATTCTACAGCCTTCTAAAAGCATAAAAAACTTCTAAAACTAATCAGAGTTCATCCAACAGCCCGGCGTAGTTTTAAGACAATTCTAAAGACCCCTAAAAGCATAAAAAAACCTCTAAACTTAATCAGAGTTCATCCAACAGCCCGGCGTAGTTTTAAGACAATTCTAAAGACTTCTAAAGCATAAAAAACCTCTAAAATTAATCACAGTTCATCCAACAGCCCGGCGTAGTTTTAAGACAATTCTAAAGACTTCTGAAAGCATAAAAAAACTCTAAAATTAATCCTAGTTCATCCAACAGCCCAGCGTATTTTCAAGACAATTCTAAAGACTTCTGAAAGCATAAAAAAACCTCTAAAATTAATCATAGTTTATCCAACAGCCCGGCGTAGTTTTAAGACAATTCTAAAGCCTCCTAAAACCATAAAAAAAACTAAAATTAATCAGAGTTTATCCAACAGCCCGGCGTAGTTTTAAGACAATTCTACAGCCTTCTAAAAGCATAAAACAACCTCTAAAATTAATCATATTTCATCCAACAGCCCAGCGTAGTTTCAAAACAATTCTAAAGACTCCTAAAACCATAAAAAAAACTTCTAAAATTAATCAGAGTTCATCCAACAGCCCGGCGTAGTTTTAAGACAATTCTAAAGACTCCTAAAAGCTTAAAAAACATCTAAAATTAATCAGAGTTCATCCAACAGCCCGGCGTAGTTTCAAGACAATTCTAAAGACTCCTAAAAGAATAAAAAACCCTCTAAAATTAATCAGAGTTTATCCAACAGCCCAGAGTAGTTTTATGATTTACAGCCTTCTAAAAGCACAAAAAAACACTAAAAATAATCAGACTTCATCCAACAGCCCGGAGTAGTTTTAAGAAAATTCCATAGACTCCTAAAAGCATAAAAAACCTCTAAAATTAATCAGAGTTCATCCAACAGCCCGGCGTAGCTTTAAGACAATTCTAAAGACTCCTAAAAGTATAAAAACACTCTAAAATTAATCAGAGTTCATCCAACAGCCCGGCGTAGCTTTAAGACAATTCTAAAGACTCCTAAAAGCATAAAAACCTTTAAAATTAATCGGAGTTCATCCAACAGCCCGGCGTAGTTTTAAGACAATTCCATAGAGTCCTAAAAGCATAAAAACCTCTAAAATTAACCAGAGTTCATCCAACAGCCCGGAGTAGTTTTAAGTCAATTCCAAAGACTCATAAAAGCATAAAGAAAATCATCTAAAATTAATCACAGCTCATCCAAGAAAGATGTTAAAACCATAAAAAAACTACTAAAATTAATCAGAGTTCATCCAACAGCCCAGCGTAGTTTTAAGACAATTCCAAAGACTCCTAAAACCATAAAAAAACTAAAATTAATCAGAGCTTATCCAACAGCCCGGCGCAGTTTTAAGTCAATTTCAAAGACTCCTAAAAGCATAAAGAAAATCATCTAAAATTAATCACAGCTCATCCAAGAAAGATGTTTACGATTCGGTAACAATCCGAGGCAAAAAATAACAGAATGACTGTAAATCCCCACTGCCTACAACGACATATGAAAGAGTCTCTGGCAATTATATTTTTAGTCCAAAGTTTATAATCCTCCGCAATATTTTATGAGCAATCTGGATAGAACGCGCTGGTCCTAAATGCAAAAACCATCCCATGTTTCAATAGTTTTAAAGATTACTGCAACACCCAATTAAGCTTACCCAGAAAAAAAGAGACAACAGAAAACGGAAATCATGATTTTCATGGGCCATGCACGGCCTGCATGTTTTTATAAATCAATTCAAGATTATTCTCATTTTTTTGTCTTTTCTGCTTCTAAGTGTTATATCAATTAGGCTACTATATATTAAACCAGTTTCATGTTCATCTTTCTCTCTCCTTTTTCCTTTTTCTATTATCTATTCCTTATCCCCACTTCATTCTCTGCATACTATTATTTTACATGCTCTCTCTCTCTCTCCTCTCTCTCTCTCTCTCTCTCTCTCTCTCATTTTTACTATTGTCTATTATCTATTCTTCATCCCCATTTCATTCTCTGCATACTATCATCTTACATACCCTGTCCCCCCCCCTCTCTCTCTCTCTCTCTCATTATCTGACCCTAAACCCTCTTTCTCTGCATACTCTTATCTTACATACCCCTCTCTCTCTCTCTCTCTCTCTCTCTCTCTCTCTCTCTCTCTCTCTCCTGTATACTAAAAGGTCTTTAGACCTGCAATCAATAAGGCCCGATATATTCATTTAGTCCAGGGCCCCTGTGTGCAGCCTCGATGTAAATCCGTGTGTTTGCAAAGCTGATATGCCCGCATCCGGTACCGGGTCTCATGTATAATGCGTATACTGTAGGCTGGTTTTTCAAATACGCCCCCCCCCTCCCCCGGGCCAAGCAAGACCTACTGCTATGTTGGGATACGCACGAACTTATTTTTATTGTTCCTTTTATTTTATGTTTTACTTGTATGCATGCGAACTTATTTTTATTGCTACTTTTATTTTATGTTTTACTTTTATGCATGCGAACTTATTTTTATTGCTACTTTTATTTTATGTTTTACTTTTATGCATGCAAACTTATTTTTATTGCTACTTTTATTTTATGTTTTACTTTTATGCATGCGAACTTATTTTTATTGCTACTTTTATTTTACCTTTTACTTTTACGCATGTGTAAAAGAATATTTATATTTAGGAGTCATTATCTTAGACGTAAATACAAACAGACATAAAAATATACATGACTGATTGATTGATTTTGAGTTGTATAGCATCCTGAACTTATTTTTATTGTTCCTTTTATTTTATGTTTTACTTTTATCCATGTGTAAAAGGATATTTATATTTAAGAGTTAATGGCTTAAACATAAATACAAACAAATAATAATAAACATGATTGATTAATTTGAGAAATTGATTTGTTTAGGGTTGTATAGCATCCTGATATCGAAGGTCTTTGACGCCGATATCATTTCTTACGAATAAATTATAAAAAGGAATTTAATTTAAAATCTTAAAAAATAAATATTAGTATGACTTTTGAATGTTTGTGTATAATGATGGATAGATTTTCATTATATCATTAACGAAAGTTTTTTTAAATCATAAGTCTGAGGACTTATGTAAGGGAACAGACACACACACACACACACACACACGCACGCACGCACACGCACGACACACACACACACACACATATATATATATATATATATACATATGTATATATATATATATATGTGTGTGTAAATTTTATATTTATGCATACACACAAACACACACACACACACACACATATATATATATATATATAAATATATATATATTTACATGCATATATAAATTTTATATATATATATATATATATACACACAAACACACATATATATGTGTATATATATACATATATATATATATATATATATTCATAGATATCTATTTATATGTGTATTACATTTATACTTCCACACCCAAGAAGAATATATTCTTTCATGCAAAAGACGAAGAAGGGCTTCACCGCTCGTGAATTATTTTCTTTTACTGAAGTTTTGAAATTCTCTTCATAGAGCTGACCATAAGTTCGGCTGTTAGGGAAATTTCAAAGTTATTTCTGTTACAAGTTCCGGAGACGCGTCTCTCTCTCTCTCTCTCTCTCTCTCTCTCTCTTAGAAAACATATGAAGCCTGTTCGAAATGTGAACACTTCGATTTGATACTGTAAATAATATATATATAATATATATACACATATATAAATCTATATATATATAGATTATAATATATATATATATATATATAAATATATACAAATATATACACATATATATACATATATATATATATATATATATACATATATATATATATACATACACACATAAATACAGTATATGTATGTACAGTATATATATATATATATATATATACTGTATATATATATATACACATACCCACTCTATACGCGACACCATCTAACAAGCAGATTTACCACCCGAAAAAAGTAAAATATCAAATATCAACAGCTGCAACAAGAAAGTCTTACCAATAAAAGGAAAGACACTAAAAGATAGCAGATATAACAGTATAAACAGATGTAGAATCAAGCGAATATATAAGAAGCAAATATCAAAATACACAAGCTGCAACCACAACAAAACAGACAAGGCGGTAACAAAAACAGCAACAGCAATAAGATGCAGCAATAAACAGTAATACGAATGATAATAAAAACGGGAACAGCAACATTCATAGCAACGACCAGAAGAGGCTGAGAACAGAAGTTGAACACAGTAACTTCGAAAGTTCAAACTTGCAGCGAATGATTTTATGTTGAACAAGCTGATATAAATCTTTCTTTAAGGGTTTTATATGAACTATCTTTTTCCTTGTTGAATTTCCTCACTTGGCTATTTTCCCCCTGTTAGAGCTCTTGGGTTTATACCATCTTGCTTTTATAAAATAAGGTTGAAGCTTAGCTGCTAATAATAATAATAATAATAATAATAATAATAATAATAAAAATAAAATAATAATAATAATAATAATAATAATGTGAAGATCTACGCTATTATACATTTCTTTGAATATACATACACACTTTTTAGACAACTAAATTACCTTAATTAAAAGCTTTCAGGAATTTTAGTTTAGCTAATAATAATAATAATAATAATAATAATAATAATAATAATAACAACAACAAT
>NC_090754.1:50959699-50962199 GCF_036898095.1 Palaemon carinicauda
AGGAACGTCAACCTGAACGAGGAAAAAAAAGAAGAGAAAATAAAGCGTAGAAGGGAGTCAAAATGCTGGATTTTGAAAGAAAAAAATAGTCTCGGGATATTAGCTTATTATAGAAGGGAGAAGTCATTTGTATATATACTGAAACGAGAGAGAGAGAGAGAGAGAGAGAGAGAGAGAGAGAGAGAGAGAGAGAGAGAGAGAGAGAGATGGTAAACGAAAGTTAAAACAAATTTATTGATAGGAAGATATATTTGAAAATAAACAAAAACTTTGAATTAATTTCTTCACACGTATATGTTACAAATGTCATGCAAACACACACACACACACACACATATATATATATATATATATATATACAGAGAGATAGAGAGAGAGAGAGAGAGAGAGAGAGAGAGAGAGAGAGAGAGAGAGAGAGAGAGAGGCAAACGAAAGTTAAAGCAAATTTATTGATTGGAAGATATACTTGATAATAAACAAAAACTTGAATCAATTTCTTCACACGTATATGTTACCAATGTCATGCAAACACACGCACATACACACACACACAAACACCCACACACACACACACATATATATATGTATGTATATATATATATATATATATATATATATATATATATATATATATAAAGAGAGAGAGCAAACGAAAGTTAAAACAAATTTATTGATTGGAAGATATACTTGATAAGAGAGAGAGAGAGAGAGAGAGAGAGAGAGAGAGAGAGAGAGAGAGAGAGAGAGAGAGAGAGAGAGAGAGAGAGAGAGAGAGAGTGTACTGACTATTTGGTCAAGCTATAAACGATACTATGGCAATGCACAGATTGTTGTCAAAACATACACATTTGACTGAGAGCAAGAGATTACACAACGGTATGTTTCATTTGGAGATTACAGCAGAATTACTTTGGAAAACAACACAACGGAAAAGTACTTTTCCCATCGTTTTTCAAATAATGAAAGTATGCAAAAAGATGGATTAAAATTACCGTCAATAATAATGCCCATCTAAATATACAAGAAAGTTACATGCAACTGAAAATTATGTAAAACAAATAATTGAACTATTTTCTCCCTGTACTAAGAAATCGATTACATAAGAACAAACTGAAAATGAGTAAACATCTGACCGAAAATATCTAAGTTTTAACTTTAATACTAAAGACTGCATTCTACTTCAGGAATCTTCTCTATTTAATAATGAGCAACGTATATGGCTATATACAGTATATATATATATATATATATATATATATATATATATATATCCTTCCTGTCACGATGCTCGGCATTTTCAGACGTATGACTTTTCGGTCTCTCCCCGTCCTTCGGGTAGGGGAAAGAGGTAGTAGTATGCATACTCTGATGAGAAGGGGTACCCGAGAGGTATACATTACACAATCAACCATTTCGTACCCAGACCCAAACCAGAACCCGGCAGACCCAAACCAGCAACCAGTCTCCCTTTTAGCCTCAAGGACACGCCAGCACTTCGGCCTGAAATCACCCATATCGAATGGAACTTCCTCCATTTTTCTTCCATTCAAAAAAAAAAAAAAAAAGGTGAGCTTGTGTTTTTAAAGGGTCTTTTCCCAATGGCCATTTATTGCGCGTTGTGGATTCCAACTGTATTCCGATGCAAGGATTCCAGAAAAATGCTTAAGGGGGTTTGCTTATGACTGGGAATGAATCGAGATATGGAGTCGTGTGCGAAAGTTGAAACGCACTTCTACCTACATCGTCTCATTTTACATTGAAATGTATGTCAATGTGCTGGCATGTGCACTAATGTATGTACTGAATGTTTATTTGAATGTATACGTAAGAAATATGAAAGTGTATGTATTGCATGTCCAATCGCATGCGTGTATAGTATGTACTATGAACAAATATGCATTTTATGTTCAGTTACATGTATGTAAGATTAACGGTCTGGCATACACTGTATGTATATTTGCATGCATATATGAACTACAGATATGTATAAACTGTATGTTTATTTACATACATATATGAACAATAAAAAAGTATACACAGTATGTTTATTTACAGACATAAATGAACTATAAACATGAATACACTGTTAACATAGACCTGCTAATAGATCTATAGATCTATACACTGTTTGTTTAGTATATTTAGACTCTAATATATAAAAACGCATAACACTGTTTAGTGTAATCAATCCCATATATACATTGTAAGTGATGTCTACCTCCGCCAACGAAGTTGGAAGGAGATTATGGTTTACCCCCTGCTTGTGTGTTTGTGTGTGTGAACATTTTTACCCCCTGCTTGTGTGTTTGTGTGTGTGAACAGCTTCCTCGCCACAATTTTAATCGTAGAGTAATAAAACTTGCAGGGATTAACTATTATGTAAATAGCTGAAAAAGTTTAAATTTTGGAAGGTCAAGATCAAAGGTCAAAGTCACGGAAAAACAAAATGTACAATACACGTAATCAGCCATAAGTTTGGACATCTTTGTCATAGAGACTT
>NC_090754.1:50983192-50988192 GCF_036898095.1 Palaemon carinicauda
CCTTGAATAAATCAAATTACTAAGGAAAGAAAATAACAATTTCATCACCTGCTTCTTAAGAATCTTGAATAAATCAGTCTAAAATTCCTTCGTCTATTCCCTAAGATCCTTGAATAAATCAATTACTAGGAAAACAAACTAACAATTTCATCATCTGCTCCTCAAGGACCTTAAATAAATCAGTCTAAAATCCCATCGTCTGTTCCCTAAGATCCTTGAATAAATCAAATTACTAGGAAAACAAACTAACAATTTCATCATCTGCTCCTCAAGGACCTTCAATAAATCAGTCTAAAATCCCATCGTCTGTTCCCTAAGATCCTTGAATAAATCAAATTACTAGGAAAACAAACTAACAATTTCATCATCTGCTCCTCAAGGACCTTCAATAAATCAGTCTAAAATCCCATCGTCTGTTCCCTAAGATCCTTGAATAAATCAAATTACTAGGAAAACAAACTAACAATTTCATCATCTGCTCCTCAAGGACCTTAAATAAATCAGTCTAAAATCCCATCGTCTGTTCCCTAAGATCCTTGAATAAATCAAATTACTAGGAAAACAAACTAACAATTTCATCATCTGCTCCTCAAGGACCTTCAATAAATCAGTCTAAAATCCCATCGTCTGTTCCCTAAGATCCTTGAATAAATCAAATTACTAGGAAAACAACCTAACAATTTCATCACCTGCTTCTCAAGAACCTTGAATAAATCAGTCTAAAATTTCATAGTCTGTTCCCTAAGATCATTGAATAAATCAAATTCCTAGGAAAACAATCTAACAATTTCATCACCTGGTTCTTAAGAATCTTGAATAAATCAGTCTAAAATTTCATCGTCTGTTCCCTAGGATCCTTGAATGAATCAAATTACAAGGAAAAACAACCTAACAATTTCATCACCTGCTTCTTAAGAACCTTGAATAAATCAGTCTAAAATTTCATAGTCTGTTCCCTAAGATCTTGAATAAATCAAATTACTGGGAAAAACAAACTAACAATTTCATCGTCTGTTCCTTAAGGACCTTGAATAAATCAAACTCCCCCAATCTCTTGTGATTGGGGATACGCCATCCCCATTCCCCTCTGCGGCAAAGGGGTACAGCATGCCTATTCACTATTCCCTCAAAAGATAATCCTTGATACTGAGGTCTTATTCTATTAATGATACTTAAAACGCATGTTGTTACTGTTCCTAGAATAACCTATTCTAATTATTCACTACTTCTCCCGTAGTTTACTTATATCCTTTCGTCATTGGGCTATTTTTCGCTGTTGGAGCTCTTGGGGTTATAGCATCCTGTTTTTCCAACTAGGGTTGTAGCTTAATCATCATCATCATCTCCTACGCTTAGGGCCTCGGTTAGATTTCACCAGTCGTCTCTATCCTGAGATTTAAAATCAATACTTCTTGACTCATCATATCCTATTTTATCCAGGGTTGTAGCTTAGCTAATAAATAATAATAATAATTAATAATAATAATAATAATAATAATAATAATAATAATAATAATAATAATAATGTATTTTAGTGCAAAATCAAATTGCCTTTTGGTATAAGGAGTATTATAAGATTCTTCTTTCCCTGTTGTAAAAATAACCTGTTTTCGTTCTTCAGTACTTCTATACTGCTGACAAGGAGCTGCTTCACACTTGAATCATACATAAATACCAAGAATCACAGGATTTCAGACGCTTCATCCTCATTGAAAAAAAAAAAAAAAACTATCCCTAGCCACTGTCCTTATATAGCAAGATGAGATCATCCTCTCGTCCCTTGTCTAGATTAAAGAATCTTTCTAAATGGAATTCTAGAGCGGCCTCCCACGCAGCATACTTCATTGACACAAGCAAAAGCGCCCCCCCCCCATAAAAAAAAAAAACACCCCGCCCCCACCCCCCACCCCCAAAAAAAAACAATTTTAACCCCTAACACCCTCGCGAGTACCAGTAAATTATAAAGCTCCATCTCCAATGTCCCATCTTAAAGATGGAATCAAGCCGCCAGTGAATATAAATGTCCTGATTCCAAGCGCTGAGATATATTTCGCGTAGCGCTTGCGGCAAGCACGAATTTATGCTTGCCCAGATAAGATAATGATAGGAAGGGGAGAGAGAGAGAGAGAGAGAGAGAGAGAGAGAGAGAGATCCATTTCTTTTTTTTAATTCTGGAAATAGAAATAATCTCAGAGAGAGAGAGAGAGAGAGAGAGAGAGAGAGATCCATTTGTCTTTTTAATTCTGGAAATAGAAATAATTCTGAGAGAGAGAGAGAGAGAGAGAGAGAGAGAGAGAGAGAGAGAAAGAGGGAGAGAGAGAGAGAGATAGAGAGAGAGTGAGAGAGATCCATTTCTTTTTTAATTCTGGAAATAGAAATCTCAGACCAAGAGAGAGAGAGAGAGAGAGAGAGAGAGAGAGAGAGAGAGAGAGAGATTTTCATTCGCCCGAAAACCCAGGGTTAAAATGCCTTGTAATTTTTCCTCTTTGCAAGCAGAGAATAAGAGATCAGATTTTTATATGCAAGGGGAGGCAACGTGTCTATGTGCTGGAAGAAAATTAGCTGAAGCTCTTTGGCCAGATTCTCGTTTTGCAAAGAGGGTTTGTATCATAAAACTGGATCTAGCTGGAGTTGAATTTTAAACGGTTTTATTGCTTCGTTTATAAATATGAAAAAATATTCTTTCTTTACACATGTAATAAATATATATGACAATTAATTATAATGATGTGTAGAGTAATATTCAGCAATCCTGAGGAATAAGAAAAGGAATATCATGATTCCCCATTTGTTACAAATATTGTTTTAATATGGAAGGAAACTTAAAATGTGCATATAGATTAAACGGGGAAAAAACAGGTGACATAATGGCTACCTGTTCTGACAGCTAATTAAATTCTTTAACATAATCTTGATTTGATCTTTGCTGTTGTATCATACTACCGACAATCATATGAAAAAAAATGCAATAAAAGTTGTACTGGACTTTTAATTTGATTCTTGAGATTCGAAAAAAAGCCATTAATAAAAATGATGAATATCCAGAACTCAGATCAAAACCGAATAAAAATTGGAACGAATTGAACCTTATATAAAGAGAAGAGAGAGAGAGAGTAGAGAGAGAGAGAGAGAGAGAGAGAGAGAGAATTTTTGTTGTAAATTCGTTCGTTCGTCGGGTCTCACAAACTCTTGCTAATTCGTTACCACAATGAAATCCTTACCAAAAGATAACAGAGAAAACCCTTACCTTTTGTACCATTGCCATTGCCGTACTCAATAAATTACGTAAGATTTACCTGGAAAAGAAGAAAAGTGTCCTAGTTACATTTACATAAAATCCCAAATAGATATTATTACATCATACATAAATAAAAAATGGGCCCACATCAATGAAAATGTCAGGAGTAGTAGTAAGCAAAAGATAGACTTGGGGAAATTAATATCAATGTGAACATTCAAAATGTTGAGGAGGAATGGTGAGGAGGAATGTTGAGGAGGAATGGTGAGGAGGGGGTGAGGAAGACATAAAATCCCAAATAGATATTATTACATCATATATAAATAAAAAATGTGTCCACATCAATGAAAATGTCAGGAGTAAGAGTAAGCAAAAGATAGACTTGGTGGAAATTTAATATCAATGTGAACATTTCAAATGTTGAGGAGGAATGGTAAGGAGGAATGTTGAGGAGAAATGGTGAGGAGGGAGTGAGGAAGACTTAGGTGGAACCCGTTAAGGGGAAAAAGCTCGAGAGGGAGGCAGGGAATTAGATGACGAGATAAGGTGAAGGATAATATGGAGAGAGGAGGTTTGGTGGAAGAGGACAACTTTGATGGAAGGCATTGGAGAAGGGGCATCAGGCAAACCGACCCCTTAATGTAAGGATAACTGGGAGGGGGGGGAGAGGGAAGACGAAGAGTAAAATAACAAGAATTCGTTTTATATATATTGTATGGTTCAAAACAAACAACTTATTCTGATTGCTCTTATTGGCTAAAAAAATTACGTCCAACCACAATCTAGTGTAATTGAACCTTCAGACTTTGGCTAAAAAAAATTACGTCCAACCTTAATCTCGTGTAATTAAACCTTCAGACTTTGGCTAAAAAAATTACGTCCAACCATAATCTCGTATAATTAAGCCTTCACACTTTGGCTAAAAAAATTACGTCCAACCATAATCTCGTGTAATTAAACCTTCAGACTTTGCCTAAAAAATTACGTACAACAACAATCTCGTGTAACTGAAACTTCAGACTTCGGACAATTCAAAAAGCCTTTGGCAATACTAAAGAAAGCTATTCGTACAGAAGTGCATACCTCGCTGCAACAGCACCTTTGCAAGCGAGTGCAAAGGTATCATTACTGTCGAAAATGCATATTCACCAATTCATGGGAGTCCATTAACACGCCAAAGAGACCATCCGCACATCCATAGCATTGCATATGTATATGCGCGAGCAAGCGAACTCACAGAGGATGTAGGTATAAAATTTATACTCAAACTTTGGTAACACTTCATTTATTTTATTTAAATCTTCTGATAATATTAATATAAGTGGGGCAATAAATTCCATACCAATGGAAGGCATTCCTCTCTCTCTCTCTCTCTCTCTCTCTCTCATCTCTCTCTGTATATATATATATATATATATATATAATATATATATATTTATATATATATAATATATATATATATATATATATGCTCGCATTATATTTACATTTTATACTTGACATTTTACCTTGCATTAGTGAAGGGATATGAAAAAAACATGGAGGTTCTTTAATAAATAGATAAAACATGGAAAAAAATTATACGACTGATGGTAGCCTATTAGAAACGTCCCTGCATTGCATTCTGCTGGACTGGGGTTCGAGTCACGCTCAAGCTCGATAGTTTCTTATAGTGTCTACCTCCCTATCTTAGTGAGCTAAGGTTGGGTGATTTTCGGGGGACCTATATGTCTACCTGCTGAGTCATCAGAAGGCATTGCAT
>NC_090754.1:50993192-51000692 GCF_036898095.1 Palaemon carinicauda
GGGCAGAGGCGATATTAAAATATATGTCGTGGCGAACGAGGGGCGGTGGACGTGAGAGGAAAGGGAGAAGGAGGAGAGAGGGAGGAGGAAGAAGGGGATAGGAGGACTTAAGAATAACATGAAGGGAAGGTTAGAAGAGAGGGGTTGAGAGAGGGAAGATGAGGTATTTACGATGTGAGAGGAAAGGGAGAAGGAGGAGAGAGGGAGGAGGAAGAAGGGGATAGGAGGACTTCAGAATAACATGAAGGGAAGGTTAGAAGAGAGGGGTTGAGAGAGGGAAGATGAGGTATTTACGATGTGAGAGGAAAGGGAGGAGGAGGAGAGAGGGAGGAGGAAGAAGGGGATAGGAGGACTTAAGAATAACATGAAGGGAAGGTTAGAAGAGAGGGGTTGAGAGAGGGAAGATGAGGTATTTACGATGGGAAAGGAAAGGGAGAAGGAGGAGAGAGGGAGGAGGAAGAAGGGGATAGGAGGACTTAAGAATAACATGAAGGGAAGGTTAGAAGAGAGGGGTTGAGAGAGGGAAGATGAGGTATTTACGATGGGAGAGGAAAGGGAGAAGGAGGAGAGAGGGAGGAGGAAGAAGGGGATAGGAGAACTTAAGAATAACATGAAGGGAAGGTTAGAAGAGAGGGGTTGAGAGAGGGAAGATGAGGTATTTACGATGGGAGAGGAAAGGGAGAAGGAGGAGAGAGGGAGGAGGAAGAAGGGGATAGGAGGACTTGAAATAACATGAAGGGAAGGTTAGAAGAGAGGGGTTGAGAGAGGGAAGATGAGGTATTTACGATGGGAGATGATCAGAAGGTAGAGGATAAAAGGGGGAAAAAATGAAGCGTTTAAATGGTGAAGAATATCGAACGACGAAAGGAAGAATAGAGGGGGAAAGGAAGATGAAAACGAAGGAAAAAGAAAGGTAAGTAGAGTAAGAAATGAAAAAGACGAAAGAATAAGCATACAGAAGGATGTGGGAAGATAAAATGGAGATAAATAGTACAATGGGATATGAGAGGAAAGAATGCAGAAGAATTTTAAAGAAAATGGGAGGAAAATTAGGGAAGACAAAAAAAAGACGAAAGAATAAGTATACAGAAGGATGTGGGAAGATAAAATGGGGATAAATAGTACAATGGGATATGAGAGGAAAGAATGCAGAAGAATTTTAAAGAAAATGGGAGGAAAATTAGGGAAGACAAAAAAAAGAAGAAAGAATAAGTATACAGAAGGATGTGGGAAGATAAAATGGGGATAAAAAGTACAATGGGATATGAGAGGAAAGAATGCAGAAGAATTTTAAAGAAAATGGGAGGAAAATTAGGGAAGACAAAAAAAAAAAGACGAAAGAATAAGCATACAGAAGGATGTGGGAAGATAAAATGGGGATAAATAGTACAATGGGATATGAGAGGAAAGAATGCAGAAGAATTTTAAAGAAAATGGGAGGAAAATTAGGGAAGACAAAATAGAAGCAGGAGAGGGAAAGAGGAGGAGGAGGAGCCCATAAAGTTGTTGATATAGGCGCTCTAAGATACCTTACAAGCCCACCCATTCCTGACGACGAATCTAATCTCACCATTACATAGGGTCCAAACTTGATTGACATCCGGTGTAATTATAGCCCTTAAATGTAAATCTCTCATTCCCCGAGTGAAGCTGTGATTGACGGCTGGATAATTGCTCTGATTGACTGTCAACCCGACGACCCGACATGACCTCCGGTCACTAATTGGTCAGTTTGTCAACCCGACTGAGGATTTATGAAATATATCGCTGAAGGGGGGGAGGAGAAGGTGGCAAGGAAGATGCCAGTATTATTGGGATATGGCATAAAATATATCTAAGATATTAAGGCGTTTCAAAACAATATGTTAAGGCTCGTTTCACAAGAGCGGTTTGATGCTGCGCGGATTGAAAATCAGTAAAGAATAATGAGGCTGACCGCTCGGAAGAATTTCCGAGCGGCAGTGATTTACTAGCTGGGTAACACGCGTAGTGCCAGTCAGTCTGTAATAATATATATATATATATATATATATATATATATATATATATATATATATATATATATATATATATCTATATATATATATATATATATATAGTAGCACTTACACCCCACCATAAACCAGCCTATAGAAACTAAGAAACCGCTCATGGGAAATCCGCTCGTGTGAAGACATATCCTTATGACATCCTAACGTGCGAAAATTTTACCGCGCGGAAAAATTCCCGTCGTGTTAAGCAAGATTACTTCGGTTGTTAACAGCCTCGTCTCATTAACATGAGATAAGAGATCAGTATCACAGAGGAGAAATTACTCATTGGTTAATATTGTTGTGGAAGCTTTCCATCTTTCGTCCAGTATTCAAATGATAAATGTGTTATTGACCCTTATTGCTTTTCTTCTTTGAAGCCACCCTTCTCTAGTTGGATTACCACTAAAATATATACCTTATCATGGTGAAAGGGTTTGCTTATTGCCAGGAGCAGCAAAGCTGCACTAGTGAGGGCCACCCATAATAGGTTGGTTTGAAGCGAGCGATCAGAAGAAAGTCTCCCACTATTACCAATCCCTATTGGACAGCGTGGTAATTAAAACTGGCGAAACCCCAGACATAGACATGAGTAAAGACATGTCGTAAGGCCTTTGTCCTGCAGTGGAATAGTAACGGATAAATTGGTTGTTGTTGTTGTTATATATATATATATATATATATATATATATATATATATATTATATATATATATATAAATTTCTACCTTATACTTGGGATCGAACGCTGGCCCCTTCTCATGAAAGGCCAGGTCGATACCAATCATGCCACGAGAGGCCATAAAAGAAGTCGGAACCTACCTGCTAATCTGCAGTTCAGGATTTACCTGGCGAGACATCAGTCTCTCAACAGCGAGTTTTCCCCGACTTCCCGTCCCACCACGTGACACAATTGATAGTAATTCATTCAAATTATCCCTAATGAGTCAATATGGATAAATATCAACACAACATCGTGTTCAAATAGAAATAAATTTCTACCTCATACTTGGGATCTCGTGGCATGGTTGGTATCGACCTGGCCTTTCATTAGAAGGGGCCAGCGTTCGATCCCAAGTATGAGGTAGAAATTTATTTCTATTTGAACACGATGTCGTGTTGATATTAATCCACATATATATATAATATATATATATATATATGTACATATATATATATATATATATATGTGTGTGTATATATATATATATATATATATATATATATATATATATATATATATATATATATACTGTATATACATTGTGTATATATCAAGACCAGAGCAGGGAAGGTACTTATCGGGGAAACTAGTTTCATTTGTTTAAGGAGATTAATACAAGGGCGATGCAGTCGAGAATATAAAAACCCCTATTATGCAGATCCCCACATGAATGGAATATAAATCGAAAACTACTTTATCACAGAGATTCCACTCATTTTTTGAGATCTGAATGAGTGAGTTATAAAGGGGTACAATCGAGAAGATAGAATCTATAATGAAGGAATAATATTGATATGAGGATACTGTATGAAGTGGAGTACAAGAAAGGGCAAAATCACATCAGAATATGATTAATAAAAGAAGACTATCTTTAATAAAAGAAGACTATCTTTAATAAAAGAAGACTATCTTGAATAAAAGAAGACTATCTTTAAGATATCATAAGGAAGGGAGACAATTTTCAAAGGGACACTAGGCAGTATTAAAATACTATCTTTAAGATAGATCGTAGTAAAAATACCTTTTATCCAAGTATAAAGGATTCCTTTAGAGTGACACTTCAAAGTAAAGGACACCATCTCAAAAAAAAAAAAAAAAAAAAAAAAAAAAAAAAATACTATCTCATAAATTCGAGCGAAAAGTAACTACGAAGAAATATAATAAGAGTAAAGCGAGTAACTTAAAAATTACGAAGGATGCAGCTGAAGCAGAATGAAAAATTGCATGACATGGAAATAGGGAAAGGGAAAGATATAAGTACGAGAGATGATGCGTGGAAGATGAGCTGGAGAAACGGAAAGTAAAATAGATATGGAAGAGGAGAGGAAGATAATAGATAATTCAGAAGTCATATATTGCAGTTCGCTGTCAGTAACATTTATATCTTTACATAAATACTATATTTTTTCAAGGGTATTGACCGCTTTGTTGTTAAAAAATATTGATTCTATTCAATAATTTTATGCAACACCAACACAAAACACGTACAAATACGTGGATGGATATATATACATATATACATATATATATATATATATATATATATATATATATCTAACCGATAAAAACATATCAAGAGATAAAAATCGGCAATAAATAGGCATTTAAATTCTATAGATTTTGATATAAAATTCATGATATTTAAATTCTACCAATCTAGATATGAAATTCTATGATAAGTAGATATTCAAATCCAATCTACTAAACCTGTTCCTTAAAAACACCAAAATCTGAAAAAAGAAAAAAATCTCAGAATCCGATAACAGGGCAAATAACGTTTTCCGACCAAAACATAAAATTCTTAGACTTACAAAACTCTACATTCACAACAGTTATGTTGGATGATTAAAATAGTGTCACACTCATTGCACTTGGGAACTGTCTCTCGAGGTATGTACATTGAAAATCCAAGGTTCAATCTCGTATGACCAATTCGTAACCTTGTTAAAATTACTTCTATCGTTTTATATTTTGGTTTGATGATTCCCATTGAGAAAAAAATCTTTTTATTTGTTTCAATTTATTACTTTAATAAATTTGTTAAAATTGTTTTTCATTTTGTCTACTCCCATTGAGAAAAAAAAAATCTTTTTATTTGTTTCAATCTATTACTTACATTAATAAATTTCTCAAAATTATATTTCATTTTATTTCATATCAAAGCTGTTGCATCGTTTTATGTAATAAAATATTGCTTTGATCGAAACTCGTAAAAAGATGAACCAGGATTTGGATTTTTAAATCTCCTCTTTCTAAACATTGTGATTTTGTTATTTCATGCTTAAAATATTCCTTGATGAAGTTCACTAGTCTTGCTGCACGGCGAGTTCGAACACCACGTCTTACCATCTCTCCTTACACTATCTGTTTGGTTACTTAACGCGAATTAACTGGCTGGGTGTATTTCTTCGGAACGAGGTGGGCCAGGAACTGTACATACATTGGTGAAAATTATTCAACACTTTCTATATTAATTTGATTTATCAAATCTGACTCGTTCATAATATCCCATTTTTATTTTCTATATTCCTCATTCCTCGATCACGCTGGCTCAAGTCTTTTTTAGTATAGGAATTAATTATCTATTTTAATGTTGTTAATGTTGTTAATGTTTTTTTTAATATTTTATCTTATTTTTCTCATTACTTCTAATATCGTTTATCTATTTCCTTTACTCACTAGGGTATTTTGCTTTTCCAACTAGGGTTGTAGCTTGGCTAGTAATAATAATAATAATAATAATAATAATAATAATAATAATAATAATCCTTCTAAATCCTTTTTTTTAATAATACTTTAAGTGGCACACGACATGTACGAGTGCCAAATCATTTTAAATTACCATATTCAATATTGCTAGTTCCGTTGCATAGTAATATACATCTGATTATACCTGATTTCCGTGACTTCCATTAGCCTTTAAGTGATGAAAAGACCTTTAGCATTCAAATCCAGAATGATGCAAGAGGATATTTTGCGATGTAGCAGTCATTTGATGTAAACGGTACAAAGCACTTACGTTTACTGAACCTGTTGTTGTTTCTATTTTAATTATTACCAGGTCCGAATTATGATCACCAATAATAGTTCATGTCTAAATCACATCGTGAATTTAATCCTTAAATTCGCCTTGAAAAGAGTAATTACTTATTTGATTGGTTTCATGTCAATAACAACAACAAAAACAACAACAAAAATTGCAGCCGTTTCAAGTCCACTGCAGGACAAAGGCCTCATGCGTGTGCTTGGTCATCTCTGGGGTTTGGCCAGTTTGGGGCTGGCCACTGCGGATTGGTGATGGTGGAAGACTTAAGTCTGGTCACTCACAGAAAACAAGCATGGTATAGGTTGCCCTGACTAGTACAGCTTTGCTGATCTTGGCGATACACAAACCCTTTCACCACGTTAAAGTGCATCCGCTCATGACAGTACAATTGTATAAATACAGTCTTCTCTATTTCATATTTCCTTCAGTGCGATTTATATTGTTATATATTTCGCTTGGTGGGATAAAAAATGCAATAACAGAGGATAGAGAAAAAAGAAATCTTTAAAGTGCAAGGGACAGAACACATGAAAAGTGATTGAAAGAAGAATCAATAACATGCAGGAAATTTGAAAGAACAGAGAGACAGAGAGAGAGAGAGAGAGAGAGAGAGAGAGAGAGAGAGAGAGAGAGAGAGAGAGAGACCCACTTCAGTAGATCTCTAAAAAACCTCAATATTTATGTGCAAAAATGGAAGGCGTTGAGAGAGAGCGAGAGAGAGAGATCCACTTCAGTAGATCACTAAAAAACCTCAATACTTATGTGCCAAAATGATAGGCGTTGAGAGAGAGAGAGAGAGAGAGAGAGAGAGAGAGAGAGAGAGAGAGAGAGAGAGAGAGAGAGAGAGAGACCCACTTCAGTAGATCTCTAAAAAACCTCAATATTTATGTGCAAAAATGGAAGGCGTTGAGAGAGAGCGAGAGAGAGAGATCCACTTCAGTAGATCACTAAAAAACCTCAATACTTATGTGCCAAAATGATAGGCGTTGAGAGAGAGAGAGAGAGAGAGAGAGAGAGAGAGAGAGAGAGAGAGAGAGAGAGAGACCCACTTCAGTAGATCTCTAAAAAACCTCAATATTTATGTGCAAAAATGGAAGGCGTTGAGAGAGAGCGAGAGAGAGAGATCCACTTCAGTAGATCACTAAAAAACCTCAATACTTATGTGCCAAAATGATAGGCGTTGAGAGAGAGAGAGAGAGAGAGAGAGAGAGAGAGAGAGATATCCTACTTCAGTAGATCTAGTGAAAGAAAAAGGTTTACAACTACGGTTGGGGCGTGAAGATTAGAGCCAAAGGAGATAAGATCAGAGCAAAGTGATTAGGATTGAAGAGTAAAGGAGAGAGAGAGAGAGAGAGAGAGAGAGAGAGAGAGAGAGAGAGAGAGAGAGAGAGAGTAGAATTAGAGTATAATGTGGCCTCAGATCCTCTAATCGGATCACTTTCAGCTTCAGTGCATTGCTGATCAAAAGGCCTCGTCCGGATTCTCTTTCAGGTGAATCAACACCAAGGAGCGTTGCAATGCAAAGACCAGACGCAGGGGGAAGGGAGGGGGGAAGGAGGCATAGGGAGGGGGGGGGGCTGGCACAGGAAAGGCATAGGATGCAAGGATAGGTGGTGTGATGAAAGCGGGTCAGTAACAGGATGTGGACGCCTCTCCACTATTAAAGCTTTACTCCAATTAAAACAGCATCATCATTCAATT
>NC_090754.1:51005692-51015692 GCF_036898095.1 Palaemon carinicauda
TTCCTTTACGACTGCTAATCACGTTCTGCTCGTCAAAGTGTTCGGTCGTACGCAAGAATGAACGAATGATTGGTAAATATCTGGCACTCTAATTTTCCTGTCATCTCATCATCATATCTTATTGCTCATATTATATTCATTGTATAGCGGCCTGGTTACATTCGTAGAGTCCAAATCTGTACAGTTTGGTCCCTGTTCGTACCCACGAAGTATGTGGTCCACTGTCATGGGCACTCAGCATTGGGGAGAGACCTCATTTTTCTTGTAAATACTCACCTACCTAAATAGCATCTTGCTTTTCAAACTTGGGTTATAGCTTGGCTTGTAATAATAATAATAATAATAATAATAATAATAATAATAATAATATTAATAATAATAATAATAATAATAATACTAACAATAATAATACTAATAATATAGGTGCGTAGTTATAAATTATGAGTATCAACTCTTCATTCTTAGCACCAAGGCCTTGACAAGTCCATTGCAAGAAAGGGAAAATATTGGTTTACTTGTTACATGACTTCATATGTGAAGTCCGCCTATCATAGTTCTTTTAATTGTTAGGATTCTCATATATTTCTTTGTCAAAGTATGTCTTGCTTTACATTTTTAGCAGCCTATTCATTTATTTATTGGAGGATGGTGAACCTCGAGACTAATTTTAGATTCATTCAGGTTTTTTGAAGAGTCACCATAATTGCTTTGAGTTAAAATCCCATACTTATTTGCAATAGGTATTCTTACATTTCTCATTGAAGGATATAAGGTGGGAAGTATCCCTTTTTTCCAATAATAGATGAATAGGTATAATAAATATGTACTTTTTTGTGACAGGTGCATCTTCTAGCTCTCTAGCAGAAGAATCGTTCCCTAAATAGGACATCCTTGGGTTGTACAGTTGGACACAGGAGTCCCTGGTACACCTCGCTCCGAAGAAGTTTGCTGTAAACGATTAAGACTAAAGCCTTCCCACCATCACCAATTCATAGTTGGTCAGCGTGGTGATGAAACTGTCCAAAACCCAGACATGAATGCAAACATGTTTGAGGCCTTTGTCCTTCAGTTGACTACAAACGGCTGCATTTATTGTTGTATATATATAACAAAATGAGACACTCGGGCACACTATTTATCTGATTTCTCTTCCTCTTATTTTGTTAAAGTATTTATAGCTTATAAAGGAAATATTTATTTTAATGTTACTGTTTTTAAAATATTCAATTTTTCCTTGTTTACGTTCCTCACTCGACTATTTTCCCTGTTGGGTCCCCTGGCCTTATAGCATCCTGCTTTTCCAACTAGAGACAGCTTAACAAGTAGTAGTAGTAGTAGTAGTAGTAGTAGTAGTAGTAGTAGTAGTAGTAGTGATAGTAGTAGTAGTAATAATAATAATAATAATAATAATAATAATAATAATAATAATAATAATAATAATAATAATGATGATGATACTCATAAATTTTAAACAGTAAAATGAAAAAAACTAATAAAAACGTTTTGGCTATTTTCTTTGGCCTGCAAGTACCTCTAGTGAGAAACGATTTCAACGAGACGTTTTATTAGCGATACGCGAGTTCGCAGCAAATTCTATTTGGGTAAGCTATTCTTTATGGTGCTTCGCGCAGCGGAATAATTTTGTTTTCCAGACGTATCCTCCTCGTACGTCTTCCTGGCACAAACTATTTGGTGGAATAAGTTTACTGGCTGCGTTCTATTTACACGGGGGAATCAGGCTTCTTGTCTATTTTATCAGAGGTCTGTGTATGCGTCCATTATGCAGAGACAAACACAGGGAGCATATGTATGTGTGTATGTATGTATGTATATTCATATATATATATATATATATAATATTGTATATAAATATATATATATATATATATATATATATATAATATATGCATATAAATATATATACAAATACTGTATATATGTATATAATTATATATATGTATATATATACACACATATATATATATACACACATATATATATATTTATATATATATATATATATATATATACATTTATATATATATATATATATATATATATATAAAGTATATATATAAATTACTAGCTAAGCTACAACCCTAGTTTGAAAAAACAGGATACAATAAGTCCAAGGGCTCCAACAGGCGAAGGACATTAGAAAATAAATAAACTACAATAGAAGTAATGAATAAAAAGAATAAAATATTTTAAGAACGATAACATTAAAATGAATCTTTCATATATATAAACTATTAAAACCTAAAAAAATCAACAGGACGAGAAACAAGTGTGCCCGACTGTACCCTTAACAAAACAACAGATAAAAAAATTTCTAGTCCATTGCAGGACAAAAGCCTCAGGTATGTCCTTAGTCAAGTCTGGGGTTTAGCCATTTTTATCAACACGCTGGCCACCACGATTTGGTTATGGAGGCAAACTTTAGTCTGATCGCTCACAGCAAACCAACATAGTATGGGTGACCCTGACTAGTACAGCTTTGGTGATCATGGCGACACACAAACCAGATATATATATATATATATATATATATATACATATATATATATATATATATATATATATATATATATATGTATATATATATATGGATATATATATATATATATATATATATATAATATATACATATATTTCTTTCCTGTTTTGATGAGCTGCATTGTCAAACTTATGACTACTCTGTCTCTCCCCTTCCCTCGGGTAGGGGGGGGGAGGGAATTGTCATACTCTGATGAAAGGGGATACCTCGAGTGGTACGCTAGGAAAGCACAATCTCCCACAACTTCCCCAAACTACCGTGTTGTATTTAGGGAAGATAGGTGGGAAGGACTGAATCTATCTAAATATTTAGCCCTCATTTCTGACGGGTCGCGTATACTGAAAGAATATTGGTGAGGCGTCATTCCTGGTAATGGAATGTTGAGGAAGACGCCATTACGTTTCATGCAAAGAGAATTTTAACAAGCAATTGTCGAGATAAAAATGCACATCATAAAAAGCCTTCACTAATTCTGAGTGGCCATGTCAAGATCACCAAGTTTTTAAAACACTTTTTCTGGGTGGCCATGTCAAGATCAACTAGTTTTTAACCCACTTATTCTGGGTGGCCATACCAAGATCAACTAGTTTTTAACCCACTTATTCTGGGTGGGCATGTCATGATCAACTAGTTTTTAACCCACTTATTCTGAAGGGCCATGTCAAGATCACCTAGTCTTTAACCCACTTATTCTGAATGGCCATGTCAAGATCACCTAGTCTTTAACCCACTTATTCTGAAGGGCCATGTCAAGATCAACTAGTTTTTAACCCACTTATTTTGAATGGCCATGTCAAGATCACCTAGTCTTTAACCCACTTATTCTGAAGGGCCACGTCAAGATCACCTAGTCTTTAACCAACTTATTCTGAAGGGCCATGTCAAGATCACCTAGTCTTTAACCCACTTATTCTGAAGGGCCACGTCAAGATCACCTAATCTTTAACCCACTTATTCTGAAGGGCCACGTCAAGATCACCTAGTCTTTAACCCACTTATTCTGAAGGGCCATGTCAAGATCACCTAGTCTTTCACCCACTTATTCTGAAGGGCCACGTCAAGATCACCTAGTCTTTCACCCACTTATTCTGAAGGGCCATGTCAAGATCACCTAGTCTTTCATCCACTTATTCTGAAGGGCCATGTCAAGATCACCTAGTCTTTCACCCACTTATTCTGAAGGGCCATGTCAAGACAACCTAGTCTTTCACCCACTTATGCTGGGTGGCCATATCAAGATCACCTAGTCTTTCACCCACTTATTCATGTCAAGATCACCTAGTCTTTAACCCACTTATTCTGAAGGGCCATGTCAAGATCACCTAGTCTTTAACCCACTTATTCTGAAGGGCCATGTCAAGATCACCTAGTCTTTAACACACTTATTCTGAAGGGCCATGTCAAGATCACCTAGTCTTTAACCCACTTATTCTGAAGGGCCATGTCAAGATCACCTAGTCTTTCACCCACTTATTCTGAAGGGCCATGTCAAGATCACCTAGTCTTTAACCCACTTATTCTGAAGGGCCATGTTAAGTCAACCTAGTCTTTCACCCACTTATGCTGGGTGGCCATATCAAGATCACCTAGTCTTTAACATCATCAGGGAAGAAATTTTTCATATAAGCCCAAAACGAAGTCTGTATATTTTACAGCTTCAATTTGAAGGTGATAAACAACCTTATATACAAATTCTGCAGAATATGTAGGTAAAATCAGCCTTCCATGAAATAATTTACATAGGCTAAGTATAAAAGGCACTGACTGGCAGACTTCACAGTCAGCAATGCAGGGAGATCGATCTTCGTTACAAGTCAGACTGAAATCTCATCATCCATGTAGGATCTGCAGTGACAAGGTTAAGTGTTCCTGACATGTCGATAGAGTGGAGGATTGATTGATTGATTGATTGAGTGGGATTATCTCGCGTCAAAGCTACAAGAGTAACGAATTTTCGAAATGATTTAGTTTTATTATGTCTATGAGGATAAAATAAATAAAAAAATAAAAAATCATTCGAAAGTATACAGTAGAGCATCCATTACACGATTGGCATCAATTGTATAAATATTCTAATACGATTGAAGATTAGGAAAATATAACAATGAATATGAATATAAGTACATAATACTTAAATGATTAGATACATACATGCACATAACACATACAGTATATGCATGATACACACACACACACACACCCCCACACACATATATACTGTATATATATATATATATATATATATATATATATATATATATATATATATATATATATATATATATATATATATATATATATATATATATATATATATATATGTAAATGTGTATATATATATATATATATATATATATATATATATATATATATATATATATGTAAATGTGTGTATATATATATATATATATATATATATATATATATATATATATATAGCATAATATCTGTTCATATGATATAACAGCTCCTAAAATTAATTCAATTGAAAAAAAAGTCTATAAAAAGACAAGTACACTTTCTGCCATTCAAATCGTTTCGTTTCCCGAGCTAAAAAAAATAACAATATACGTTTCATCCATCGTTTTTCATCAAATAAAAATACTAAAATAATTTAACAAAGCGGAAATTCCAATTAAGTGTAATTAGGTTTGTTATAATTAGATATCCATTCATTCTAAAATCTTTATGTTATAGCTAAAAATGTGTGGATCTTGCTTGATACACATAAAAAAGAATCAAATCTTGTTTTTTATTTACAGCATATAAATATAATTAGTAAGTATTATAATTAATAATATAATGAGAAATATAATTATTAATTAGCGAAAGCAAGTACTGTAAATCAAGAGGTATCTCCTCAAGCATCAATAAGTAAACTTGAAATGATGGATGATCAAGAAGCCAGAGTTACTCCTAAATCAGTTTGAAATATATATTATTTCGAGATAAGCAATGCTACTGTGTACTTCATATGTTCCAGATGGAGAACAAACGATTCCCGTCAAAGATTATACTTTGTTAAAACACCAGTAACTTCAATAGGAAATTCTCCGTATAAATATACGGTTCTCAGCCGTATTTCAGTAAAATACAGGCGACCGTAATTTTTACACACTTTGATATTATCTTTTACAGGTTAGTGACCGTAATGTCCCTCCTTTACGTCAATATATCCGTTTTTAAAACGGTAAATAACCAACATTTATTCCAGAATTTTTACCGTTTTTTACGGCCAATTTTCAAGTGTACCCAGAAAGCATGATTCCTAGAAATAAGGAATTCTGTGGTAGTACAGGTAAAAGTCTAGAACAGATTGTATACGTCCAACACACCATACAAAATTCATTATTCATCTTCCTAGAGATGATTTTGAAAACTTGCTTCCAAGTCCATGAAGGTTTGAATTTGAATTATGTTACATAGATATCTTTTTAACTTGCGGTGGTAGTTTATCTATTGCCTTATTTTCTTTCCTCACTGGGCTATTTTTCCTCGTTGGAGCCCTTGGGCTTATAGCATCCTACTTTCCCAACTAAGGTTGTAGCTTAGCTAGTAGTAGTAGTAGTAGTAGTAGTAATAATAATAATAATAATAATAATAATAATAATAATAATAATAATAATAATAATAATAATAATAATAACACCATCAATATCTACAAAAGAAGATAATAATAATAATAATAATAATAATAATAATAATAATAATAACACCATCAATACTACAAAAGATAATAATAATAACTACACCAGAAAATAATACTAATAATAACAATAACTATAACAGATAATAATAACAATAACTGCAACAGATAAGAATAATATAACAACAACAACAACAACACGGACAGGCAAACAATATCTTACTCTGATCAGTTCTTTATAATTGTTTACATTTGTACCAACTTGACTGATATCACTTCAACTGTGTAGGACCAGTTACATGTCACAGTCAGAGTGATGTACCCTCTAACAGAGAGATCTATAACTTCCCTTTACGTCTATCTAAACATGATGAACTATCCTTGTAATGAATTTGTCTAAATAACTCCAACTATGATCGATGAATTACGATGATATGGTAATTATACCATCTTTCCCATATAATAAAGAGCAAGTGTCTGACTATGTATAAATATATCATCATCATCATTATTTCCTCCTACGCCTATTGACGCAAAGGGGCTCAGTGAGATTTCACCAGTAGTCGCTATCTTGAGCTATTAAATAAATACTTCTCCATTCATTATATCCGACTTCACACTTCATAGTCCTCAAACATGTAGGCCTGGGTCTTCCAACTCCTCTAATGCCTTGTGGAGCCCAGTTGAAAATTTGGTGAACTAATCTCTCTAGGGGAGTGCAAAGAGCATGCACAAACCATCTCAATCAACCCATCTATATATAAATATATTTACACATATGTATTTATTTCCTGCCACACTCAGGGGTAAGAGGAAGTAGCCATACCCTGTTAAGAGGGTTTACCCCGAGAGGTACACTCAGAAACCACACTCTCCGACAAATTGCCGTACCAGCGGCTTCTAGTTAAGAAAGGGGGAGGGGTGGGAAAGGTTGAATCTGTTTGTGTACGTGTGTGTGCTTATTTATCAAAATATTTAGACGTCATTTTTTACGGTTCTGGTACACTTTACTCATTCTTTTTAATGAGGCGCATTTGCACTGACTTGCAGCGGTGCCCTTTTAGCTCGGAAAAGTTTTCTGCTATCTAATCGGTTGGAATTATCTTATCAAACCAATCACCGATTAGGAAACTTTTCCGAGCTAAAAGGGCACCCCTGCGAGTCGGTGTAAATCTGCCTCACAAAAAGGAATTGACTATAGTATATACTAATAGAAAGGCCCTCTGAACAGACTAGCAAGCAGACAAGACCATTTTCATTCATACACAACAATTCTGATGGTCTATCCTTTAGAGTTTAAATCCCTTGAATTCTGAAGGAGTTATCATGAGAAGACAAATGATGCAGACACCCTCAAACAGGAGGAAAAATCTTTCACCATGTATATAAACGCATTATGATTTACCTTTGCGCCAATTGTCACTGAAATATCCATATCTTTGTAAGAGGATTATGAGGACAAAGCAAGCGTGACAAGACTCAATGGAAAACAGAGGGACACACTAGCGAATGATAAAACTAGTTAACCCAAACTAAGTGGAATTCAATATGGAGAGGATATTACAGTAACATAAAAACATTTACAAAACATGCTGACATGTATTTTCATACTTTATATATGAAATACCTTTTTTAATGTTGTTAATGTTTATAAAATATTTTATTTTAATTGTTCATTACTTCTTATATCGTTCATCTATATCCTTATTTCCTTTCCTCACTGGGCTATTTTTTCCTGTTAGAACCCTTGGGCTTATAGCATCTTGCTTTTCCAACTAGGGTTGTAGCTTAGCTGGAAATAATAATAATAATAATAATAATAAAACGGGATTCTACACTACAATACGGATTAACTTTTAACAAAGAAAGTGTAAAAAAAAAAAAATAAACAATCCCTGGAGGAGATGAAGAAACTTCAATCACCCAACAAAATTAAAATGATTAAAAGTTTATTCAAAGCAACGGTACTAAAACTCAGGTGAGAGAGTTCACCTGCGATGATATGAAAGTTTTCGAGGGGAGATGAAACTGCCATAATCATTGGAAGGGTAATATCAGGTCATGGGGAAAAGGAACCGACTTCCCTTTGTGAGTGAGAAAGTTTATCTTTGTTTAATTAAGTGAAACCCCTTCGAGTCAACTTGCTTGATCAGAGTCTTTTATAGTTTATTTATGACATATTTGTTTTTGATGTTGTTAATAGTTAATTATGATATGTCTGTTTTGACGTTGTTACTGTTTTTAGAATGATTTATTGTTAATTTGTTCTCTTCATTTATTTATTTCCTTATTTCCTTTCCTCACTGGGCTATTTTTCCCTGTTGGAGCCCCTGGACTTATAGCATCTTGCTTTTCCAACTAGGGTTGTAGCTTGGATAGTAATAATAATAATAAGATGAAACAGATGTTAAAAATGAAACAAACCAATATTTCTATGAAGTAGACACGGTTATAATTACAAAAACACCAACAAATGCAGCCGTTTCCTGTCCAGTGCAGGACAAGGGACTCAGATATGTCAATTCATGTGTGGAGTTTCGCCAGTTTTCCTCACCATGCTACCCAGTGCGGATTGGTGATGGTGGGAGATTTTCATCTGATCACACACAGCAAACCAACTTTCAACAAATGCAGCCGTTTCTTATCCAGTGTAGGACAAAGGTCTCAGATAAGTCAATTCATGTGTGGAGTTTGACCAGTTTTCATGACCACGCTGCCCAGTGCGGATTGGTGATGGTGGGAGATTTTCATCTGATCACACACAGCAAACCAACTTTCAACAAATGCAGCCGTTTCTTATCCAGTGTAGGACAAAGGTCTCAGATAAGTCAATTCATGTGTGGAGTTTGGCCAGTTTTCATGACCACGCTGCCCAGTGCGGATTGGTGATGGTGGGAGATTTTCATCTGATCACACACAGCAAACCAACTTTCAACAAATGCAGCCGTTTCTTATCCAGTGTAGGACAAAGGTCTCAGATAAGTCAATTCATGTGTGGAGTTTGACCAGTTTTCATGACCACGCTGCCCAGTGCGGATTGGTGATGGTGGGAGATTTTCATCTGATCACACACAGCAAACCAACTTTCAACAAATGCAGCCGTTTCTTATCCAGTGTAGGACAAAGGTCTCAGATAAGTCAATTCATGTGTGGAGTTTGGCCAGTTTTCATGACCACGCTGCCCAGTGCGGATTGGTGATGGTGGGAGATTTTCATCTAATCGCTCATAGCAAACCAACTTTCGACAAATGCCGCCGTTTCTTGTTTAGAGCAGGACAAAGGCCTTATATATGTCCATTCATGTATGGTGTTTGGTTAGTTTTCATCACCATGCTGCCCAGTGCAGATTGGTGATGGTGGGAGATTTTCGTTTAATCGATCACAGCAAATCAACTTGCTATGGCTAGTCCTGACTAGTACAGCTTTAAGCAAACCCTTTCACCACGTTAAAGTATCCCCTACTTAGAAAGGGAACTATAATTACCTGCGCCAACTAAGTTGGAAGGAGGTTATGTGTTACCCCCGGTTTGTGTGTTTAATTGTTTGTGAACAGCTTCCTGGCCAACATTTTAATCGTACAGTAATGAAACTTGCGGGTATCAAAGTTCAAGGCCATGGTCAAGCCAAATGTTCAATTCACGTAATTAACCATAAGTTTGGACATCGAGATCACAGAGAGTATGGAAATCTACCATAATCAATACATGTTAGGTCAAAGGTCAAGGTCAAGGTTAAGCAAAAGCTCAAGAAATAAGCGGCTGCGACGGAGGTCTACCCTCTACTGAGTGCCCTTCTAT
>NC_090754.1:51018192-51030692 GCF_036898095.1 Palaemon carinicauda
TTTTTGTGTGGCCCTGACCTGATCTCCTGTACTGGCAGACCTTAATGTTGGGCAAGAGAAACACCTCATTACATAATCAAGAGGCCTCCTGCTCGGCAGTTCAAATTGCGAAATAAGTTTTTTGGTTGAAAGCTGTACACAAAAAAATACGTTCACTTCTATTAATTAAAAAAAAATCCATTTACATATTTATATGTATGTACATATATATACATATACAGTATATATATATATATATATATATATATGCATATATGTATATATATATATATATATATATATACATTACTTTCGCACTCCCAAGGAAGGATTTAGTTCACTATATGTTTGACTGGATTCCACAAGGCATTAGAAGAGTTGGAAGACCCAGGCGTACGTGGGTGATGAATGAAGAAGTATTGATTTAAAAGCTCAAGACAGAGACGAATGTGTGTGTGCATATCATGTATATATAACATGGCTTCAAGATAAAAAATAATGACAGTGACACTATAAATAAAATAAAAAAAAACACAAAATCATATTCACATTACTTAAAATAAGAAACCAAACGAAAAAAAAAATACAGAAGAAACATAATAAAGAAGTAATAATATGAGAAGCAAGACGAAACAAAGATAAAAACTAAATACAAATAATCCCTTGTAGAGTTTCTAGAATCTATGACGTCACAGTTGGAATCTATGACGTCACAGCTAAATGATTTTATCCCTATATAAAACATTCATGAAGGAATCCGAGGGAAATGAAATCTCAAAACTAAATACAGGTACACAAAGCTTCATTCACAATTCACATATTTAACTACGGAATATTTCAACGATCTCGCACAAGAAAATATAAATTAAAAAGAGAAGAATAAAATATTAAAATTGAAAAAAACAAAAACAAAGGAATCACGAATTTTCTAAACAGAGGGTGGATCTTGCATATTGTTACTATTACTACTACTACTTCAAATTGCTTAGCATAATATTGTCATCGTTGTTGTTTTTGTTGTTGTTTATCATTATATATTATTATTATTATTATTATCATCATCATCATATATCATTATTATTATCCTCCTCATCATCATCATATATCATAATTATTATTATCATCATCATCATCATTATTATTATTAATAGCTAAGCTATAACCATAATTGGAAAGGCAAGATGCTATAATCCCAAGGGCCTCAACAGGGAAAAATACCCCAGTGAGGAAAGGAAATAAGTGAATAAATAATCTATAGGAGAAGTAGTGAACAATTAAAATATTTCAAAAACAGTAAGAACATTAAAACATTTAGTATACAAATTATTTATCATGTAAATTACTATCGCCAGTCAATTCTAAAGTCCAGAAAGTAATTTCACGGGCAAATGAATAACAGGAATACTCATTAAACCAAGATGAGAGAAATTCCTTATGGGAAATTATGTTAATGATAAGTAATCTAATAGATCATTCAATTTTTTTTTATTTTCCAATCATAGTTTAAGTTTATTATATTGGGTATGCATGAAATCAGTCGTTGAGTTCATTTAAAATACTTTATATACTTTGAACACTTTAAATACTTTAAATTACCTGTCCTTAATCTTCCTTTAAAGGTTTAAAGGCCAATCATGAATTGCAGAGACAAGGGACAGTGACATTGCCACATCAAGCACGGAAATGCCCTAGAGACTGACCATATTACATATAATCAGCAACCAAGGCTTTCTCCACCCAAGCTAGGATCAAGGAGGACCAGGCAATGGCTGCTGATGACTCAGTAGATAGACCTATAGGCACCTCAAAACCTCCCATCCTTAGCTCACATGGATGGTGGGGTTGCAGCGACTAAAGGAAATAACGAGTTTTAGCGGGACTCGAACCCCAGACTAGCAGTCACCAGGCGAGGACGCTACCACTAAGCCTACACAACCCTTTCCGCATGTTATCCAACCACATATTTTTTTTTTTTTTTTTTTTTTTTTACAATTTTAGCATAGAAATCATAACAATCTATAACTTCCATATCATTGTACGACTGACGCAAGAAAATTCAAATAACTAAACTGAGCGAAATCTTCAACTCCCCTTATGAAGATTCACCTAAAAGTATAATTAAACGTCTTGTGCATATATGTTAAGACTTCAAGAATTACAATGATATAAATGCAATTTCTAGAAAGGGGATGTAACAATACAATGAAATACAGATGCCCTGTAGCCGACACTCTGCTAAATGTATATTGCAGCATTAGCAATAAAATTCTGTTGCAGAGTTTTTATCATTCAAATGCTAGGGGTAACAGTTCATTTTAAAAGTCCGTCTCTGAACAATATAAGAGAAACTGAATTGAAAAACTTTTTTTTAAATATGTCTCTCATGTTGTTGCCTTGTTTTATTCAGTTATTAATCTTCTGCTAGAGATTTTTCATACCAAGAGATTTTTTTCTCGTTGTAGTAGTTTATTAGGAACGTTTGTGCCTGGCGATCTCCTCGACTGGGATTCGAGCCCCGCTCAAGCTCGATAGTTTCTTGTAGGGTCTGCAACTTTACTATCCTTGTGAGCTACGAATGGAGTTTTTTAGGGGTAGCCTATAGATCTACCTGCTGAGTCATCAGCATACATTGCCTGGCCCTAGCTTGGGTGGAGAGAGGGTTTGGTTGCTGATCATAATATGGTCAGTCTCTGGGGCATTGTCCTGCTGAGGCACTGTCACTGTCTCTTCCCTCAGCCATTCATTAGCGGCCTTTAAACCTTTTAAACCTTGAAGAAAGCGCTCCTACAGTTCATATGCATTTGATTACAGGAATGCAACTGCTCATGTTGTAGTCTTGTACATTACTGAACTTATACAAGAAAATAAAATACTCAAAATCGAAAAAAAAAAAAAATTGTATGCGCTACTTATCGACTAAAAAAAAAAAAAAAAAAAAAAAAACTACATTTATTATATCACCGTAACAGGGACAGATTCCATTTAGTTGATGTTAATGATCTCAATACGTTTGAGTGCAAATAAATTAAAACTTTTCCCCTTTTTCTGTGAAAAATCGTTTTGTAAATAATATTTGCAACTATTTCCTTGTTTCATATAAAACGTTCAGTAAAAATAATTAAAAACAATTTCCCTTCTCTGAAAAAAATTATTGTAAAAAATTAACTATTATGCTTTGGTTAACCAAACCGTTTTATACCAAAGAATTATAGCTATAATCCCTTTTATTAAGCAAAACGTTTTTGTGAAAAAAGAATAACTACTTTGTTTTTTTTTTACAAAACCTTTTATAAAAGGAATTAAAAACTATTCCCCTTTTACGTGCAAGAGTTTTTTGTAAGAGAAAAACTGTCTTCCCTTCATCCATAGATATATTTAAAAGTCTATCACATGAAACCTTAGTGTTTAATTAAAGAAGGAAGGACAAGACTCATATTGTAGCGGGATAATAGTCACTGTCCCATTCATCATTTCAAAGCAAGATCGAAAAATTATCTATATAATCTATTTATATTGAATTAACCATTCAAATTAATACACAAACACAGACACATATAAAACAAATACAGCTGTTTCTATCCCACTGCAGGACAAAAGTCCATAGACATGTCTTTATTCATGTCTGGGATTTAGCCAGTTTTCATAACCATGCTGGTCAGTGCGGATTGGTGATAGTGGGAGATTTTTGTCTGATCGCTTACGGTAAACCAACCTAGTATGGGTGGCCCTGACTAGTAGAACTTTGTTGATCATGGCGATATAACAAACACTTTCACACACGCTATATATATATAATAATATATATATATAGAGAGAGAGAGAGAGAGAGAGAGAGAGAGAGAGAGATACATATATGAATACACATACAAATACCAAACACCCGTAAATAAACACATATAATATTATATATATATACACACACACACACAGCATATAGTTATATAGTAATATATATATATTTATCATCAATGGCCGTTACAAGTCCACTGCAGAACCAAGACCTCATATATGTTCTTCCACTTGCGCGGGTTTACTAGTTCGTTTATCCATCGTCTTCTCTTCTCCCTCTGCTTCTTATATATATTAATATACTATATATAATATACATATATAATATATATATTATATATATAGAGCCCATACACATCACAAAATCTGCGGGAACTAATATACAGAAATATAAACAATATAAACATTACGCTTGATATCTAAATTGAAGAGGAAAGCCTTAATTCCAAGCAATCACATTCAAGAGTAAAATATCTTGTTTTGATTAATCAATCCACAAAAAAAATATTAATGTTGACCAAAGAGGGAAAGATTTCAAGTTTTCGTTCTGTTTTAATATTGTTACTAATCTTAAAATTATTTTATTGTTTTAATGTTGTTACTAGTCCTAAAAATATTTTCATTTTAATTTTTATTACTTTTTATATAATTTACTTCCTTATATTTTTTCCTCACTGGGAGATTTTTCCCTGTTGGAGCCTTTGGGCTTATAGCATCCTGCTATTCCAACTCGGGTTTGTAGCTTAGCTAATAATAATAATAATAATAATAATAATAATAATAATATCTGAGCTCGTGATACAAACAAACTAACCAACAAAATGAGACAGATAGACAGACACAGACAGAAAGACGAACAGACAACACAGCCAAACACAAGGGAGGACAAAGCGAGAGTGTCATTGCATTATGCAAAGTTTTTAGAGCCAAATAGAGTTGGGTTAGAGCAATTCAAACTTTTGACTCGTATTTGTAACTCCCAGTTTAATTAAAATTTAATTATTAAATAACTCTGAAGCGTGAATTACAGTTAGCTAACAATGCAAAATATCGCTGGGGGGCTAACACCCCCCCCCCCCCACCCCTCTTCCACTCCCTGCATACCAAGGGCCCCTCTGCATACCAGACTCCACCCCCCCCTACCCCCCACTCGTCATCTCTCACCACTGCTAAGCGGAAATGAGTTTTGATTTAAACGGAGATTCATTTTTTAATTTTATTCCTCGCATAAAAAATATTCCTTTTTGTTCAGGAGTGCTATTAATATAATTGCCCAGGGAACCAATGCATTATAATTTACAATATTATTCACCACTCCCAACATAACGACTTGACTTAATGACATATAAGTCCATCTGATACAGAAGCATTCAATGCATTCCGTTCTCGGTTTCAGAAATGCTATTACTTCAATGGCAAATCAATTGCCTTTATCCTCTTGAAAATGCAACAGGTTGCGGTTTATCTCATTACTTGCAGGTGCATGATAGGAGAGTTACTTTACATAAAATATAGGTATAAACAGAACTTTCCTAAGTGCATACATGCGTGAGGGTATGTGTGTTTATGCTTTATGTATGTGGGCACATATGAGTGTATGTATGTTTGTGCGCATATATGTGTATGTGTGTACATGTGTGTATATATATATATTATTATATATATTATATATATATATAAATATATACACACACACATAACTTTCCGGCCAACTTTGGCGTAATTGTCAGACGTATAATTACTCGGTCTTTCCCCGTCCCTCGGGTAGGTGAACGAAGATGTAATCATACATTGGGACAGAGAGAGGGTGCGTTTTGTACTTATCTATCTATGTATCTACAGAAGATATATATATATATATAATATTATATATATATATATAGATAGATAGATAGATAGATAGATAGATAGATAGATAGAGAGATATGTATATACAAAAAGTATAATCCCCAGCAGTTAAGAATATTCATGATTTGCCCGTGAAAGGCAATAACAGACGTCTCTCTCTCTCTCTCTCTCTCTCTCTCTCTCTCTCTCTCATACTGCAACTAAGTACATACAATTTCCCCTGAAGATGTACCACGCACGCATACAATCTAAACGTATCACCCAAACTATAACCACAAATAACTAAAAAAAAAAAAAAAAAAAAAAAAAAAAAAATGAAGTGGATATGATCATCACATAACAATTCATTCCTCCACACACACACACAGACAAACACACACACACACATACACACACACAAAACACAACACACAAACATCTATATGCAAATATGCCTGAATATAAATGCGTAACTATGCATATGCATACAAGGGCACAGAGACAATAATGTCACTAGTTCACATATTCATCCATGCAAAAATAACAGCGACACGGCCACTTGACGAGAGGGGTATTCTGCCCGACTTCACACGGTGAGTGTACGTATAGACAAGAGAGTTTCGATTAATATAAGGATCAAAGATAATGGAGAAGGAGGGTAAAAGGATTAGAATTGAGTGGAGTAAATGTTAAGGAATATTGCGGGGATAGTCAAAGCATCAAACTGATAAATTATAGATAGGGAATCTCCCTTATATAATATAGAGAGCAAGTGTCTCGATGATATATTACTATATATACTATATAAAATACATTACATATATATAAAACATATTATATAATATACATATATATATAAAAATACATTACATATATATAAAACATATTATATTAATAGTATATATAGTATATATATCTTTTCCCGTCACACTACAGTAAGCTCTTCCCATCCTTCGGGTAGGGCGGAGAGGGAATAGTCATACCCTGGTATAGTACTATACTAAAGAACATGTTTCGGGATAGTATATAATATATATCTTATAATATATATACATATATAACTATATATATGTATTATATATATACATTATATAATATATATATTTATATATATTCCGCAAGGGGGAGAGGGAGCATTCATACCATGGTGAGATGAGAGTGCGTGTGTGGTCATATTCACCTAAATATTTAGCCGTTATTTTTGACTGGCCCCAAACACTAGTATCATATAAATGCTTTCAACCCTCTGGAGTCAAAATTACCTCGTCTAGGATTCTCCTCTTCTTAAAATACGACATGGTGGTATGCCCTCCTACACGAATTGCTCATTACTATCTGTTAGTTTTCCATTCTCTTTAATTATATCTCTTCTACTCACTTAGCAACCAACTGCAGTCGACTAGCAGCCATGAATTTTGAAAAACGTTCCAGTAGTCTTTTTCTTTTGCTCGACTCGAAGGTCTAAGAGTTTTAATCCAACCTCAAAATAATGTAAAAAGGGGAATAATCTAAGTGGCTTTCTGCAGGTCATATCAAGACATAATGTTTTTTTACTTGATCATAGAGAAATAGAGAGAAGGGACAAAGAGGTGAAGATATATTTAATTAAAAACGAAAGGAAATAAAAAGAAAAGACGAAAAACAAGACGAAAAACCGAAAGGAAATAATGAGAAATGAGACAAAAAAACAAGAAAGAAAAAAAAGAGACAAAAAAATGTAAGAAAAGAAAGACACAAGAGACGAAAAACCGAAAGAAAAATAAAGAAAACGAGAAGAAAAAAACGAAAGGAAATAAAGAGAAACGAGAAGAAAAAACGAAAAGGAAATAAAGACACGAGAAGAAAAAAACGAAAGGAAGTAAAGAGAAACGAAACGGAGAAAACGAAAGGAAATAAAAAAAAAACAATGAAGAAAAAAAACGAGACGAGAAAACCGGAAGGGAATAAAAAGATGAAAAAAAAACGAAAGAGAATCAAAAGAAACGAGACGAAAAAACCCAAAGAAAATAATAAAAAATAAAAAACGAAACGAGACGTCTAAAGAGAAAGAAAGCAACAGAATCGGGCTCAGGACACAACTTCCCACAGCGTCGTGCATTATACTTGCTGCGTCAATTTTAATACCCGGGGCATTTGGCCCGATTACCCGCCCGCCTGTTTTCCCCGGGACCGGAAGGGCCCATAAATACATCGAACCATTAAACGTCGCCTGGATTGCCCGGGGATATTTCATACGACCCAGAAGCCGATGGGAGCAATGGTTAAATTGCAATCGTGGCCCGTTACCTCCAAGCCTCTGAGGAGAGAGAGAGAGAGAGAGAGAGAGAGAGAGAGAGAGAGAGATTTAATCCTCGAAATAATGAGAAATGAGACAAAAAAACGAAAAGAAAGAGAAAGGAGATAAAAAAACGAAAGAAAAGAAAGACACACGAGACGAAAAACCGGAAGGAAATAAAGAGAAAACGAGAAGAAAAGACGAAAGGAAATAAAGACACACGAGAAGAAAAAACGAAAGGAAGTAAAAAGACACGAGAAGAAAAAACGAAATGAAACAAAGAGACACGAGAAGAGAAAACGAAATGAAACAAAGAGACACGAGAAGAGAAAACGAAAGGAAGTAAAGAGATATGAAACGGAGAAAACGAAAGAAAATAAAAAAAAACAATGAAGAAAAAAACGAGACGAGAAAACCGGAAGGAAATAAAAAGACGATAAAAAAAACGAAAGAGAATCAAAAGAAACGAGACGAAGAAAACCGAAAGGAAATAATAAAAATAAAAAACGAAACAAGACGTCTGAAGAGAAACAAAGAAACAGAGTCGGGTTCAGCACAACTTCCCACAGCGTCGTGCATTATACTTGCTGTGTAAATTTTAATACCCGGGGCATTTGGCCCGATTACCCGCCCGCCTGTTTTCCCCGGGACCGGAAGGCCCATAAATACATCGAACCATTAAACGTCGCCTGGATTGCCCGGGGATATTTCATACGACCCAGAAGCCGATAGGAGCAATGGTTAAATTGCAATCGCAGCCCGTTACCTTCATGCCTCTGAGGAGAGAGAGAGAGAGAGAGAGAGAGAGAGAGAGAGAGAGAGAGAGCAGTTATTCCTCGAATTAAAAACTAACCCGGATTTCATATAAAATCCAAAACATAATAAAAATAGTAATAATAATAAATGGAGAGAGAGAGAGAGAGAGAGAGAGAGAGAGAGAGAGAGAGCAGTTATTCCTCGAAATAATGAGAAATGAGACAAAAAACGAAAAGAAAGAGAAAGGAGATAAAAAACAAAAGAAAAGCAAGACACACGAGACGAAAAACCGAAAGGAAATAAAGAGAAACGAGAAGAAAAAACGAAAGGAAATAAAGAGACACAAGAAGAAAAACGAATGGAAATAAAGAGACACGAGAAAAAAAAAACAAAAAGAAGTAAAGAGAAACGAAACGGAGAAAACTAAAGGAAATAGAAAACCATGAAGAAAAAAACGAGACGAGAAAACCGGAAGGAAATAAAAAGACGAAAAAAAACGAAAGAGAATCAAAAGAAACGAGACGAAAAAAAACCTAAAGCAAATAATAAAAATAAAAAAACGAAACGAGACGTCTAAAGAGAAACAAAGAAAGAGAGTCGGCTTCAGCACAACTTCCCACAGCGTCGTGCATTATACTTGCTGCGTCAATTTAATACCCAGGGCATTTGGCCCGATTACCCGCCCGCCTGTTTTCCCCGGGACCGGAAGGCCCATAAATACATCGAACCATTAAACGTCGCCTGGATTGCCCGGGGATATTTCATACGACCCAGAAGCCGATAGGAGCAATGGTTAAATTGCAATCGTGGCCCGTTACCTCCAAGCCTCTGAGAGAGAGAGAGAGAGAGAGAGAGAGAGAGAGCAGTTATTCCTCGAATTAAAAACTAACCAAGATTTCATATAAAATCCAAAACATAATACTAATAGTAATAATAATAAATGGAGAGAGAGAGAGAGAGAGAGAGAGAGAGAGAGAGAGAACATTTATTCCTCGAATTAAAAACAAACCCTGATTTCATATAAAATCTAGAACAATAAAAATAATAAATGGAGAGAGAGAGAGAGAGAGAGAGAGGAGAGAGAGAGAGAGGGAGGAGTTATTCCTCGAATTAAAAACTAACCCTGATTTCATATAAAATCCAAAACATAATAAAAATAATAATAAATAGAGAGAGAGAGAGAGAGAGAGAGAGAGAGAGAGAGAGAGAGAAACATTTATTCCTCGAATTAAAAACTAACCCAGATTTCATATAAAATCCAAAACAATAAAAATAATAATAAATAGAGAGAGAGAGAGAGAGAGAGAGAGAGAGAGAGAGAGAAGTTAATCCTCGAATTAAAAACTAACCCAGATTTCATATAAAATCCAAAACATAAAATAATAATATTAAATGGAGAGAGAGAGAGAGAGAGAGAGAGAGAGAGAGAGAGAGATTTAAATCCTCGAAATAATGAGAAATGAGACAAAAAACGAGAATAAAGAGAAAGGAGATAAAAAACGAAAGAAAAGAAAGTCACACGAGACGAAAAACCGAAAGGAAATAAAGAGACACAAGAAGAAAAACGAATGGAAATAAAGAGACACGAGAAAAAAAAACGAAAGGAGTAAAGAGAAACGAAGCGGAGAAAACGAAAGGAAATAAAAAAAAAAAAACAATGAACAAAAAACGAGACGAGAAAACCGGAAGGAAATTAAAAGACGAAAAAAAAAACGAAAGAGAATCAAAAGAAACGAAAAAAACCCCAAGCAAATAATAAAAACAAAAAACGAAACAAGACGTCTAAAGAGAAACAAAGCAAGAGAATAGGGCTCAGTACAAACTTCCCACAGCGTCGTGCATTATACTTGCAGCGTCAATTTTAATACCCGGGGCATTTGGCCCGATTACCCGCCCGCCTGTTTTCCCCGGGACCGGAAGGCCCATAAATACATCGAACCATTAAACGTCGCCTGGATTGCCCGGGGATATTTCATACGACCCAGAAGCCGATAGGAGCAATGGTTAAATTGCAATCGTGGCCCGTTACCTCCAAGCCTCTGAAAGAGAGAGAGAGAGAGAGAGAGAGAGAGAGAGAGAGAGAGAGATTTAATCCTCGAATCAATGAGAAATGAGAGAAAAAACAAAAAGAAGGAGAAAGGAGATAAAACGAAAGAAAAGAAAGACACACGAGACGAAAAACCGAAAGGAAATAAAGAGAAACGAGAAGAAAAAACGAAAGGAAATAAAGAGATGAGAAGAAAAAACGAAAGGAAGTAAAGAGAAACGAAACGGAGGAAAACGAACGGAAATAAAAAAAACAATGAACAAAAAAAAAGACGAGAAAACCGGAAGGAAATGAAGACGAAAAAAAAACGAAAGAGAATCAAAAGAAACGAGACGAAAAAAACCCAAAGGAAATAATAAAAATAAAAAACGAAACGAGACATCTAAAGAGAAACAAAGCAAGAATCGGGTTCAGCATAACTTCCCACAGCGTCGTGCATTATACTTGCTGCGTAAATTTTAATACCCGGGGCATTTGGCCCGATTACCCGCCCGCCTGTTTTCCCCGGGACCGGAAGGCCCATAAATACATCGAACCATTAAACGTCCGCCTGGATTGCCCGGGGATATTTCATACGACCCAGAAGCCGATAGGAGCAATGGTTAAATTGCAATCGTGGCCCGTTACTTCCAAGCCTCTGAGGAGAGAGAGAGAGAGAGAGAGAGAGAGAGAGAGAGAACATTTATTCCTCGAGTTAAAAACTAACCCTGATTTCATATAAAATCTAGAACAATAAAAATAATAAATGGAGAGAGAGAGAGAGAGAGAGAGAGAGAGAGAGAGAGAGCAGTTATTCCACGAATTAAAAACTAACCCTGATTTCATATAAAATCCAAATCGTAATAAAAATAATAATAAATGGAGAGAGAGAGAGAGAGAGAGAGAGAGAGAGAGAATAGTTATTCCTCGAATTAAAAACTAACCCTGATTTCATAAAAATCCAAAACGTAATAAAAATAATAATAAATGGAGGGAGAGAGAGAGAGAGAGAGAGAGAGAGAACATTTATTCCTCAAATTAAAAACTAACCCAGATTTCATATAAAATCCAAAACAATAAAAATAATAATAAAGAGAGAGAGAGAGAGAGAGAGAGAGAGAGAGAGAAGTTAATCCTCGAATTAAAAAATAACCTGGATTACTAATAAAATTCAAAACATAATAATGATAATAATAATAAATGAAGAGAGAGAGAGAGAGGAGAGAGAGAGAGAGAGAGAGAGAAAGTAGTTAATCCTCGAATGAAAAAATAACCCGGATTTCAAACGTAACCAAGAACAAAATAATAATAATGATAATAATAGTAATAATAATAATAGAGCGCAGACCTCCGCCGCGGCAGCTTATTTCTCGACCCTTTGCTCGACCTTGACCTTAGACCCTTACCATGTATTAATTGGTGTGGATTTTCATAGACTCAATTATGAACAAAGTGTGAAATCTCTGTGACAACGATGTCCAAACTGATGACTGATTAGGTGAATTGAACATTTTGCTTAACCGTGACCTTGACCCTCCAAAGTTTCATCTTTTCTAGGTTTTTACATGACAGTTAATCAATGCAAGTTTTATTACTTTACGATTATAGGTGCGGCCAAGAAGCTCTTCACAAACACGGGGTAAACATAACCTCCTTCCAACTTCGTCGGCGGAGGTAATGAGAGAGAGTGAGAGAGAGAGAGAGAGAGAGAGAGAGAGAGAGAGAGATCCCTCTTCATTTCATACCAATGAAATAGAATTCATCATTTTCAGACTTAAATTAAACAAAATAAATATTAAGCTTATGAAGATTTATATCTAACGAGCTCAACATATCCGATTTATTTCC
>NC_090754.1:51035692-51060692 GCF_036898095.1 Palaemon carinicauda
CCAAAAGCAAAGGGAAAAAAATGACGCCTTCAAAGCGCAGGACCCAACAACAGAAAACAGTCTACAAAGAGGATAGATACAAAATGGGATGGGAAAAGAATAGAAGCAAAATGGATCAGTAAATCAAAACGCAAAAGGAAAGAAGACTAAGATGGGAAAAGAATAGAAGCAAAATAGATTAGTAAATCAAAACGCAAAAGGAAAGAGACTAAGATGGAAAAAGAATAGAAGCAAAATAGATCAGCAAATCAAAACGCAAAAGGAAAGAAGACTAAGATGGGAAAAGAATAGAAGCAAAATAGATCAGAAAATCAAAACGCAAAAGGAAAGAAGACTAAGATGGGAAAAGAATAGAAGCAAAATAGATCAGAAAATCAAAACGCAAAAGGAAAGAAGACTAAGATGGGAAAAGAATAGAAGCAAAATAGAATAGTAAATCAAAACGCAAAAGGAAAGAAGACTAAGATGGGAAAAGAATAGAAGGAAAATAGATTAGTAAATCAAAACGCAAAAGGAAAGAAGACTAAGATGGGAAAAGAATAGAAGCAAAATGGATCAGTAAATCAAAACGCATAAGGAAAGAAGACTAAGAGATTTATCCATTGTATGTATCCCCATTCTTTGGACCGCTGATTCGAGACAACAGATTTGCTTGAAACTTCGATAAATCAATGATTGAGATTATCGGATGGTGATAGGCGTAGCGTGAGAAGACCGTACACCGTTTGAAAAACTGTAATTTTAATCGGAAATTCTCCGTAAAAAAAAATATGTTTTCAGCCGTATTTCAGTAAAATAGGGGTAACCGTAATTTGTACCCTACTTTGTTATTATCGTTTACGGGTTGGTGTGTTCTCAGCCGTATTTCAGTAAAATAGAGGCGGCCGTATTTGTACCCTACTTTGTTATTATCGTTTACGGTTTGGTGTGTTCTCAGCCGGATTTCAGTAAACTAGAGGCGGCCGTAATTTGTACCATATTTTGTTAAAATCTTTTACGGGTTGGTGTGTTCTCAGCCGTATTTCAGTAAAGTACAGGCGACCGTAATTTGTACCCTACTTTGTTATTATCTTTTACGGGTTGGTGTGTTCTCAGCCGTATTTCAGTCAAATAGAGGCGGCCGTATTTGTACCCTATTTTGTTAAAATCTTTTACGGTTTGGTGTGTTCTCAGCCGTATTTCAGTCAAATAGAGGCGGCCGTATTTGTACCCTATTTTGTTAAAATCTTTTCCGGTTTGGTGTGTTCTCAGCCGTATTTCAGTCAAATAGAGGCGGCCGTATTTGTACCCTATTTTGTTAAAATCTTTTACGGTTTGGTGTGTTCTCAGCCGTATTTCAGTCAAATATAGGCGACCGTAAATTTACCTTACTTTGTTATTATCTTTTACGGGTTGGTGACCGTAATATCACTCATTTACGTCAATATATCCGTTTTTAAAACGATAAATGCCTGGGCAACATTTACTCCATGATTTTTACCGTTATTTTATCAGTGTATGGAAAGTCTTACTTCGATCATGATGGAACTTTGTCAAAGATTTGTTAAATTGCAATAGTCATTTTCACGGTGAATCTGTGTAAATGAAGGACAAAGCTCTCAGACATGTCCTTCTTCATATGCTTGCCTATGGTTTTCTATGCCAATCTATACCCGCAAATTTTCTTAGCTCGTCAACTCATCGTCCTCTCCTCCTTGCCCTGCTTCGTTTCCAATCTCTAGGGACCCATTGTGTTATTCTTCTTGTCCAATTATTATCTGTCAGTCTCATTTCATGTCCTGCCCACGACCATTTTTTTTCTTACAAGTTATCATAGTATCCCCTTGTCCTGTCTTTAAGAGTTATTCCTTTCTGTGTCTTCGTACCATTCCCACAATTATTCTGTTCATAGCTCTTTGAGTAGTAACTAGCTTATGTTCTAAGGTTTTTGTAAGAGTCCAGTTTTCTGATGCACAAGTTAATACTGGTAGGACCACCTGATTACATACTTTTTTTTGAGGAAAGTGGCATCACACATACACACAAACACACAAATACTGTGTATATATGTGTGTATATGTGTCTGAGTATATGTATGAATATTTGTGTATGCATGTATATATATATATATATATATAGATAGATAGATAGATATATATATATTTATTTATATATATATATATATATATATACTGTATATATATATATATATATATACTGTATATACATATATATACATACGTACACGCACTATATATATATATATATAGGCCTATATATATATATATATATATGTGTGTGTGTATATATGTGTCTGTGTATATGTATGTATATTTATGTGTATGCATGCATATATATATATATATATATATGTGTGTGTGTGTGTGTGTGTATGTATTTATACATATAACCCGATATAGACAGATATGTAAAAGCTACAAGGCCTCCCTATTACGCTTACTCGGTCGTATCCCGATCCCCCTTCTCAAAGTCGAACTAGATGCAAAACGAGCTTCAAAACACGATTCAAAAATGCATCGGCGTCAGGATGAAACTTACTCACCCGTATAAATGTATAAATTTGAATCAGAGCATGTTTCTCTCTCTCTCTCTCTCTCTCTCTCTCTCTCTCTCTCTCTCTCTTTCCATCCTTTCCTACTTTCTCTCTCTCTCTCCATCCTTTCCTACTCTCTCTCTCTTTCCATACTTCCCTACGCTCTCTCTCTCTCTCTCTCTCTCTACTCTCTCTCCTCTCTCTCTATCACACTCCATTGGGCAGAATCAGGAGACGTCCCAAAAGGCTAAAAGATCTGACGGGAGGTAAATAAAATGCAAAACGTAACATATACACGTACGAACTGGTTTGGAGATGTCGGGTGAGACAGGACTTTAAAATAGCGTGATCTTCCAGTATGCCTATCTTTCTCAAAGACAGAAATGGGGAGGAGGGGTTTAACATGACGTACACGCTTAGGCTGCCATCACTTCGAATGTTAATTTCTTTTAAGCATTTCATAATTTGATGATAGGTGGCGAAATGCTTACTCTTCTCTCTCTCTCTCTCTCTCTCTCTCTCTCTCTCTCTCTCCCCATTTAATTGCTATGCTTAGTATAAAAATGAAAGAAGTCAAAATAATTCGATGGATAAAAATATGAAAAGCTGAGCATCGTACTTTTATATAAATAAGATATATAAAATAAGTATTATAATATATCAAAGATAGATCATTAATATTATTGCCTTAGTCAAAATAGTTTGTTTATTTGTTTGTGAGCAACTTTACATAAAAACTATTGTACCCCTTTTGACCATACTTGAGCATGATGGGTATGACCCAAGGATGAAGCTGTAACATTTTGGATAATGTACATCAAAGTACAAGTACGTAGCAGTACTTTGAAATTAATTACAACGTTAAATGGCAATTTTTTTTCTTTCTTTTTTTTTTAGTGAACAACATAAAGCAAAAATTACCACAATGTTAAATGACATTTTGTGTGTGTGTGTGTGTGTGTGTGTGTGTGTGTGAACATCATTAAGCTAAAATTACAGAACCTATTTCAACTTGGTGGACATGTGGGGTATGACATCAGGACAAATCCATTAGATTTTGAAGAAAATGCACTGTGAAGAGCAAAATATAAGACTGCTTAGCATGCTGAAGGCCTCCTCTCTACCGAGTGCCCCTCTATACTCAATTTTTTTAATGAGGCGCATTTGCACTGACTCGCAGGGGTGCCCTTTTAGTTCGGAAAAGTTTCCTGCTATCTGATTGCTTAGAATTATCTTGTCCAACCAATCAGCGATCAGGAAACGTATCCGAGCTAAAAGGGCATCCCTGCCAGTCGGTGCAAATCTGTCTCACTAAAAAGAATTGACTATAGTTACTAAAGATATCGTGAATACAGTCGAATACAGTAGTCTAATAATTCATGGAAAAGATTTTAAAAGAAAAGTATATACTAAGAAAATTACAGGTGATGAAAATAACTGACATACCGAAAGCAAAAACACTCACACAAATTATTAATAATTGAAAGAGAAAAATAGCAAACAGACACATGAGCAAATAGGAAACAACCGAGTTTCCAGTAATTACGGCTGACCCAAGCAGTACTAGATTTTACGATAGTGTCTAAAAATATTTTAAATCTTACAAGCAGATCGAAACTATTAAAATGCCAAAAGAAAAAGAAATAATGTTATTTCATTACCACTTATATTTATATTCTCCTCTCCGTAACTTTGAATTATAACAGCCATTTTCATAAAACGACACCACCAATTTACAGTCACAGATGTTTCCTTCGGTTTAGCGTAATGAATATTAATGCTGTGATGCCCTGTTTTAAATTTACAAAATTCCAGAACTTTCAGATTTAAGAAATATATTGATTTAAAGCAATGGATATCCAAATATGACAGAGAAGGATTACAAAACAATAATCATTAGAAAGGATTTATAAATTTGAGCCCACTTGAAAAAACATCTCCTCTTGTAGTTGTTTTTTTTTTCTTTAACTTTTTATAGTTTATTTACGAAAGATCTATTTTAATGTTGATGTTACTGTTCTCAAAATGTTTTATTCTAAATGTTGTTGCTGTTCTTAAAATGTTTTATTCCAAGTATTAATTACTTATCTTGTGGTGCATTTATTTCCTTGTTTCCTTTCCTCGCTAGGATATTTTCCCTGTTGGAGCCCTTGGGCTTATAGCATCCTGCTTTTCCAACTAGGGTTGTAGCTTAGCAAATAATAATAATAATATTAACAACAATAATAATAATAATAATCATAATAATAATAATCATAATAATAAAAATCATGATAATAACAATAATAATAATAATAATAAAAACAACAACAAAAACAACAATGATAATAATTTTAATAATAATAATAATAATAATAATAATAATAATAATAATAATAATAACAACAACAATATAATAATAAAAATAACAACACCAATAATAATAATAATAATAATAATAATAATAATAATAATAATAACAATAACAACAATAATAACAATAATTTACTTCAACCACTCTGCTCGAGAAACCCCTACATCACACAAAACCAACGAGTATAAAAAACAATGTCAAAACCCCGTGTGTCTTGAAGTAAACAAGCGCTTGCTCGAGCTACCGTGTACAAGATGTGTTGCAAATCAATAACTGTCACTTATCCTGAAGGCACGAATGCGATAAGAAAAAACAAAACATGTATGCACGATTGCTGACATCCCCTCTCCTCTTATGGTAGGCCACCAGTCTCTCTCTCTCTCTCTCTCTCTCTCTCTCTCTCTCTCAATTTGCAAAATTCTTGTTTTACACACACGCACTATATATATATATATATATATATACATATATATATATAATATATATGTGTGTGTGTGGTGTGTGTATGTATATAAATTTCACTCTAAAAAAAATTCCAGAGCTTATACAACAATTCAAATCCTATATATATATATATATATATATATATTTGTGTGTGTGTGTATGCGTGCTTGCGGGAGTATAGATATATAGCCTTCAACGAATGAAATCGACATGAAGTAGGTTTGTTGAATTTAAGAGAAGTAGAACTGAACGCCCTGACAGGAAAAGCAGTTAACGGGATTACAATTGAGATGCTGCAGATATTCCAGATAGCAATTATTGAATGAAATCATCGTTCCTTTATTTATGAACGGAGGGGTTGAAAGGGGCCAGCAAGAATTGCAGAAACATTACTTAATACGTCATGTAAGTTTTATGCTTCGATTTTAATTGAAATGGTAAGATACGTGACACAAAGGTTGATAGGGGAAGAAAAATAGTTAAGGGTTGCGGCAGCTGATGTGGTAACGTCCCTGACTGGTGAACGCCACACTGGGGTTCGAGTCCAGCTCAAACTCGTTAGTTTCTTTGGTCGCTACAATCTCACCCTCCTTGTGAGCTAAGGCGAGGAAGTTTGTGGGAGCCTATAGCTCTATCTGCCGAGCCATCAGTAGCCATTGCCTGGTCCTCCTTGGTCCTAGCTTGGTTGGAAAAGGGGCTTGGGCGTTGATCATATGCATATATGGTCAGTCTCTAAGGCATTGTCCTGCTCGATAGGGCAATGTCACTGTCCCTATCCTCTGCTATTCATGACCGACCTTTAACCTTTTAAACAATTGTTTTTTTATGTTCTTTTATGTAAGTTATAAAAATGTTTGAAAATAAAGCAAAAGAACTGTACGTTGCTTATATGGATTCAGATGTGTTGACGATTTAATCAATAAAGGGGCAATGTGGAGAATGTTTGGGATGTGTATTATAGACGGCACATTGCTGAAAACATTTAGAACTTTTAAATGTGTTCAATGATGGAAAAAGTTGGGAGAAAATTCGATCAATAGAAAAAGGTTACGGAGAATCGATGCAGCTATCTGGGAATATACTGTATTAAGTGATGGTAGTGAGATGAGACGAAATGCAAACCGCAGAATAGTAAAAGCAAGAGAGTAATCATCGTATGCAAAATGAGACTGTAAAGAGACTTAGTAATGCCTCGGAAAGTGTTCTCCTAAGAGGAAGTGACATATGGATGTCGAGTGCAAAATAAATGAATGACGAGTACAAATAAAAAAAATATGGATGCCGAGTGCAAAAAAAAAAAAGAAAAAAAAAAGATATGGATGCAGAGTGCAGACAAAAATTATTGATGCAGAGTACAACGAAAAATAAAATTAATGCCGAGTGCAAACAAACTAAGTATGGATGCCGAGTGCAAACAAACTAAGTATGGATGCCGAGTGCAAGCAGCAGATGTGGATGCCAAGTGCAAGCGAAAAATACGGATGCAGAGTGCAAGCAAAAAATACGAATGCAGAGTGCAAAAAAAAAAATATGGATGCAGAGTGCAAGCAAAAAATACGAATGCAGAGTGCAAACAAAAAATATGGAGTCCGAGTGCCATAATATGGATGCAGAGTCCAAACAAAATAATAAAGTATAGATGCAAAGAAAAATTTAAAAAGTTGATGATGCTACATTGTATAGATGGTGTACCTTATATGGCCTGAGAATTCAAAGGGTGGGAAATTTGCAGATATATGAACATGAAGTGAATAACAAGCACTAAAGTGAAAACGATGAATGTTAGCGTGTATGGTAGTTGGAAGGAGAGCCTGGTTTTTCTTAGGGGAGTCTTGAGTGTGGAAGTTTCATTTATAGGAATTTCAATCACGATTCAGTAGTTAAAAGTATGAATGTGGCAGAGACTATTGTTTTGTTTTCTAGAAATCCCTGTACTAAAAATCAGTTTATTTTAATACAAAATAATGTGGCCATTCAAATATATCGTTGATAAAAAATATTTATTGTAGTATACATGCCTGAAAAGTATACAGTATATTGTTTTAATACGATGACTAATTTTTATGAAAAGTATTTCGCGTTCATTTGTTTTTTTTATGTTATTATATCCCTGACTTTATTAGACATTAGTAATAAAACCGAAGAAAGAACTATTTATAGTGTTTAACGGTTTAAAGGCCACTCATGAATGGCAGAGGCAAGGGGCATTGACATTGCCCTATCAAGCAGGACAATGCCCTATATACTAACTATATATACATATGATCAGCACCCAAGCTCCCTCTCCACCCAAGCTAGGACCAAGAAGGGCCAGGCAATGGCTGCTAATGACTCAGCAGATAGACCTGATCGATAGGGCAATGCCACTGTCCCTTACCTCTGCCATTCATAAACGGCCTTTAAAACATCTAACAAAAGTTATAAGAACAGACAAAAAAAGACAGCCATAAAACCATAAAAAAACCGCTAAACCTTAAACCTCTGAAATCCGGGCAGCGATAACTTTCAATTGTCCACACAGTCGAGTTCAGCGCTTTGCAAAGTTAATGCGAATTACTTATTCATCGCCAGACTCCCGAGAAGAATCCAAGTGTGTCCCAGAAAGTGGGGAAGAAAGTTTTCAAGATATTTTACATTAAGGCAGAAGCGATATCAAAGGAAATTGCTATTAGTGAGAATATATAAGAGAGTGACAGTGGGAATTAACTAGACTGCACAAGGTGTGCTCCAGGCTCTTCGGTATTATGGCATATTATAAACCTTTGTGAGTTGGGGTACCTTAACTTGGTGATGGGTTTCCGTATCGCTATGATGATCAAAGCTGTGCTAGTCAGGGCCTACCATACTAGGTTGGTTTGCTGTAAGCGATCAGACTAAAATCTCCCACCATCACCAATCCACACTGGCCGGCGTGGTGATGAAAACTAACCAAACCCCAGACATAATTTGATATGTTTAAAGGTTTAAAGGTCACTCATGAATGGCAAAGGCAAGGGACAGTGACACTGCCCTATCAAGCACAACAATGCCCTTGAGACCGACCATATATACATATGATTAACGCCCAAGCCCCCTCTCCACCCAAGCTGGGACCAAGGAGGGACAGGCAATGGCTGCTGATGACTTAACAAATAGATCTATAGGCTACCCCAAAGCCCCCTTCCTTAGCTCACAGAGATGGTGAGATTGCAGCAACCAAAGAAACTAACAAATTTGAGCGGGCCTGGAACCACAATCTGGCGTTTACCAGTCAGGGACGTTACCACCTCGGCCACCACAGCCCTGTCTGAGGCCTTTGTCCAGTTGTGGACTAGAAACGGCTACATTATTATTATTTATTGTTGATGTTGTTTTTGTTGTAAACCTCATATATATTATATAAACAGAAAGAAATCACAATAGAGGTTAATGAAACCTGATAAACAAGAGAGATTCCATCATTGATAAACATCAGCCGAAGTAAAAAACATATAAAAGATTAAGATTCCCTGATGACTGATCAGGACGTTCTAGAAACATAAGATTATTATCATCATCATCATTACTGATGTACACTTGGACACAGGAGTTCCTGGAACACCTTACTCTGAGGAATTGTACCCTTTCTCACACCATTTCTGAACGGATAGTTCCTGTGTGTAGGCCCCGCCCACCACCGATGCCATCTCTCAATACATTTATCTGTTTGGTTATCAGTGTAGTAATGGCGTGAAAGGGTCCACTTACTCAAAGCGAGGAGTGCCAGGAACTCTTTATGTCCAACTGTACCTGTATCGATATAGATGTTTAAAATATGAAGATAAACACTAAATGAAATAATGAACAAAAAGAAAATTGATTAAGGAAATAAATATGTAGATGTAGATACACCACTAAGTGACTAGATCTTAGCGTTTCAGAATAAAACATCTAGCTCTTCACAATTTCACTTTCGAATCTAACGCTCAGAACCACCTACTTAATAATCTTATTTCTCTTCGTCTTGTTTTTTTGAACTTTTTATAGTTTATATATGGAAGTTCTATTTTAATGTTACTATTCTTAAAATATTTCATTATAATTGTTCAGTACTTCTCTTGTAACTTTTTTACTTCCTTGTTTCCATTCCTCGCTAGGCTATTTTCCCTGTTGGAGCCCTTGGGCTTATAGCATCCTGCTTATCCAACTAAGGTTGCAGCCTAGCTAATAAAAATAGTAATGGAAAACTAAACTCTACAGAAATATAACTTATAAGACAAGAATAAGCGTTTGTACCACAGTAATTGAAAAGGAAGATTTCTGTAAACAAGGACACAGCTAAGAGGAGTACGAAATATTAACCATGCAACCAGAATATCCATCAATCCAAATGCATGATAATGAAGCCACACAGACCTCAAAGTTGAAAATAGCAAGCTTTTATATATGCAGTCTTAAAATTAAAAGTAAATTATTTATGAAACTATATTAACGAATAATATCAATACACAAACGCATTTATGAAAACGTAGTGTGAATGAGAACTGTGGTGTCTCATGAATAATCTCATCTAATAACAATATTGTGTGTGTGTGTGTGTGTGTGTGTGTGTGTGTTTTGGATTTAAGAACTTGGACTATTTAACCAGTTGTTGGGGACTGTAGGGCCATTCTGAGCATTAGGAAGTACTAGATAGAAAAGGATAGATCGCAAGAAGAAAGCGATAACGGGTGTAAAGTAGAAAGACATAAAACAGGTGCAGCTAGGGACCGAAATAATGATGCAAACAACTTCAAATAATGGCTACAGTACACCGCATTAGGTGCACTGACGGCACTAATCCTTATGATGGTGTGTGTGTGTGTATGTGTATATATATATATATATATATACAGTATATATATATATATATATATATTTATATTTATATAATAATATACATACATAATACATACATATATATATATATATATATATAGATATATATAATTATATATAAATATATATAATTATATAAATATATATATAGATATATAAATACATATATATATACATATATTAAATATATACATATATACATATATATACACCCTGTTTTAAAGCCAACCTCTTACAACGAATAACTCCCCGCAAACAGCATCCAAACCACTCCCCAGCCCCTCTCCCTCCACCCTCCCCCTCCCCTCCCCACCATCAAATTACATCTTGAGCACACTCGAAAGGAGACGTAGAATAACGACACTTCCTATTCAGACCTTGGACAAATTCAGTTCCAGTCGTCCCATTCACGGGACTCCTCAAGTACATAAGAACTTCCTCTTACGAAGGGTAATAAAGAGATAAAAATAAACGTCAAGATTTTATTTAGATGACTCATGACTGGACTACTTTATGTTCGTTATTCTTATTTATTATTTTCTATTCGTATAGGCACGACGGATATATATATATATATATATATGTATGTATGTATGTATATATATATATATATATATATACACACATATATATATGTGTGTGTGTATATATACATATATTATATATAAAAACATATATACATATATATATATACATTATATATAAATACATATAATATATATATATATATATATATATATACATATATATATATATATATATATACATCTTTCCGGTCAAGAACAGCGGCACTGTCAGACTTATATCCACTAGGTCTTTCCCCGTCCATCTAATTAGGGGAGAGGAACCAGTCATACCCTGGTGAGAGAGGGTACCCCGAGAAGAAAAGGGTTATGGGATATGAAGCGTTAAATCCATGTGCACGTGTGCTTGTATATCTATCTAAATATATAGCCATTATTTTTGACGGGTCGCATACTCTAATATCTAATCAAGACTTAGAAAAAAAGTATTTTCATTTTTTAAATCTTGTTGTCGGATTACCTAACTTATTACAACATTAGAATAACCTAACAACAGCAGAAGTCATTGATATTTACCAAAAAGTGGAAATGACACTTGACAGCTTGAAAGATGACGGTATGAATGCTGTGCTAGCCTACTGGGGAAAACTCACTCTCCGGAGCTCATTGGTTTATTTATTTCATTTTCTCACTAGGCTATTTTTTTCCTATTGGAGCCCTTGGGCTTATAGCATCTTTCTTTTTCAACTACAGTTATCGCTTAACTAATAATAATAATAATAATAAAAATAATAATAATAATAATAATAATAATAATAATAATAATAATAATAATAATAATAATAAAAAGAAGAAGAAGATAAACTTTTGGAGGACCGAAGATGGCCGGGTTCAAATGAAATGTGGTTGTCGTTTTCCTTAGACTTTCCATCCCGTCGCTTCTCGAAGCATTGATTACATTCATCTAGAGATTCTAGACTCTAGAGTTATCCCTCATCATCTCTGACCGCTAGGTAGAGAGAATCCAGATATTAGGAGTATAATATATGACTTACATGAATATGAAATACATGTCTAACTGTCGAAAATTATCACTCTTATATATGTATATGTACATATATATATATATATATATATATATATACATACATATATATATATGCATGTGTGTGTATACATACATCGAAGCTATTTGTGATATATACACAAACACATACGAATATATTCTAAACATAACCTTGCATTCTGGGTAAGAGACTCCAAACGTTCAATAGAGAAAACTCATTTATCGTTTCTTTAACAAATAAGAAAAACTGAAATTCGGGGAATATCAAAAGGATCAACTAACATCAATCGACAAAATACTTCAGTTATGGAAAGAATACGAGTTTAAATCTTTCTCCTATTCATCCTACAAAGTAAACTGCAAATAAATATGGGTGAAAAGGGGGGGAGGGACACAAGAACCTCAATAGAGAAAAGGAAAAAGGGATAACTGACCTTTTATTATTATTATTATTATCACTTTCTAAGCTACAATCCTAGTTGGAAAGCAGGATGCAATAGGCCCAGGGACCTCAAAAGGGATAATAGCCCAGTGAGGAAAGGAAACAAGGAAAAAGAACAGTAACAACATTAAAATAAATATTTCCTATATAAACTATAAAAACTTTAACAAAACAAGAGGAAGATATATTCGAAAGAAAAGTGTGCCCGAGCGTACCCTCAAGCAAAAGAACTTTAAGCAGTTTTATATTTTTACTTAATTCATGTTATTGAATATCTGTATTTCCTCTGATGCCTTTCCAAGGTTTTCCAGGAATCTTTCTACCCTATGTATATAGATTCGAGAGTAAATCTTCCTGTAACGTTTAGAAGTAATGCATATTTTTCATCACAAATTCTAAACTCTATTCTGTAAGAATTTTTTTTCTTTTTTTTTTTGCAATGAATTTAAACACAAACAAATCAATCCAGTATGATTATCTATTCATAAAAACACTGATATATATACAGTATATATATATATATATATATAATATATATATATATATATATATATATATATAAATATATATATATATATATATATATATATTCACAAATGCAGCCATTGTAGTCAACTGCAGAACAAAGGCTTGACATGTCAATTTATTACAAGGGTATGGCCAGCTCTCTCTCTCTCTCTCTCTCTCTCTCTCTATATATATATATATATATATATACATATATATATAGATATATATATATATATATATATAAATATTGCATGTGATCAGTGCCCAAAACGCCCTCTCTACCCAAGCTAGGACCATGGAGGGCCAGGCAATGGCTACTGGTGACACAGCAGATAGACCTATAAGCTTCCATAAACCCACCATCCTTAGCTACACGGGATGGTGAGGTTGGAGCGACCAAATGAACTGACAAATTTGAGCGAGACTCAAACCCCAGTCTTGCGATCACCAGGCAAAGACGTTACCAACAGGCCACCACAACTTCGCAATTTTCAGTCCTCATATTTAATGAAATAATAATTCACAGCAACAGGTTCCATTCCATTTCCTCTACATTCAAGACCAAGGTCTCATTTGCATGAAGGCGAGAGAGTTAGTTAATCTCTTCATATGACTAAAGACTCTATAGAAAAGATCTCTCTCTCTCTCTCTCTCTCTCTCTCTCTCTCTCTCTCTCAATATCATCACACACCCGATCAATCTATGAACAGCAGCTTGAATCACTCGCATCTACTCCTACCATCCAACATAATATTAACAACTCCCTACTTCCATCTTCTATTTCTCAAAACGTTAGCTCGCTTTGACTTATCTTTTACATTATCTGTTATTATTAAGAGGATGAAATTAACCAACGAGTCAGTCAAATTCAACGCTTACAGAGCTGGCCAGACTGATTAACATCGGGAAGAAAAAAATTTAATCTATATTAATATTAGATTATAAATTGATAAAACTATATATATATATATATATATATATATATATATAATATTAAAATATAAATTAATAAAATAAAATATATATCAAATATAATAGGTAAAAAATAAATAAATTTTTAAATCTGTGATAAATACTCATTTTACAAACACTGCCAAACTCTGAGAGTTTTTGCAACCTTTTACATCCCCACTAATATTAAAATATAAATCAATAAAATAAAATATATATTAAATATAGGTAAAAAATAAATAAATTTTGAAATCTGTGATAAATACTCATTTTACAAACACTACCAAACTCTGAAAGTTTTTGCAACCTTTTACATCTCCACGAATACTAAATCATTCTTAAAGATCGTCCAATTCACACCTCCTCCCACATCTACGTGAAAACCTATCCAGTTCTCTCTACTTTACATACCCCTGTATTTAACACCCGCAGAAACATAACGATAAGAGGCTTTACTCGGATCCACCCACACTTCAAAATAACTATCAACAAATGACCTTTCGCATAAGTGCTCCTTTACTAACTCCTGGATGTACGAGAGTTCACAAACTCATATATATATATATATATATATATATACACACACACACACACACACATATATATATATATATATATATATTTATATATACATATCTATATACATACATACATACATATATATATATATATATATATAGGCGCTAGAAAAATTCCCAGTGGGAAAATTTCCAGGCGGAAAATTGCCATGCAGATAATTGCCAGTAAGGAAAATTTCCATGCAGAATATTGCCAGGCGGAAGATTGCCATTGCCCATTTTATTACTTTTTTAATTGAAGGCATAAGATTTTAAAGAAAAAAAATTATTGATTTGAAATAAAAGACATTACATCATAATATATTTGATAAAATTCAACAAATATAATTAAACAAAATATAAATGTTAAGAAGTATAAAACAGTAGAAAAAAATCTAAAAAAAATGTTTAAAATGAGTGTAGGTTATATGCAACAGCTCGAAGAAATGAGATTTTACGATCTTCATCATACTGCGCAACAGTTCTCTCCAGTTTATCATTGATATCTTTATATTTTGTTTTATAATGAATCTCATCTCCTTTTTCGAATTGTAGAATTTTTGTATGCGCTAAAATTTCCCCCTTCTTTAAGAATTCAATGCATTTCCAGATATTAGGATGACATTGTGAAATACTTTGGGAAAAGGCATTGTTGAAAGCTTCGATGCTATTGTTGGTTCGTGGCATGCAGTGCTCTACTCTAGAATGAACATTCCACATAGGAATCGGGAATAATGGTGTTGATCTCCTCCTATTGTTACCCCTTCCTCTAAAAACACCGATGTATGTCAATTCAAAATAAGATAAAAATTCTTCAGGTATGTCTTCATCCTCCGAAAGCTCTTCAAAACCTGTAACAACATCATGACACGGGAGGAGAGCCAAAGCTGAAAAACATCGTAACTTTAAACTGAAACCGCTGTCATTGTGATACCGATTTTTGTAACCAAGGTTCACAAGCTTTCTATAGTTTGCCTGGCAGAAATGGAAAAAGCATCCAGTTTTGTTGGTTTGTGGAAAAACACTATTTAGTCCATTTATCGAAGCTTTTTCGAAGTCACTCATAGCCGTGTGGGGTTTTTGTTGTACTAAATTCTTAATTATATTAAACAGCTTTTCATATGTAACTTCACTTTTGTTGGGAAGGAATGCAAAAGCACGTGGAAAACTAGATTTTTCAACTTGGACATGAATTGTAAAAAGTTGAAAATATGTATTAGGGGACACTTTAAGTGTTCCATCCATACCCCAGTTTTTGTAGTTTCTTAAATCTTCAATCCCATCATTCGTGCAAAATAATAAGATTCGATTCTCATCCTCGACTCCAGAATCATACTGGAGGAATTTCTCTCCAGAATTAGGAGTTTGAAATTCGGTTGGAATTTCAAATCCTGTCCTTTCAGAAGGAATTTTTGGGGGACAATATGTATCCTGTCTCCAATGCCAAACATTCCTACTTAAATGTTGCAAATTTGGTAACTCAGCGCGTGCACAGTCATCTAAAGATGATAAACACTCTGCAACCAAAGAACGAGTAGGATGACTTTAAGTTGATGTGTCTTTCTTCAGCTTTTGAATGGCTGCCTTGGCTTCTACTTTGCTCTTGTCGGCACTGTGATTGTGTTCATTAACATGTTTCAAAATTTCGTAATCATGGTTCTTTGATTTTGAATGTAGTCTTGCTGGACATGATTTCTGTTTTTTTAACGCACATTGACGTGGTCTTATTTAAAATCAATAATTTTATTTTCTTTAAAATCTTATGCCTTCAATTAAAAAAATAATAAAATGGGCAATGGCAATCTTCCGCCTGTCAATATTCTGCATGGAAATTTTCCTTACTGGCAATTTTCCTCATGGCAATTTTCCGACTGGAAATTTTCCAACTGGAAATTTTCCGTGCACGATATATATATATATATATATATATATATTTATATATATATAATATATATATAAGTAATATATATATATATATATTACTAGCTAAGCTATAACCCTAGTTGAAAAAGCAAGAAGCGATAAGCCCAAGGACTCAAACAGGAAAAGTAGCCTAGTGAGGAAAAGAAATAAGGGAACAGATAGAATAGAATACCTAAGTGTACCTTCAAGCAAGAGAACTCTAACTCAAGACAGTGGAAGGTCATGGTACAGAGGCTATGGTTCTATCCACGAATAGAAAACAATGGTTTGATTTCGTAGTCTTTCTCCTAGAAGAGCTGCTTACCATAGTTAAAGAGTTTCTTCTACCCTTGCTAAGTGGAAAAAAAAGACACTGAACAATCATAGTGAAGTTAGTTAACCCCTGAAGTGAAGAAGAATTTTTAACTAGGTGACTGAACTAATTATTAAACAGGTTTCTTCACTAAAGACTACTTATTTCTAACCAACTCGTAGAATTGGGACTAGATATTTTAAATTGATTTGTAACACCAAAACTGAAATAATGACCTCCGCCAAGGAGGTTGAATTTTCATCTCTATTTGTTTGTTTGTCACCAATGTAACTCAAAGTGTTACGAATTCACTTTGGATTAATTTTGATAAAAATTTCAGGATGTATCAAAACTGGGTGATTATATTTTGGCGATGATCTGGATCACCATCCGAATCCACGATTTTCATTATACAGTAAGATAATAAACGGTCACCACATGAAAGACGGCAAGCTTGGTCCGTAGATTTGAGTAAAATGTTGACAATCTTCATTGGCCAAGGTCTGAAATCTCTGATTGCTCTTTCTACATATTTCCACTGGAATAATGAATGAAGACTGGATTCATTCTAAATCAATCAACAGGATGAAGATGCAGAAAAACTACAGTAAACTGGTTAATTGAAATTCATCGACATGGATGGCCTTCAGCACTTCACTAAGAGTGATGCTAAGAAATACCAAAGTCATTCTTCTTAATACAGTGCCTTCGTAATTAAATCATTTCTATCAAGGATGAGGAAAGGTAAGATGAGGGGAATGAAAGGGGAAAATAAACAGGAGAGATGCAACTACGATACACCAAGCAAGGAAAGAAAACCAACTTTTTTCATCTTACATGAAAAATGTGTTAGACAGGTGTTAAACATTTCTTTTCATGTACTTGAGTGTGTGTTCGTGTGTTTGAGCATGTTTAAGAGAAAAGTATTCCACACACGTACCTGTAACATTCCTCTTTGTATGCATTATTCTCTCTCTCTCTCTCTCTCTCTCTCTCTCTCTCTCTCTCTCTCTCTCTCTCTCTCTCTCTCTCTCTCTATGTACACTAATATATTGCTCTCTCTCTCTCTCTCTCTCTCTCTCTCTCTCTCTCTCAATGTATCCTAATATATTGCTCTATGTGTCTGCCCCCTTTCAATGTACACCCCTCTCTCTCTCTCTCTCTCTCTCTCTCTCTCTCTCTCTCTCTCTCTCTCTCTCTCTCTCTCTCTCTCTCTCTCTCAGCTAATGCAAGCAGGAACGCCCCCTGCCCCAAATATACCCATCAATATTTATAAGTGTTTTCTTAACACGGGCTTCCCGAGATTAGCACCATGATGGTCTGAAGTGCTTTCAAGTGTCCCCTTCAGAGCTAATCCGACTTACACAGCTTCTCTCTTTTCAGCCCATTTCAGCTTTAAAACATGAGATCCGAAAATAATGTTTTTCCCCTTAAATAAATTTACCTGGATTTTCTCGTTTATTATCAGTTAATGATTTCCTTATTTTTGCCTTCAAAATGGAGAGAAGCGTCGTGAGTGATGGGGACTATAAGGGATTATTCAAATCAATGCTTGCAACAGATTTCCATGAAATTTGAAAATTTAATTAAACAATATCTAAAAGCAAATTTAAATCGAATCAGAATAACTAATAATCTTACTTATTTTCACTTTATTTTCTCTTGTTTACTGTAACAAGTTTATATATATACATATATATATATATATATATACATACATATATATATATATATATATATATATACATACATATATATACATTTACATAAATATATATATATATATATATATATATATACATATACATATATATATGTACATATTTATATATATATAAATACACACACATACACACACACAAAAGTCCATACATATCTGTATCAAGGTAAAGAATATTAATGTCCCTCTCAAAACCTCTCCATACCACGTAAATAAATACCATATCCTCCCCTATATAATAAAGAGCAATGTGACAGGCTATATATATAAATATTATTTTTTTCCTATCACGCTCAGCGGCAGGGAGAAAGGGAGCAGTAATAACCTGCTGAGAAGGGGTAGCCTAAGATATACACTCGAAAACCACATTCTCCCAAAAATTACCCAACCAGCGGGTTATAGTTAGGAAAGGTAGAAGGGGGGGGGGGAGGGGGGATGGTACACTAGTTAATATAATATCAGCTATCAATTTCAATAAGTAAAGGATGAGACAAAATATCATACACTTTATCACACTGTTCGATATTCAGATCTCATTGCAACCCACTGCTACTTAAACAAAATCAATAAGTAGAGCAACGCTAGAGAGAGAGAGAGAGAGAGAGAAGAGAGAGAGAGAGAGCGAGCAATACCTCTTGAATTTTCGCATAAATGATCTACTTCGGTTCGCAAGCAATGAGGCAACTGAAGACCAAGAAGGAGAAAAAATGTAAACAACAACGAGAGAGAGAGAGAGAGAGAGAGAGAGAGAGAGAGAGAGAGAGCTGAACAAAACCTCTTGAATTTTCGCATAAATAATCTACTTTGATTCGCAAGCAATGAGGCAAATGAAGACCAAAAAGGAAAAACAATGTAAACGAGAGAGAGAGAGAGAGAGAGAGAGAGAGAGAGAGAGAGAGGTGAACAAAACCTCTTGAATTTTTGCATAAATAATTTACTTTGATTCGCAAGCAATGAGGCAACTGAAGACCAAAAAGGAAAATCAATGTAAACGAGAGAGAGAGAGAGAGAGAGAGAGAGAGAGAGAGAGAGAGAGAGAGAGAGAGAGAGAGAGAGAGAGAGAGAGAGTGAACAATACCTCTTGAATTTTCGCATAAATTATCTATTTCGGTCCGCAAGCAATAAGACAACTGAAGACCAAAGAGGAAAAACAATGTAAACGAGAGAGAGAGAGAGAGAGAGAGAGAGAGAGAGAGAGAGAGAGAGAGAGAGAGAGAGAGAGAGAGAGAGAGGTGAACAAAACCTCTTGAATTTTCGCATAAATAATTTACTTTGATTCGCAAGCAATGAGGCAACTGAAGACCAAAAAGGAAAAACAATGTAAACGAGAGATAGAGAGGTGAACAAAACCTTGAATTTTCGCATAAATAATCTACTTTGATTCGCAAGCAATGAGGCAACTGAAGACCAAAAAGGAAAAACAATGTAAACGAGAGATAGAGAGGTGAACAAAACCTTGAATTTTCGCATAAATAATCTACTTTGATTCGCAAGCAATGAGGCAACTGAAGACCAAAAAGGAAAAACAATGTAAACGAGAGATAGAGAGGTGAACAAAACCTTGAATTTTCGCATAAATAATCTACTTTGGCTCGCAAGCAATGAGGCAACTGAAGACCAAAAAGGAGAAACAATGTAAACAACAACGAGAGAGAGAGAGGAGAGAGAGAGAGAGAGAGAGAGAGAGAGAGAGAGAGAGAGAGAGACTAAATTAAACCCTTTATGGCTTATGCCTGCCAGATTATGGAAATTTTTCAAAGTTGGAAAGGGAACATAAGGTCGTAAACAGAACTCTTGGCCACTTATTGGTCTCATATACATATTCATGGCTGGGTCTCTAATAAGCGTCTTAAACAATGGACATTCTTCGAGATACCCGAATAAGAGATGAGAAACGCTGCATATGGTAATTATCAGACGTAAAAGTGATTTTGCAGATGATAATGCAGATGCATGCATCTATAAATTTGGCTTTGGGAAACTATGTAAACAACAGCGGTAGTCAATCAGGGAGTGGTGTTGTTTATGCTATTCGATGATAATTTAGTGTTTTAAATTAAATAAAATAGAGGGACACTCAATAGAGCGCAGACCTCCACCACGGTAACTTATTTCTGGATTTTTTGCTCGATCTTGACCTTGATCTTTGACCTTAACATGCATCAATTGGCGTGGATTTTCATACACTTAAATATGAACTAAGTTTGAAGTCTTTGTGACAACGATGTCCAACATTATGGCTGATTACGTGAATTGGACATTTTGCTTGACAGTAACCTTGAACTCTACCTTCCAAAATATTAATCATCTCCAGCTTTTACATAAAAGTTAATCCCTGCAAGTTTCATTACTCTACGATTCAAATTGTGGCTAGGAAGCTGTTCACAAACAAACAAATAAACAGGGACGAAAATATAACCTTCCAACTTCATTGGCGGAGGTAAAAATCAGTGATACTATTGCAATAATTATGGTGATGGCAGTGGTGACAGCGACAAGTATAACGATGATAATGGTGACGCTTATCAAAAGGATGGTGATGAAAATGACGCAAAAGAATACGCTAACAGCACCAATGAAGAAGGAAGTGATAATAATGATGATAATAATGATAAAATATGAATAAGCTTTCTGATATTATTACGGTCTTATTAAAGCAATACATGTCCACAACCGGTTCGTTCCCAAAACAGTGATGAAATACTGAAAACGACATAGGTCTTCCAAATGTACACAAGTCCTTAGCTAGTCTTAAGTCCCGACAGATCAGTGAGGGTTAGTGGCAGGAAAAGCACCCAGCCGCAAAAAGAAATATCAGAAACTTCAGTAGTTTTTAACACCAAGATGATGGGCTTAATGGCTGGTGCTAATGAGCAACCCCACAAAGAAGAAGAAGAAGAAGAAGAAGAAGAAGAAGAAGAAGAAGAAGAAGAAGAAGAAGACGAATTTCTAGCACAAAGATCACGGTCAACATGAAAAGATTACCATCGATGTCGTCTGAAAGGCTGCTTTAGTGGTGTATGTCCAGTATATTACATACGATATGCCTATCTATTTTAGTTTTATATTCACAGCCAAGATTACAAGATGACAGATAGACAGACATACTGTCGATCTAACTTCAAGTAACTTCAGCAGAAACAATGACAAGGTAAGCGTGAGACACATACTGACAGACAGAAATCAAATTGACCGATGCTTAAAACTCTTGATTTGTACCATTGCGATGTAACGAAAGGTCGTATGGTGATGGCTACAGTGTATTGAATGGGTACCTGTTATGGTTATTTGTCTATTAATTTGTAAATTATTTGTAAACATTCAAGATAATAAACATTAATAGATAAATATTGTGATAAATATTTTTTTAATGAAAACCAGTTTCTTAATTTACAAGGATTGTTTTTTTTAATAATTTAGAATAGTTTAGTACTTAAAACCTAAATAAAAATTATTATATAGGCATACGATCAGGGATAAAAAACACTTGACTAAAGACAATGCAGAAATCTCTCTCTCTCTCTCTCTCTCTCTCTCTCTCTCTCTCATACAATGCCCACCAAAATCCCAAATCGTGGGAAGATGAAGAGCCGTTTTGAAAAGACAATACAGAAATCTCTCTCTCTCTCTCTCTCTCTCTCATACAATGCCCACCAAAATCCCAAATCGTGGGAAGATGAAGAGCCGTTTTGAAAAGACAATACAGAAATCTCTCTCTCTCTCTCTCTCTCTCTCTCTCTCTCTCTCTCTCATACAATGCCCACCAAAATCCCAAATCGTGGGAAGATGAAGAGCCGTTTTGAAAAGACAATACAGAAATCTCTCTCTCTCTCTCTCTCTCTCTCTCTCTCTCATACAATGGCCACCAAATCCCAAATCGTGGGAAGATGAAGAGCCGTTTTGAAAAGACAATACAGAAATCTCTCTCTCTCTCTCTCTCTCTCTCTCTCTCTCATACAATGGCCACCAAAATCCCAAATCGTGGGAAGATGAAGAGCCGTTTTGAAAAGACAATACAGAAATCTCTCTCTCTCTCTCTCTCTCTCTCTCTCTCATACAATGCCCGCCAAAATCCCAAATCGTGGGAAGATGAAGAGCCGTTTTGAAAAGACAATACAGAAATCTATCTCTCTCTCTCTCTCTCTCTCTCTCTCTCTCTCTCTCTCATACAATGCCCGCCAAAATCCCAAATCGTGGGGAAGATGAGGAGCCGTTTTGAAAAATTCCACGGTCTATAATATCATGCAAATAACTCTGAAGGGATTAACAATCTATTATTGATAACTCCAAAGAGATTAATCTGTCTGACTAATGGCTATTTTACATATTAATCGCCTAGCCATAATCTCGTTACCCAATGAGTCTGCTCCTGCAGCAGTGGGCACTCGCCATTCTCTCTCTCTCTCTCTCTCTCTCTCTCTCTCTCTCTCTCTCTAATTATGGTAATGATGATGATGATAATCTGGAACCCAATTCGAGCAGGAATAGTAGCGAGGATTTTAATCTTTATTGGAGTTTATTCATTTTATATAATAATAATAATAATAATAATAATAATAATAATAATAATAATAATAATAATAATAATAATAATAAATAAATAAATAATAGCAAAAATATCATCATTATTCTCAGCTATAACTAAAGGGGCACTTGGCAGAATGAAGACCTCCACCGCGGAAACTTATTTCTCGACCTTTTGGCAACCTAGACCTTAACCTTTGACCTTAACATGTATTAATTGGAGCGAATTCTCATACACTCTGAGACAAGATTGTCCAAACTTATAGCTGATTACGTGTATTGGACATTTTGCTTGATCGTGACCTTGACATTTGACCTTGACCTTCCAAAATTTAATAATTTCCAGCTTTTTACATAGCAACTAATTTCTGCAAGTTTCATTACTCCAAAATTAAAACTGTTGTGCCAGGAAGCTGTTAAAAAACAAACACACACACACACAAACAAACACGCAAACAATGGGTAAAACATAACCTCCTTGCAAACTTCGTTGGCGAAGCTAATAATAGCAAACATAATATCATCATCTGCTGTAAGTATTCCACTGCAGGACAAAAGCCTCAGACGTCCTTACACTCGCGTCTGTTTGTGCTCTTCCTAGGCCAGTTCATCCTCGCAAATTTTGTTAGTTCGTCAATACATCGTATTCTCTTCCTTTCCCTTCTTCTTTTCCAATCTATAGGGACCTATTCTGTTATTTTTAATTTCCGTATTCTATTGTCTGTGATTTTCATTATATGCCCTGACCATATCCATTTCTTCTTCTTACATGTTCCTAGAATATCCTCTACTTTAGTTAGCTCTAGTATACGTGTTGTTCTTTTTCTATCTCTTAGTGCTATCCCCATCATTATTCTTTCCATAGCTGTTGGAGTTGTAGCTTATGTTCTACGGCTTTTAGAAGGCTCCAAGATTCTGATGCACAAGTTGATATAAATTAATATAAAACACAATTATTACTTCTATCATTATAATAATAATAATAATAATAATAATAATAATAATAATAATAATAATAATGATTGTTATTATTATTATTATTATTATTATTAATTATAATTATTATTATTATTACTAATCATTACAATAATAATATATAATAATAATAATAATAATAATAATAACAATTATTATTATTATTATTATTATTATTATTTATTATTATTATATTTAATAATTATTATTTATTATGAAGTAATACAAGTCCCCAACCGACCCCTCCACCAACTTCTCTCAAAGAGCATTCCGACTGATTAAATTACACAAGACGAGACGAATGGCTTCTATTCACGCAAGTCTTTCCATGATGGTCAAACTTCGTGTGCCAAGTTCGACCGAAATCCCTTCGGCCCAAGTACGAGAAGTTTGCGATTAAAAGGTAATTAAGGCAGATGCACTAAAGGACAGACACAAGGACTAAGTTTGACTATAGTCATTTTTTTTTTAGTGAGGCATATTTGCACCGACTCTCGGGGGTGCCTTTTTAGCTCGGAAAAGTTTCCTGATCGCTGATTGGTTGGACATGATAATTCTAACCAATCAGCGATCAGGACACTTTTCGAGCTAAAGGGCACCGGTGCGAGTCGGTGCAAATATGCCTCACTAAAATAAACTGAGTATAGATTCCAACCCTTTGACTGACTGGAATCTCCCCCACCCCCATCCCCCCCTCCCTTCCCTCTCCACTCCCCATACAGGGGGATTTAGAGATGATATGTTTGGTGGTTTTTAAATACCTCCGCCAACGAAGTTATAAGGAGGTTATGTTTTCATCCTTATTTGTGTGTGTTTGTTTGTGAACACCTTCCTGGCCAAAATTTTAATCGTAGATTAATGAAACTGTCAGGAATTAGTTGGTATGTAAGAAGCTGGAAATGATTAAATTTTGGAAGGTCAAGGTCAACGTTCAAGGTCAAGCAAAATGTGCAATTCACGTAATTAGCCATAAGTTTGGACATTTTGTCAAAGAGACTTCAAACTTGGTTCACATTTGAGTGTATGAAAGCCCATGCCAATTAATACATGTTAAGGTCAAAAGTCGACTAAAGGTTGAGAAATAAGCTGCGGTAGCGGCTGTCTGCGCTCTACTGAGTGCCCCTCTAGTCGTAGTCTGAATTCACACTGAAGGTTTTTAACTTTGGTATTATGATAAAATTTCAACAGATGATTAAGCTTCTTAAATGTGAGTATCTATCTCCTATAGCTGTAAATTTATCATCTTTAAAGACGATCTCTAATTCTGCTTCTATTCACAATACCTAACTTTGTACTAATTTGCCAGTAATCTTTTAAAATCGTTTAAGAAAATCTGCAAATATAAGGTAA